>NW_023502091.1:0-464013 GCF_013396075.1 Fusarium subglutinans | reverse complement strand
AAAAAAGAAAGGTATTAAAAGCCTTTTATAATAATAAAGCTAAAGTTAAGAAGATAATAAAGTTAATTAAAAGAAAAAACTAGGATTAGATTAAGGACCTAATTAAGCTATAGTAATTTACTTAAATAAATAACTTTCTATAGGTATAGTATATAGCTATTAAATTTATTAAGAAATGCTAATATATAAAAAAAGCTTAATAGAAAGTTTTATAATAATATATATATTAGTATAATTAGGGCTAAGAAGAAGGTTAGAAAGAAGGTTTAGGGTAATTAAAAGGTAGTAGCAAAGTTAAGTTTATAAGTTAATTATAAGGTTCAAAAATACACTTCGACTTTAATACAATAGGTCAACATAGGCATGCAATTATAAACAACTTGTCCGGAAAGGGACAGGTTCCAGCTTGATTGTTTGGATTTCAGTTACGCCCTCAGCTGTATAGACGGGCATGTCCTTCCATTGGCCAATGCAGCTTTTGGTCGAAGGGGATATTTTCTTCACGGTAAATCCCTGTGTAGGTCTTTCTTGAGCAATAGATAGTCTAGACCTCTCTCAAAATCAAAATGATATGGAGTTCACACTGCTGGACGCAATATGACTGCTTTTTGTCTAGTACTTAGGAGAGTACGCGGGTGACACTGCTGTTTGATATGAGTTTACTGTCCACTGACCGTACACGACAAACCTAGATTCAAGTCAATTGCTTCATCTTGGCTATCTTAACTCCCGCTTGTAGTCGTCAGTAAAACGCGCCAAGCCCACTGCCGTTATATGTACAGAGGGTTTTGAAGAGGACAAGGAGGGAGGGGGGTTTTCATAAGATGTTATTAGAAATTAAGGTCAAGAATAAACATGTTAAGCTTAGTTAAGGTCCAAGGTGAGTATTGATACCAGTTTGTGCTTAGAAAGGCTGCTCTGCTGATGCTAAACGCAACAGGTGGCTGAGTGATCATAACACAGGCTGGACGCAACACATTACGGCATGATACATACTGAACTTCACAGAGTCGTTGAAACTTTTCTCCTCTATACGTACACTGCTAACACAGAGGCACCGCCCTTGACTACCGCAGGTGCTTTGCGGTATACTTGGGTCTGCGTCTTTCTGATATCGAATAGTAAAGTGAGAACAGAAACAAAGGCACCAGACATGGCACTAGATATAAAGCTATCCACGATCACCTTAACGTGGTTCTCGTGGCACTGTAAGCGATATCTAGCGCGAGATTACTCTTCCCTTTCCTGACTTCTTCCCTGACGGTCGTTCCTAAGGTCGGTAGGCTTTGCCCGCTTCGTTTCATAGCCCCAACAGCAGGGAACTAGGAAGGACAAATCATGCTATAGAGTGAGTATCAGACCTCTCTATAAGAAGACATATATCCATAGGTGCTGACTATCTCGTACATATATGACTAATCCACGTGTTTGTTCACCCACTCTCATGAATCAGTACAGCCATCCTGACCTGGAAGATAAATAAACAGCATAAAGTAGTCCTGAGCGGCGTATTGCCAAGGGCGGGGGAATCACACGATCAGCAACGGCGAGTGTCCAAACCTAGGGTGCCGGTCATTTTCCGTTGAGGAGCTGCGCAGTATGTGGCGATTTGCGTAAATAGGTAGGTTTGCATTAGAATGCCATTGTTATGAACCGTTCATGCGAACTGCCGATCGCAACATTGATCTGTTAGATCTTGAAGTTGCATCTGGCGCGCTCAGCAAACTGCCTCCATCACGAACATCGCAATGACGTCTCTCAAAGATGAGTCTCGTCTCGAGACATTCGAGAGAGTCGACCGGACGTAGCCCTTGGCAGCTTCAATACGACTCCTCAATTCAGATACCACACCATGATACTAGAAGCGAACCTCCGCCAACTGTACCTGTTCTTGGTGCCCGCTGCAATCGGTGTTGAGATGACTTCTGGGTTTGATGGAAGTGTATTGAATGGTCTTCAAGGTGTTGATGAATGGAACGAATGTAGGTCGGACAGACCTTGCAGGCAGTCTTCTTGGCTGACGAGTTGTATATTTCAACCATCCGGATGGAGTATCATTGGACTTATCTCTTCGATGATGAATGTTGGTTCTGTAGCGAGTATTCCTCCGGATCAACGGTAATCTTGAGGTACTCAATAGTCCGACTTACCTTTGTGAAGCGGCAATTAACCATGCTCGAGCGGCATTGCCACTTCCTGTCCCTAGGTATATATACTACAGTTAGAAACCATCCATAGGTACTCAAGATCTGCATCTTAGGCAAGTCCGCTAGGTCGTCGACTCTGCGGCAAAAGCGATACTAGGTATATACAGGCGCATCTATGTAAAAGTAAACGCCAATGGGCGTAGTTAGCCCGTTGGGATATCAACGCTGTCAGTATCATCTTTCTGCTCAGTGCGCCGGCACTTATTGGGGGTTGAGGCGGCTTCGTAAGTCTGCGAAGCGTTCGCGTTCGGAGCTGAAGAACCCAGGAGCTTCGGGAGCTCTTTTGCTAAGAGGGACAATACATCATGAGCTGCATCTCCAGGTTGGGAGGGGGAGGCGTTCTGGCTGTTAACTCGCACCCTCAGATTAAGGCTGCCTTACTGCTCGATTTGAGCAGTTTGTAATACTTCCAACACTGTACCTCGGCTATTTACAGTTCATCAACAGGCATAATATTACAGTTCTCACATGCATACACGCGCGGCTGGGCTAGTGGGAGCTCGCGCCATTCGTCATCCTGGCGACTTCTCAAACACAGGAGGGGGCATGTTAAAACAGGGGACGGGGCAAAGAACATGGTTGAACATTCCGGGCAACGCCGATTGATGGTAAGTACCAAGATCAACGACGAGAGAGAAGGAAGCTCAAATGCTACCTTGGTGAGATAACAATATCGATCCAATACGGGATGATAGTCGATGGTTTTAACGTTACCATCTCGCAGCTGACTTTATATGGGCTTGAGAGTGCAAAGCCTTGAATACACTAACTTACGTCCCGGCTACTTTGGGTTGATACCTGTGATAGAATCAAGGGAATTACTAGCTTGGCCTGATAGTGGCCCTGATCTGTCTCGTCTCGCCAAGATGTAGAAATGGCTTATCAAATGAATAGCTCAGTCACTAGAGCACCTGTCAGGTTTTCTTGAGCCTTCTTCTCTTTATTTCCGCCTTCTACCTATTTAGAGTTCATCTTTACTATTCCAAACGCTATGGCCAGTGACCAGTCAGTGACCGCAACGTTGCATTACCATCCTCCCCTGTCTCAAGCACGGTTAAGGCGTCAAGGGATTTTATTTTAACTGTCCGTTCAGCCGTTGAAGGCTTGGAGATGGGGGCGGCCCCCTCCCCCCAGGGCCCCAGTAGACGATCATCAGCAACGGACCCTGCCTTACCAGGGGAATAACAAATCGGCTTTACCTAGTATAGTGGTTGACAAGAAAGACTCGAATCACTGGGAATGATCATGGATGAATATCGGGTTTCCGAGTCAAAACCCCGCAATTTATATGAGCACAGCGCATATTCATGTGATGATGTGGTGTGATGTGTTGCTGTACTTTAGAGTGCCGAGTTTAGTGACCTATGATTGATTGGGTTGGAGTAGCAAGAACAGCATCGAGTGTCAACAATATTCGCTGGTAACCTAGGTATACAGGGTAGATGTAGAACATGGAATTGCTTGACGGTTGGACTCTATTAACCTTAGGTAGAGAACGCAATGGAACATTCCTGATATTGAATCACAACTCGAAGGGGGGCTACACCGCTCTCGTTCTTTCAAAACTCCCTGTTACATGGCATTATAAATAAATTGTTGTGTATGTTGAACTCACTTGTCATCCAATGTCTCAAACTGTTGTGTATGCCAAGCATATTCGGCACTTCGAACAATGTCTCAAGTGCTCTGCCCAACGATGTGGTTTGGGACCCTTGGAACTGAATTCTCTAGAATTGGAGATGAAAGGAGCCATTGCTATTACAGAATTTCACGTGAAGTCATATCAGATTTGTCTTGACCTGCTCAAACCGCGATAACCCAAGTTTCGGATTTATGACCTTTGACAGGTTTAAATTGTTCTGTTACGTGTATTTACTTCTGAATTCATCACGAGTGTCCCTAATAGGCAAGTCATTAGTAGCGACTCGATCCTATTAACAATCGTAAATCTTAGATGCATGATGTTATCCATCTTTTGCGTCAGTTAGAAGAAAGGCAAATTTCATCTCAGGTGAAAGTATTGTGGTTGCCCGATCTGGCTCCCCTGGAGCCATTGCAGATGGCGCGTTTCACTCAGGTACCAGCCCAATCAATGCATCTCTAGGCCGCGGGTGGCTTTTGAAGCGACAGGGTAGGGTTTAGAATATGATTGGCTGGGGCAACCCTACACCGTCACCTACCTAGGCTTGCTTCATCCTTTGATCCTTGTTTGCCCTTTGACGAAAAAAAGAAGTGCGGAACTCGGGCCTTTAACCAAAGTGAAAGGTGAGCCAATCCTTGCGATTTGACGACTTACACCCGTGACAGAGTATGAGTCTAGTGCACATAGATGTGCTGAAAGGATGACATTCGTTCTATCTGAAGGCGAGACGGGTATTTCGGCGAAGATGGGCATAAAGGAGGATCGAAACAACGAAACAACAGGGAACGCGATTATAGAAAAGGCCAAATATTGGGTGGCGACAAAGGCGAGCAGCAAACGGGCCGTGTCAGGTCTCACATCATGTAGCCCGGCGCATGGCAGGCAAACACGGCATAAGAGATCTACGAAGGAAGCAAGCAAGCAAGCAAGCAGCACATGCACGAGTGCCATTGTTGAAGACGAGGTATGGTTTGTGTTACGAGATGAAAAGCAGACGTTTAATTAGAGCACATGATGAGTCCATAGAGAAAGCAAGACACCTAATAACAGAGAAAGAAAGAAAAGGACTAGACCAACAACTCGTGTATCAGGTGTCGCTTGTCCCTTGTCCAGTAGATGTCTGTCTAGACGCTGAAGAGGCTTAGTTAGAGACTTGCTATTATGATAATCTAAGAG
The DNA here is from genome assembly GCF_013396075.1 of Fusarium subglutinans. Taxonomy (NCBI): domain Eukaryota; kingdom Fungi; phylum Ascomycota; class Sordariomycetes; order Hypocreales; family Nectriaceae; genus Fusarium; species Fusarium subglutinans. Next base: position 458,988 of record NW_023502091.1, on the reverse strand, counting down.
TCTGTGCTTGCAAGAGCAAGGGCATGTGGGGAAGAGATCGGTTTCAAATCCTTGGCCCGGCGCCTCTGTCCAGGGGTGCCACTTTTCTTTTCAACATCAACGCTCTCTCCGACGTAACAGAGCACAATGGCATGAGATCCATGTAACTAACGACAGCGATAGAAGGAAGCAGAAATGATTTATGGGTATTGTGTGTCAAAAGTACCATGACGTGACTATTGAATACCTACTTAGGTAGGTAGGTAGGTAAATCGGTACCCTAGTAGCTAAGGTAGGGAAATCCTTTGCTTCCACGCCATTAGGCGCCGGCTCTCAGGGGGGTCTCCAGACACATGCGACATAGACGCCCACAGTCGAGACGCTTCCACCGCCAGTCGCTTCGCTCCCCGAAAACTGTTCCTGGTGGCTCAAGGGAATAACGTCGATCCTAAGGGACCCTCCCGCCTCTTGATGGCACCTACTTCCGGGCTGTGTAGTTGGGTGTGTTCATGCTCGCTTCTGTGGAGTTGGGGGCCCTGGCTCTGCGAGTCTGCAAGGGGGGTGAGGTAAAGACGAACAACGAGAGCGACTAATTCGCTGGACCTTTGCCGCGCTGCGATTCGGGACAGGGACTTAGGAGGCCATTGGCAACTATGGAATAGTTAGTCAACTACTGTCAAGGGTCTGTCTGGTTATTGATTCTGTGCTGTGCTGCGCTGCGCTGCGTCTTGGCTCAGAGGCAGCCGAAACGAAACGACTGAAACATTCTGACCTGCCAGACCTGGTGGGCAAAGGAAAGTGGTTACGATCGTACCGAGTACTACATAAGAGGCCCTCCCCAACCTCCATAGTCCGCTTCCTTTCTGTTCATCTGCAGCAACGCTCAGGATTCTATCTCTAGACGGTCCCTTTTTGGCTTCTTTCTTCTTCTTCACTTCTTCTTCTTCTTCTTCTTGACACTCCCTTGACGGGCTGGATACATTCCCTCACAACCAAGAAACTTCATCTTCACTTCATCTACCCCAGTCTATCCTGTTTGTAACGGACACTGGATTCTTTTTCTGAACGACAGCTTTCACCAACTCACCGACTGAACAACGTACAAGAACTCGGCCCTTGTGTCACCTGGAACCTCCCGTCCGACGCCGTCGACCTGTTGGAGAAAACAAGATCGCTTAACCCATCTGTGCCTGCCACTGCTTGTCACTTCTAGTGCACAGTCACTGTTGTTTTCTCTCTCTTCCATACAGTCATAGACTTTCTTCTTCACCTTGCTCGTGTTGGGATCTTATTGTCCCTCATCACTCACTTTCCTTACCTTACCAACGCTGTTGTTCCATTACCCACAATCCTTTGATTCACTGTTCGACCATCGAACAATAACGACTGCAACAGAACCCGCACCCGTGGTTCACCATTCATTATCAGTTCACTTGAACAACGAACGGCCCGAAAAACCTCAAAGGACAAGCCAGGCTCCGATATTAAAACGCTTAAATCCTTTCAGAAATCTTTCATCTTGCAAGACTCATCATAAGGATTTACTCCAAGCAATCTCTGAGCAACACTCGACAACAACACAACCCTGTCAACATCAACTTCTTTTCGAGATACCCTCACACACTACTTTCATTTTAACAAGACCTTTTTCACTGCGACAAAATGCATTTCCCATCTGTCGCTGCATGCCTCGGTCTGGCTGGTCTAGCCCAGGCACATATGGAGATGATTTACCCTCCCCCCTTCAAGTCAAAATCCAACCCCAACGCTGGTAGCGATGTTGACTACAGCATGACCGCCCCTCTCGATGCAAGCGGCGCCAACTTTCCTTGCAAGGGCTACCACTCCCTCTTTGGTACCAAGGAGGGCGCCTCGGTCGCAGACTGGGCAGCCGGCGGTTCCTACAACATGAGCATCACCGGCGGTGCTAACCACGGTGGTGGCAGTTGCCAGGCTTCCCTTTCCTACGACAAGGGAAAGTCTTGGAAGGTCATCCACTCCTACATCGGCAACTGTCCTGGTGCTGGTACCACCACCTTCGACTTCAAGGTCCCCAGCGACGCTCCATCCGGCGAGGCTATCTTCGCCTGGTCGTGGTTCAACCAGATCGGTAATCGTGAGATGTACATGAACTGCGCTGCCGTCACTATTGGTGGTGGCTCTGGCAAGCGAGCAGAGGCCATGAGCAACCGTCCCGAGATGTTCGTTGCTAACGTCGGCAACGGCTGCACCACTGAGGAGTCGTCCGATCTCGAATTCCCCGACCCTGGTCCCGATGTGACCAACGACTCCCAGAAGACTGCTGGCCCCAAGGGTACTTGTGCTAAGGCAGGATCTGGTAGTGGTTCCGGCTCCGGTTCTGGTTCTGGCTCCGGTTCTGGTTCTGGCTCCGGTGATGGTAACAGCGGTGCTTCTCCTAGCACTCCCGCTGACGGCTCCGCTGGCGGCAACAACGGTGCTGTTCCAAGTGCTGTCCCTACTCAGACTCAACCTGCTGCTCAGCCTTCAGCCCCTGCCGCTCAGCCATCAGCTCCAGCTGCCAGCGCCCCTTCAGCGTATGTACCCTCTCCCTCTTCGATTGGTAATGCTCCTAACTCACAAATCTATAGTCCCGGTGGTGTTTTCGTCACTGTCTCTCAGCCTTCTGAGGCTACTGGTGCCCCTGCTCCTTCGGCTCCCGCCGCAACCAGCACTCTCTTGACCATGACCAAACCTGCTGCTGGAACTGGCGGTCAGCCTGTTCCTACCAGTGTTGGTAGCCCTGAGCCTGCTCCTACCACCCCCACTGCTCCTGGTTCAGGTTCAGGTGGCTCTGGCTCTGGTTCTGAAGAGACTGCTGGTGCTGCATGCAGTAATGAGGGCGCCTGGAACTGCATCGGTGGAACCAAGTTTCAGCGTTGCGCTTCCGGTCGCTGGTCCGTTGTTCAATCTATGGCCGCTGGCACAACCTGCTCTGGCAATAACAGCTCGGCTATGGCCTTTGGTTTCGGTCGCCGACTCGCGATTCGAGGTCGTCAGGTCTAAGGCTCTCTTGAACTAGAGCTGAAATGCAATTCGGAATGTCAAGAGGAAGGAGAGCAAAATAGAACAGGATATTGCCTTGCTTGACATTCTGGAACAGTAGATGGAAGGGTTTGGGAGTTTTTATCTTCATGTACAATAAATGGAATAGGAATCAAACTCATTGATCTTTCAAAACACTAGTTTCGACGTGACTGTGATTGTAAATTGTAGGACTTGGCTCATCGTATAAAGGACCTGATAAGGAAATCATTAAAGCATACAGCTTGATGCATTCTTTGTCAAGTACTTTGAGTAGTCCTACTCAGACTTGTGGGACGGTGAATTCCAGATAATACTATGTAAGTGTGGAGAGCAATGATGATAAAACAGTAACGCTTTACTCCCCTAGCCGAGCCTGGGTCTGCCAATGTGTGTATTGGGATTTGTATGGACTTCTTCGGACGAAAGAGGCCGCCTGCGACACGTAAGCATCAATGATCATTTGGAGGTTAGAGACCACTTCTGGTGTGTTGTGTTGTGTTGTTTTGTTGCGACAGAGGGGCTGGGTTGCCTACATAGGTACTAGTTAGGTGAAGCAGACGGGACTACCTACCTATCCAGCATGACGCCAAAAACAGCAACGTGCACAGTGCGATAGGGACTTGTGTGACAGGTTGTGATTGGTTAGCTATATCGTTAGGCATTCGCCAGCAAGGAGATGCAAAAAAACTTGGCACCTCTATCCTACCTACCTAGGTGACAAAAAGCCTTGGGTAAAGTTGACATAATTTAGTATAGCTTCAGAAGATCTTGGACTAAGTATTTTTTAGCACCTCAATTTAACTTCAGCAGTCTTCTTGCGCTCCGGGGACCAGCACCAAGACTGACTGACCCTTATCAGACAGTATATATACAGTAATCATTGAGGGTAGGTTTTTGTCTGGAACCCAAGCCTAACTGGGCTGTTAAACAGGCGGGGCTGTGCTTGGTCTCGTCAGAAGCCTAGTGGAGTCTTTTGGATGGTGAGATGAAGCGATTGAGAGTTCAGGAGAACATGTATGAGTTAATTATCCAGAGCAGGCAGGTATCTAAGCAAAAATTGGTGTCCTGATAGAAGCCTGGACAAAGTCGTTGGGGTTTGTGAGCCGGTTTAGTTTGCTACTCACTTCTGTAGACGCCTGATCTACCTTTAGCCGCTGGGCAGGTCCCTATTACAAAGGTAAGGTACCTTAACAACCCAAAGTGGGTTTTCCCCTCGCTGAGGGTCCCTTCCCATCAATCAATCTTGGGCGGCGAAAGAGAGCCTGGAGCCCCTCCTCCAGCTTAGCCCAGTCAAGCCAAGCCTGCCTCATCGACCTCCACAGGGTTAGTTTAGAGGCGACACCATCCATCTAAACCTCACCTCGTCTCTTGTCTTGTTCCCGCCTCTTGTATTTTACACTCTTCATGACTGCGGCCCTTCTCGCTCAGTGACGGACTTCCGTCTCCAACCACTCCTTCAATCTCAACCTCACCACGCGACAATTTATTCATCCTTTGCCTACTTGACCTGCGACCCCTCCATTTGCGACATCTCCCCCCGCCTCGACCGCTATATACAATATCTTGAGCTCCTTATACCGTATTTCGAACATGACTGGCCCTGCCTCTCCTCAGGCCGAAGGCCCCACGTTTGCTCCTCCTCCGCTGCCCGCGGGCTGGATTGCTCAATGGGATGGCACAAGCAAGAAATATTATTATGTACAGCTGTCGACCGGTGTTTCGCAGTGGGAGGTTCCTACTGAGCCAGCCAAAACGGGAAATACTCCAGCTCCCCAGGGTGAACATCCTTACGGCGCCCCCAAACGTTCGGAACTCATCACGCATCCTGATGGATCGCAAACTGTGCGCCATGCAGATGGTACCATGGAACCAATTATGCCGGACGGCACCCGAGGTGCAGATGGCCCCTCTGGTGAACGGGGTCTTGGAGTATGTCGTCTTGGCATTTCTCGATAGTGTTGAATTATGCTAACAGCCTGTCAGAGCATGGCTATGAACGCTTTGCTTGGCGGAAAGAACTCTGGTAGCGGCAGCGGTGGCCACAGTTCTAGTCCATTGGGCAATCTTGGCGGTCTCGCAAACCAGTTCCTCGGCGGTAGCCATGGTGGTAGTGGCGGCAGCAATGGGGGAAACAAGCCCTCAGGCGCAGGGAAGCTCGTTGGGCAACTGGCATCGAGCTTTATGCACTCAGCTAGTCAGGAGAAGCCTCCTGCCCCCCAAAATTACCATGGCAATTCCAACCAGAGCTCAAGCCACCATCAAGGAGGCCTCGCCGGGCAGCTCATGGGTGGTGTCGCAACTATGTTTGGCGGTAAACACGGCAGCAGTGTACGTTCACAACAGCAGCGTGCGCCGTTCGCGCAAGACTAATAAGGCGATAGGGACAAAACTCCAACTTTGGCTATAGTTCGGGGCAACAGCCGCAACAGCAGCAGGGTGGTGGTGGAACGTACTCGGGCGAGGCACCAACCTACAAACCTACGGGCTCATCTCCTTCGGCGGCATCAGCGCCCCCCGTAGCCGGAGCGCATTCCTATGGCTCTCCATCCCCGAACCAGCATCAACAGCATGGCTCGAACCAACAGTACGGTTCTCAACACCAAGCTGGTCAGAATCAGACATACGGATCGCAGCAGCAACCAGGTTCTCATCAGCCTTTCAACTCGCATCAGCAACAGCCAGGCGGAAACCAGCAGTATGGTGGTCAGCAACACCCTGAGCCAGGCCAACAATACAGTGCGCATCAGCAACAGCCCGGTCAGAATGGCCCTTATGGAAGTCATCAGCAGCAGCCTGGCTCAAACCAGCAGTACGGAGGCAATTCTTCTTTCGGTGGGAGCCCTCATGGTTCTAACAACTCGTTCCCTCCTCCTCCACCAGGAGGCCCTCCCCAACATGGACAGAATGCACAACAGGGACAACAATATTTTCCTCCACCCCCTGGACAACAGCCACATCAGCCGTCTTCCGGTATAGGCTATCCTGATATTCAAGCGCACGGCGGCCACTTTGGCGGCCCGCCTGATCAACATGCTCAGCAATCACAGGGCTATAGTGCACCGCCAATCCCAGGCAATCAGAACTTTCCTCCTCCTCCACCTGGAGGCCCCCCTGGAGGATATAACCCTTCCTATAACGCAGGCCAGGGGAACCAGCAGTCTTACGGTGGCCAGTCGCAATTCAACAGTGGCGCTCCTCCTGTGCCTCATGGTTCCCACCCTCAGTATGGAGGAGCTTACTGAGAGACTGCAATAAATCTGTACGGAACAACCGCAGTATTTATGCCACTCTTTTGAGTCACTGACCATCTTATCGTTTTGGTACGAGATCGCAAGAATATTCCAAGCCGACGAAATTTATAGCTCTCCGGTCACATCCGACACTTGGATGCTTGATATGAAAGTGTTTTTCGATGAAGATGTGTGTTGAAATGAGTATAGATATCGAAGCTCTTGAGAGGGCCAGGGAGAGTGGCATGAAAGTTGGAGAAGTCACGAGCAATATGATTAACGTACATAGTAGAACGCATTCCACCAAGCCCCCCTTTTAGCATCTAGAGTCGAGAGCCCGATGGTGCCAACACCTCCGTTCCATCAATTCTCTTTCTTGTCTGCGCCATCGGCTGTGACTGCAATTGTTTGTAACTTAGCGGCGATAGATCTGGACACAAACCAAGCCACCGCGCTGACAAGAACAAGATAACCAGCTGCTGGGACTAGAGAACGGGGGACGATACCATAAAGATAGGGGTCGAGGATGAGATCTACGTGTACAGGTGGAGGATCCTTCATAAGAGCCGCGTCGTTCGTAAAATAGTCAGCAGATGACTTGATCTGGAGCAGAAGAACGGAAGCCTCGCGCTCCCTGCCTTCAGTTTGAGCCGACTCTTTTGCCAGCACAGCTTCTTGGTCTTGGCGAGAAAATGAGTAGTTGGCAAGTGATTGAATCAGCTCTGGTGTCTGCCACACGGTGTCCAGCTCGTATACAGCCAAGTCAAACACAGTGGGTTGCTGGCGGCGCAGGCGAATTAGCTTGCTTTCTCTACGTAAATCTCATGTTGACTTACAATCGCAGCCCAACATACACGAAACTCATACCGCTGGCCTTGGTTTAGTTTATCAAGAAGCACCCACGTTGCAACGCCCGAAGCGTGATCCTTTGGCTCAGAGGGAAACACGCGGCTGATATGAGTTCGTATATTTGGGGCGTCTGGTGTAAGGGTCTGTAGTCTGAGATCACCCAGTGAAGGCTTCTGCTGGGGAATAGGGAGTGATGCAGGAGCTGTAAATATTGTCTTTTCAACATTGGCGATGGCCACGCTAAGAAGACACAGCAGGCTGCCCAGTGCGTAAATTATCTGAGTCCTCCCGAGAGACGGCATATTGGGCGATTGGGAGATTGTGTTTGCCTTCCATTACTGGCACCAACATGTTCAGCTACCTACACTTGGAACTGATCTAAAGCGTCACGTGTTATGTCGACTAACGGCCCCGCATATATAGAACTCCCATCAGTGTTCCATGTAGTCTGGCTACCCGGTACTGGTATCATTTATTTATTATAGATATCCCCTTCTTCAATATGAAATAGTAACATTCACATAGTAATCTGCCTTCGCATGTTCTGTCATTCTTATACAGGTCGTAAGTCCGTATTTATATTGGTAGATAGAGGAAACATGATGTTGAATTGCGGCCGTGCATGCTGCTAATCGTCAAAGCATGGGTTTGACACATCACAGACCGTAATGAAGATCATCGGCCGAGCTCGAGCCTCGTGGTGATAACGAACGGCAGTTCTTAGCTTTGCAAGCGACACCTGCTAATGTAGCACAACAACCGGCCAAGATATCTAGTACCTAGGTATTAAGCTAGATAGGTACCTACGCACGCAATGGAATTGCTCCTTAATAGCCATGTCTTGTAATAGGAACTACCTAATATAGGTAGTAGGTACCTAAGCTGCCGGTACTGAGCAGGGCGAACGAAAAGGTACCTAACGAGAAGGTTGAGGACTGGAGATAGCAACAGGGGTCTGAGCAAATGAACATGGTGCCGGACCGGCATGGTTTCTGTAACTATATTCCAGTAAAGATATCCGTAGAATAATGTGAGAGAAAAGAAAACAGGAGCAAGAGTGATTGAATTGTTTATGATATTTTCTTTTGTTGAGTTGAATTACTGTGTAGAGGCTGTTCAAAGTTCAGACAAGACACCTGGTATGGATATGAGGTCAATTATAATTAACACAGGCGAAATGAACGCCTCAACAGCCCGAGATGAGATGTCGTTCGACGGTGGTAAATATGGATCCATTGGATCATCGTCCAAGAGAGACACCAATATCTCAGCTTGAGTGTGCTAGCTTTGACAGCCTGGTCCGTGAGATCCAGTCCCAGCCTCTACACGACGATTCCGTGACACTGGACATAATGATTCCTTGTAGCTAATAATTTTTGATGGAGCGGTGAAGCGAAGAACCATAACCACGAACACGGAGTGGTAGGTGGCCAGAGGCGGGAGAGGTAGAGAGGGTCCTTTTGGCAACCCCTGGGCCCTGGCAGCTGGCCAACAGGCGCCGGCAGCGGAAAACGCCAACAGGGCGTTGCAGGACGCGCTTGCCCCTTTTCAGCCCAGGCACGCCTCGAAATCAAATCAAATCAACAAACCCATAGAAGGTCCAATCCAATCCCAGTGGAGGGCAGCAAAAACTCCCCTGTCTGCCAAATTTCCCCCACCTCACCTATTTTCTCCCATCCAGCCCACTCCACTCCGCTAACTTATCACCAAACCAAACATTCGCCCTCGCCTTGTCTCCTCTCTTCCCGTTGTAAAAGCCTTGTCTGGCCTGTCCTTTTTTTGTCCTCCTCTGTTCTCGTGGTCCCTCTTCTCTGCTCTTGCATTGCATCGACTTCCTCCATCTCATACTTGTAAACACTATCGTCAGCAAACATGCGTGAGGTCATTAGCATCAACGGTAAGCTATTCCTCCCTTTGGCGTTGGGCTTTCACCGCATCTCTGTCTGGTTTGTTGCGATGCTAACTGAGCTATTCTAGTTGGTCAGGCTGGTTGCCAAATCGCCAACTCCTGCTGGGAGGTGAGTTTTGTCAAAACTTTGTTTGTATTGCTCCGTACTGATTGTTTTCCTAGCTTTACTGCCTCGAGCACGGTATCCAGGTACACACGATAACCCCTAAATTTGTCAACAAACACCATACCCAAATACTGACCAACTCCAGCCCGATGGTTACCTCACAGAGGAGCGAAAGTCCCAAGACCCCGATCAGGGTTTCAGCACTTTCTTCTCCGAGACTGGTATGGCTTAACCTGGGACTTGACGGCAGTGCTGCTGTTCTAACACTCATTTCTAGGTCAGGGCAAGTACGTCCCCCGCGCCATCTACTGTGATTTGGAGCCCAATGTCGTCGACGAGGTCCGCACCGGTGCCTACCGAAATCTCTTCCACCCTGAGATGATGATCACTGGCAAGGAGGATGCCTCAAACAACTACGCCCGTGGTCACTACACCGTCGGAAAGGAGCTTATCGATGGCGTCCTCGACAAGATTCGCCGTGTTGCCGACAACTGTGTTGGCCTCCAGGGCTTCCTCGTGTTCCACTCTTTCGGTGGTGGCACTGGTTCTGGTTTCGGCGCTCTTCTGATGGAGCGCCTGTCGGTCGACTACGGCAAGAAGAGCAAGCTGGAGTTCTGTGTTTATCCCGCGCCCCAGACTGCCACATCCGTTGTCGAGCCATACAACTCTATCCTTACCACACACACCACCCTTGAGCACTCCGACTGCTCTTTCATGGTCGACAATGAAGCCATTTACGACATCTGCCGCCGAAACCTTGGCCTCGAGCGCCCCAACTACGAGAACCTCAACCGTCTCATTGCTCAGGGTATGTTACAGCTGTTGGGCTAGCAGTTGCCGGTTGACTAACAACGTATAGTCGTCTCTTCTATTACTGCCTCTTTGCGATTCGATGGATCCCTGAACGTCGACTTGAATGAATTCCAGACCAACTTGGTTCCTTACCCCAGAATCCATTTCCCTCTGGTCGCCTACGCCCCAGTCATCTCCGCTGCTAAGGCTGCCCACGAAGCCAACTCAGTCCAAGAGATGACAATGTCCTGCTTCGAGCCCAACAACCAGATGGTCAAGTGTGACCCCCGTCACGGCAAGTACATGGCTACCTGCTTGCTGTACCGTGGTGACGTCGTTCCCAACGACGCTCATGCTGCTGTTGCTACATTGAAGACCAAGCGAACTATCCAGTTCGTCGATTGGTGCCCCACTGGTTTCAAGCTTGGTATCTGCTACCAGGCTCCCGAGAATGTGCCTAACGGCGACCTCGCCAAGGTCAGCCGCGCTGTGTAAGTCGATTCCTTGTGATTTAATGGATGGAACGAAAGAACTAATGCCAAAACAGCTGCATGCTCTCTAATACTACCGCCATCGCTGAGGCATGGTCTTCGCTTTCTCTCAAGTTCGATCTCATGCACTCCAAGCGTGCCTTCGTCCACTGGTACGTTGGTGAAGGTATGGAGGAAGGCGAGTTCTCTGAGGCTCGTGAGGATCTTGCTGCCCTGGAGCGTGATTACGAGGAGGTCGCTACCGACTCCATGGGTGAGGAGGAGCTCGAGGCTGAGTACTAAGCGGTCACGGATGCGATTACTGGAATACCGACTTCTACCCAGTTTTAGCCTGTCAACGATAAAGAGGTGTATTTTCTTATTTTCACAAAGGTCAAGCCAAAACGAATTTTAATGTCAAAAGGGACCAAAATCTGTACATGGATTGGTTGCCTCTCTGCAGCTTCCATGCCTGAGCCGTTGGCATTATGTGAGGCAGTACTGTAGTTGCGAGTATTGTAGTTGTAATAATGCAAGATACCTCTCCTTACAACCAAATTATCCGGCAGCTATTGAAGTCCGCGAATGTCATGGAATAAACAATGCGGGGAACAGCGGGTGTAGAAAGCCGCCCCGGCCCTTTAAACTGTGACTGTATCCGTACTGTAGAACGGTACCGAAGCCCGAAGCTCGGCCCATGTTTTGGGGGGCCGATAGTACGCGGATTATGTCCAATACCTACTTAGACCTCCCGTCAAGCTCGGCACTTCAAGACCTTTTCCTTGGACGCATTTCAATCGAACGTACATCGACTCCTGTATCACCTCTCACGAAAACTCCCAAGAATGAGTCTCTTGCGGTCTAGCATCTGCAGAGCATGCCGCCGCTCGCAGCAAATTCGCTGGCATAGAGGCCTTGCGACGGCCAGCAATCAGTCATATGACAACCGGGTCAGGCTCGTCGAGGTTGGGCCTCGGGACGGCCTGCAGAATGAGAAGAAGGCAATCCCGTTGGAGACCAAGATTGAACTTATCGAACGATTGGCCCGAACTGGAGTTTCTACAATTGAAGCTGGATCATTTGTTGCTCCAAAATGGGTGCCTCAGGTAGTGTTGTAGCTAATCCGATGTCCACTCAGTATTCTGACACTGTTACGATAGATGAGCAACTCCAGCGAAATATTGCAGCATATCCTCGACGGAAAGGTTTCTTCTCCTGGCCCAATCACATACTCCTTCCTAGCACCCAATGGCAAGGGCCTTAAATCTGCCGCCGATGTCCTCGGTGCGAATAGCGGAAAGTTTGCAACTCAAATGGAGCCAGCAGCTGGAGCCGAGGCCGCCACCAAGCCAGCTGTTGAAGTCGCAGTCTTTGCTGCTGCCACCGAGAGCTTCACGCAGAAGAACCTCAATTGCGATATCAAGACATCGCTCGAACGCTTTAAGGAGGTGATTAGGGATTCCAAGGGTATGGGTCTCAGAGTGCGCGCCTATATTTCTGTAGTCCTGGGATGCCCGTTCGAAGGGTTCGACGTTGATCCCCACAAAGTAGCCGAGATTGCTACAGACCTTCTGGAGGCTGGAGCAGATGAGATCTCACTCGGAGATACTACAGGAATGGGTACAGCACCTCGAACGGGAGCTCTCCTTCAATGCATGTCTGCAGCTGGTATCCGAACTGAGGATATTGCTATGCACTTCCACGATACATATGGCCAAGCTCTAGTGAATACTGCTGTATCCCTAGAGCACGGCATTCGGACGTTCGACAGCAGTGTTGGTGGTCTAGGGGGTTGTCCTTACAGCCCTGGCGCGACCGGTAACGTTTCAACGGAAAACATGGTTTACTTTATGGAGACTCTAGGCATGGATACTGGCATTAATCTGGATGCTATGTCTGACATTGGAGACTGGATCACAAAGGAGTTGGGTAAAGAAAATGGCAGCACCGTAGGCAAAGCAGTTCTTGGAGCTCGGACTCGAGCTATGCAAAACGCAAAGGAAAGTTGAAGAGGAAGGAAGCTTGTTGCTGCGTTGTTCTCGTTGAGCATAGTAAGAAAAACACAGACGACTATTTAACTACCTACCTACCTACCTTATCTAGGTAGTTTCCATCTATTAAGCTGACAGACTTGAAATGTTTGTTGATATAGGTGACCGGTCCTCAGGGGGCAAGAAAACAACGGACCTTGATATGGGGTGTCAAAATAAACTTAAGTAAAAGCTATCCTAAGCTTAGGCTAGGTATATTCTCTAAGTCTTTTTGTCATTTAGGATCGAGGTCCTAAGTTTTCTTTCCTCCCCTACTATAGCCGGTCAACTTAAGGTATCTTAGCTCTGCGAATGTCATGTGATGTCACCGATGTCGTAGAAACGTTCCCATGTGGAGGTCAAGGTTATCGGCCGTGCGTCGCCTTTGGGCTGGCGCAGCTGGAAAGGCCCCACTTGGATGAAGCAAGCTCAACCTCCTCCAACTCCAACCTCTTGAGCCCTTCTCCCCAACTTCATCTCCAAGCTTCGCGATCGGCTCCTATATTCTCTTTTGCCCCTTCCTTCAACCGTCCGATTACCGATCCATCGCCCATCATGGCGGACCCTCGCGAGTCCTCGTCGTACTCGGTCATTCCCAGAATTCGATACAACACTGTTGGCGGCGTCAACGGTCCCCTCGTCATCCTCGATAATGTACGCCGTCGTCATCTGCCAGATCGAACCGGCTTGGAACTTACCGGCTGACAACAAAACAGGTCAAATTCCCGCGATACAATGAGATCGTGACACTTACTCTTCCCGATGGCACTGAGCGCTCTGGTCAAGTCTTGGAAGCTCGAGGTTAGTGCAGCTGCTGGCGTCTCTGAGGTAATGACGCGGAATATGCTGATATGGTTTGCTAGGTGATCGAGCTGTCGTCCAGGTACACTTATATGCATACGGTGCGATATTTTATGGCGATTGACGATTGTATAGGTCTTTGAGGGTACTTCCGGCATCGATGTGAAGAAGGTAGGTGGCATCGCGAGCTCTATTGGTAGAGCATCAAGCTAAGGCGACCACAGACCAAGGTTGAGTTTACAGGCCAGAGTTTGAAAATTGGTGTTTCTGAAGACATGCTTGGTCGTATCTTTGACGGTTCCGGTCGAGCTATTGATAAGGGTCCCAAGGTGCTGGCTGAAGATTATCTTGACATCAACGGTTCTCCCATCAACCCTTATTCTCGTGTAAGGCTACCCTTGGGCGCTGCAAAGTAGATATCAACTGATCCAAGACATAGGAATATCCCGAGGAGATGATTTCCACAGGTATCTCTGCCATCGACACCATGAACTCGATTGCCCGAGGACAAAAGATTCCCATTTTCTCCGCCTCCGGTCTCCCTCACAACGAAATTGCTGCGCAGATTTGCCGACAGGCTGGCCTCGTCCAGAAGCAGGGCATCACTAACAAGGGCGTTCATGACGGCCACGAGGAGAATTTCTCGATCGTCTTCGGTGCTATGGGTGTTAACTTGGAAACTGCTCGTTTCTTCACCCGCGACTTTGAGGAGAACGGCAGTCTGGAGCGTGTTACACTCTTCCTGAACCTCGCCAACGATCCTACGTGAGCTGCGAACCATACCTATTACGACGATCCGCATACTAATTCCTTTCCAGCATCGAACGTATCATTACTCCTCGTCTTGCTCTTACCACTGCCGAATATTACGCCTACCAGCTCGAGAAGCACGTTTTGGTTATCCTTACCGATCTTTCTGCTTACTGTGATGCTCTCCGAGAAGTGTCAGCCGCCCGAGAAGAAGTTCCCGGTCGTCGCGGATACCCTGGTTACATGTACACTGATTTGTCCACCATCTACGAACGAGCCGGTCGTGTTGCGGGCCGCAATGGTTCCATTACTCAGATTCCCATTCTGACCATGCCTAACGACGATATCACCCACCCCATTCCCGATCTGACGGGTTACATTACCGAGGGTCAGGTGTTCATTGACCGAGCTCTGGACAACCGTGGAATCTACCCGCCCATCAATGTTTTGCCTTCGCTGTCCCGTCTGATGAAGTCTGCTATTGGTGAGGGCATGACTCGAAAGGACCACGGTGATGTTTCCAATCAACTGTACGCCAAGTACGCTATTGGTCGTGATGCCGCAGCTATGAAGGCTGTCGTTGGTGAGGAGGCTTTGTCTGCTGAGGACAAGCTGTCCCTCGAGTTCTTGGAGAAGTTCGAGCGTCAGTTCATCAGCCAGGGACAGTACGAATCTCGATCCATTTATGAGTCCCTGGACCTAGCATGGAGCCTTCTGCGTATTTACCCTAAGGAGTTGCTCAACCGTATTCCCGCCAAGGTCCTCAACGAGTTCTACCAGCGAGCTGCGAAGGACTCCAAGGCCAAGGGTAAGGCTCGAGCAGATACTGAGGCCCGAAGCCAGCAACAGACGGAAGAGAACCTTATTGACGCATGAGGCAACGAACGACTTGTCGGCATTTTGATAGATAGTATAATGAGCGCGCGCACAAGGCCGTTGGAAGAGAAGAGAGAGAGAGGGAGATGTTTTAAGCTGATTGTTTTCACGCTGTTGTTGAGGGAGGCTGTAGAGCAGAGCAAGAGTAGGTATATGGGCGAAGATAGGGGGGCGAGCCAATGCAATTCAACCGATCCTCAACCTTATCCTGATGTCTTATGAGGAGCATAATTTGCCATGGTGATGAGATATAACAGTTAAGACCTTGGCTGGCTGTCATGGCGTCTCTTCAAGGTAGATCCAAGATTCCAAACCAATGAAGTCGAGTTTCAAAGATAGTGGATCTACAGTGTCGAAAATACGAGTCACGCACATGCCACATAATTTTTTTCATTTTTGGTCTGTACTTGCTCCAGATTGAACGGCCCATGTAAGAGAGCAGAACTCTCGATTTACTCCAATACAATTTTGTCGTGAAAAGCACAACGTCTTTCTTCTCACACAGGCACAATATGGAGGAAGATAGAAGACAAACAGACCTGGGCACGGCAGCCGATATCGAAGAAGCGCAGCTCGCTCAGGCGAGTCAGGCCCCTGCCATCCAAAATGAGCCAGAGACAGCAACGCCACTGAAGCAACCAAAGAAGAGATTCATAGGACGAAGAGCAGCAGTTGAGGCCGCAGCAAAGCTCGGAGAATCAGGAGCATCAGGGGAGAGTGGTGCTGTTCAGAGTATGTGAAAATACCGTCCTCCATCATGTAATCCAATCTAGGAATGGATGAAGATATACTCATGTTGTTTATTTATTATAGCTGCCAAACCTCGGAGGGCTCCCCGACTTCTAAATCAAGTTCCCAAGGAAATTCTTGAGAACGTTGATCTGAAGGCTGCCGTTGCGTTATTGCCTGCTAACTACAACTTTGAGATCCCCAAGACGATCCACCGCATCCAGACTTCAAACGCCAAGAGAGTTGCGTTACAGATGCCCGAGGGCCTTTTACTCTTTGCCACTACTATATCAGATATCTTGACGCAGTTCTGCCCTGGTGTCGAGACACTCATTATGGGCGATGTGACTTATGGCGCTTGCTGTATCGATGACTACACAGCAAGGGCCCTTGGCTGTGACCTGCTGGTGCACTATGCCCACAGTTGCCTCATCCCCGTCGACGTGACCACGATCAAAACTCTATACGTCTTTGTAGACATCAGCATTGATGCGACACATCTCCTAGCATCCCTTGAGCGCAACTTTGCCAGTGGCAAAACAATAGCTGTTGTCGGCACTATCCAGTTCAACGCTACTATCCATGGCGTCAAAAGCAGTCTCGAGCGCGGTGGCTTCCGTGTTCTCGTTCCCCAGATTGCACCATTGAGTAAAGGTGAAATTCTGGGCTGCACTTCTCCTCGTCTGAAAGACGACGACAATATCGATCTGATCCTATACCTGGGCGATGGTCGTTTCCACCTTGAGAGTATCATGATTCACAACCCTTCTATTCCAGCGTACCGATACGACCCTTACTCTCGAAAGCTCACGCGGGAGGCGTACGGCCATGAAGAAATGCAGTCTCTCCGTCGAACAGCCATCCATAGCGCTCGTACAGCACGCAAATGGGGCTTGATTCTCGGCGCTCTTGGCCGCCAGGGCAACCCGCATACATTGGGCCTCATCGAGAAAGAGCTCAAGGCGCGAGGCATTCCTATCGTGCACTTGCTCCTAAGTGAGATTTTTCCGGGCAAATTGGCGCTCATGTCGGATGTCGAGTGCTGGGTCCAGGTGGCCTGCCCTCGATTGAGTATTGATTGGGGCTATGCATTCCCGCGGCCGTTGTTAACGCCATATGAAGCACTTGTTGCATTGGGCGAGCGACAAGATTGGGGTGAGGGTGTCTATCCCATGGACTACTACGGAAAGGACGGGCTGGGAAGGACAAGGCCCTTGCAGATTGCTTCAGGATAGATGCAATCATGACACTAAACGATTGAGACCCAATAAGTGCGATAGGACCTTGGCTGGATATACAGCAGGGTGATGAAGAATGAAGTTCGATATCGATGAAAGAAGTGGACGGATGCGTGAGCTTTTTCCTCGGATCAAGAGGATATGGGAGATTCGAATGTTGACTTGGAATAAGGTGCAGGAAGTCTCGCTCAGCATTCGTAATACGATATAGCCTTTTTAATTGACCTCCTAGGTAGGCAGTCAAAACAAGGTCATCAGGTCGCATTGGCTGTTCCGACAGGCTCTGGCCGGTTTGGAAACATAATCTTGTACTTGACAATCTCAACCACCTCGAGATTTTCGCCCTGCTCTAGTGTTTCCCCCCCTGAGCCAGATATCACCTTGTTCTCTCTCTTTCGCACCACGGCCATTGCTTTTGGAAGCTTTTTGACCTCCCCAGTGAGACGTTGATGCTGGCCAACATAAAGGTGAACCCGCTTCATCCACGCTGAGCCTTCGGCACCGGCCACGAAATCTGGGAAGTCAAGTCTTCCAACTCGGACGGCGCTTAATGCATCTCCATTGGCGTCTTGGGGTAGATTGATGGTTCCTTGGAGTTCCAGAAGAGCTAGACCCGAGGGGGTTTGCAAGAGTTGAGGTAGAGGATTTGAGGATGGTGCCTTGTTGTTTGGAGGATATAGCTTGGCCGAGGACATGACGAGAGAAAATGAGAGATTGGAGATGTTTCAAAGTGTTTATATCGTTCCAACAGTTAGGTGTTTAGGTATCAGTATCAAGTCTGTCTAGCTGAGCTGGAAAGCGTCCATTGACTGACACCTTAAGTCTAAGTTAGACCAGAGTTCGAGTAGAGCTCTACAGTAAAGTATAGATATATACACTGTGTGGAACCCGTACCTGAAGCTCGGCGGAGGAATCGGACTTTCCTTTGCCCGAGATTTATCTGCGCTCATTGGCTGCCCACCCCGTGTGCCCTAGCGACTCGCACTTGCCTTCCACAATTTTCGAATTCGGAAATTTCGAACCTCATCATCCTCTACTAACTTCACAGCAGGCCAGGTCAAGTAAACTTGCACCCATCACAACTGGCAAAATGAAGGTACGACAAGAAGCAATCAACAATCGAGCGACACGAGTCTGCGGGAGAGGATTTTGTTATTTGGAATAGGATTAATCATTCCTGTTGACTGGCCTCCTCGTGTGCGCTGCTTGCTGCTCGATTGAAGATCTCAAAAGAAAATAGTCGCTGACATTTTCCTTTCACAGTTGAACATCAGCTACCCTGCCAATGGCAGCCAGAAGCTCATCGACATTGAGGATGAGCGCAAGCTCCGTGTCTTCATGGAGAAGCGCGTACGTCGAAACTCCCTTGCCCTTTGCCTACGACCGCTCGGCTCGTCGACAGCAAACCGACCGACAACATGCTAACTCTTCTTTTGGTAGATGGGCGCTGAGGTTCCTGGTGACTCCATCGGCGATGAGTTCAAGGGCTACATCTTCCGCATCACTGGTGGAAACGACAAGCAGGGTTTCCCCATGAAGCAGGGTGTCATGCACCCTACCCGTGTCCGCCTCCTCCTCTCCGAGGGCCACTCTTGCTACCGACCCCGACGCACCGGTGAGCGCAAGCGAAAGTCTGTCCGTGGCTGCATCGTCGGCATGGATCTTTCTGTCCTCGCCCTCAGCATTGTCAAGCAGGGTGATGCTGACATCCCCGGCCTCACCGACGTCGTCCACCCCAAGCGCCTCGGTCCCAAGCGCGCCACCAAGATCCGCAAGTTCTTCGGCCTCACCAAGGATGACGATGTATGTCTCTCCCTACGCCCATACTCGATCATCGCCTACCCGGAGCTGCAGTGGAGGAGTTGGCAGACCGGGTAGAGTGTGAGAGGACCCCTTGACCTTCTTCGTCAAGTACGATGAGGTCAAGGGGCAGCGAGTTGAACAACCATAACCACAAGAATTGAAAGTAGACTAATGCTTACATGATACATAGGTCCGCAAGTACGTTATCCGACGAGAGGTTCAGCCCAAGGGTGAGGGCAAGTCTCCTTACACCAAGGCTCCCCGCATCCAGAGACTCGTCACCCCTCAACGTCTCCAGCACAAGCGCCACCGCGCTGCCCTCAAGCGTCGCCAGGCCGAGAAGGTCAAGGACGAGGCCGTAAGTCACTCCCACGCTCAGCACACTTTCCATCAGCATCTAACACGATTTGCAGAACGAGTACGCCCAGGTCCTTGCCAAGCGTGTTGCTGAGGCCAAGGCCAACAAGGCCGATGCCCGTAAGCGACGAGCAAGCTCTATGCGCAAGTAGAGTTCTGGCGTTTAATGAAAAAAAAAGTGGAATCATACCTTGGTCTTGTAGTTTGCATGCATTGGGAGTGAGGATTCTCTATAGGGCTTGTTTTGAGCCAGCCACGACTGCGTTAGAGATAGTTCAAAAATATGAACATGCATTAATGCGCTCGTAACCCGCGCCCAGTGGCAAGCTCCGCCTGCGTCTGCGTCTATACTATCCCTTTCCTCACTACACGTTTCTTTCAATCATGACTTGTTGATGCTGTTATGCCAATCTCATGTAGTCCTTTGCGGGAATAACTGGAAATCAAGAGGTAAATCACCAACAAACACAACTCAAGCCGTAGAGCAACCGAATACAGTGTACACCATAGGTTGTTTTCCGGGTGATCACCTATTAAACTGTGATTGATATACGTACATGAAACTTCGCCTATCATCTACTTTCTGTGCGCTTTCCGCATTCCAAGGCACCTATAGGAGACCTGCACTTCTCCCAAGGTGAAGCCTGGACGAGGATGCTACATCCAGAGAGTGCTCAAGACCATGAGATCTCGAGGCCAGGCTGATAAAACACAATACCGGCACCGTAGTAAACATCAACAACTCTCTTTTCCATTGGTGTCCCCATCTATGATCCCTTTCCCCTTACGCGCCTGCAATGCTAAGATTGACGATCACGCGAAGCCAAAATATTCGCTGCCTGCTGTGATGGCCTTGATGATCTGAGAACGCAAATGGTCGTAGCTCTCATACTCTGGAAGGTCAAGCTCTGTAATTTTACGTATTAGACGATGCACGAATTGAATGCTGATGACTTTACTTACGGTTAAAACAGGTATGCGAAGAAGGCAATCTGTCTTTGTTGCCATAGTCACGGTGGATGTTGAATCGGTTAACACCGTTCATGCCTTCAAGCTCCTTGAAGCCGTTGAGTGGAACCTTGCTAGTTCCTGTGACGAACTGCAACAATTTGGCGCGCTCTTCCTTATCAAAAGACCGCAAAGCTCTCCAGAACCATTGGATTTGTTGCGAAGATGGTGTGTAGTTGTGATACTCTGTGTTGCTCTTCCAGTCATCGACATCAATATCGGGAAGGCCAGAAATCAAAAGCTCCAGCTCCTGTTCGTTGAATATGGATATCAGTTCGGCAGGGATAATGTCATGGAAGCCTGTTGATGAAAGTTAGTGGTTGAATCAAGTTATTATGGATTGGAATGCTCACCTTGAAGGAAATGGGCCATCTGCTCCTTGACGGAAGATAGCAACTTGTGTTCGACAACAAGACGGACATAGTCATGTTTATTCTCCTCGGTGACGGCAATCTCTCGACCATTAGGGATGAGGTCAACGACGGTGGTAGCGCCGAACTCATCGTTTTCGACCGAGAAAGTTTCGGTGATGATGTCTGTGATGTCGTTGTCCAGCATCCAGCACAGAGACTTATAGTAGTCGGGGTCGAATGATTCCATATCCTTGACCGAGACAGATTTGCCGAGAATTCGCTTGTATACAGCACGGCTAAAGTAACAGTCGAGTACGCGACCCTCGTATAATGCTTTGCCGATGATGCGACCAATGAATTTGAAGAACAGAAGATGCTCATCATTGATGCCGCTGAGCTTGTTTGGGTGGAAGGTCGTCCGGTCAGAGGACACCGGTGTGAAGAGCACATAGTTTGGATCAAACATCTGCCGAGAGAGTACTTGGAACCACTCGCGAGTAACTCCGCCAGCGTCAACGCCTTCCTCGCCGTGGAAACGAATATTGAGCTTTCCAAATTTCATCTCATCCCCAGACTTGAAGTACAAGGACTTGAACGAGTCATGGAAAACCTGTCCACGGCGGACAGAAAGTTGCAAAGTAGGATATGAGGGTCGGCTCTGGCTGTTACCAGATCGGGAGTGGACGCTGCGGTTGAAGTAGTTGCGCTTGTTATCAAATTCCAGCACCTTGGGGTTCTTCACGAGGAGTGCGAAGGTGCCTGACATGAGCTTGGGATTGCTTCTGACAAGCTCGTTAAGGATACGTCGATGATCCTCGGTGAAGCTAAAGAAGAGACTGGCCGTGCGAGACTCGGGTGCTGGACTTGAGAGGACCATCTCTTTCAGCTGTGAGGGATCATCGTTGGTGGTTGTATTCTTGCAGACCACCATGAGAGATTCAATCAGTGGTAGAAGGATTGTAGCCACATTGAGCATGTTTTCGCGCTGACGAATGGCACTCAGGCAAGCACTCAACTTCTCCCACATGGCCGAAAAGGTCGAGTTGTGGTAGAGAGATGTGACTAGATCGTGTCTCTCATCCTTGTCCTTGCTGGACTCGGCCTCTTCGCCCTTTTTCTTGTTGTCGAACAAATGATCTAATGCTGTCAAAACACGAAGGAGTTTGTTTTGCTCGGAGGCTCCTGGCGAGAATTTGGCAAGAGCAACGCCTTGGATCTCAGTGCCCGAAGATGCCTTTTCAATATGTGGCAAAAGGTCGTCCAGATCAGCGACGATGTTCTCACTAAGAAGCCGGGCCTGGTGAACGAGCTCCTGACCAAATGTTGCCTTAGCCCCTGGAATGGCTGAAAGGTTCTTGATAGTCGAGATGGTGTTTTGGAAAGTCTTAGAGCTGCATTCTCGAGCCACAAATATCCTTACGGCTAATGTCAGGTTCTGGGCGGGGACAATGGGCGGCTGAAGTTGTCGAAGTTTCTTCTGGACTGCTTCTTTCTTCTCTTGTTTCTTGGTATCAACATCAGTGACAGTGTCCTCTTTTGCATCGGTGCTGGACTGCGTAACATTGCTCGTCTCGGTTGGTTCCGCTTTCGAAGCTTGCTCCACAGGATCTTCAGTTTTGGACATCTCTCCCACCGGGGCTGAATCAATGGCTTTCAGTTCGTCCTCGGCTTCCTTACGACGACGTTCAAGATTCTGAAGAGGCAATGTGACTCGATTCAACAAATCAGCCAGATGGGTCATAACGACAGAGCTTTCCATAACAAGGTCGCGGTCAAGGAGTGATAGCAAAGAGTTGATGGCATACTTGTGGGACTTAGAGTCCTTGCCTTTGCCCTTACGGCTCAGCGAGCGCTTGAGGGTTGAGCCGACGGCTTCGTGTTCTGTCAGGAAAAGCCAGGGAATATGAGGGTTCTTTGATGATAACTCCACCAGCAGATCCAGGCACTGCTGAACAATCAAGAGAGGAGAAGTTTCGGAATTGGCTTGCGTAGTGTTTGCGGCGGGTAGACCAGTCAGGCTTCTCTTGAGTGCCTGCGGGGTTTTCTGCTCGGAGTCCTTCTCCTTATCCTTCGGTCTTCGTGCCTTTAGGGACAACTGGCCGAAACTACGCTCGACAGCCCCCATGTCTGTGCTACCGTCCTGCAATATCTGAAGAAGAGTGCTAATCACCTCGAGCCGAGTTTGCTTATTCTCGCAGACATCGGCAAATACGTTGAATAGGTGGTTCCTTATGGAACCCTGTTGCGTAATGAACATCAGACGAAGGAGCGTAGCGACACCGGCCTTGTCGAGCATCTGAACAACAGTTCGGCGCTGTACCTTTGCTCCTTCTTGGGGGTTAGGTGGCCCAGGCTGGCGGCTTGTGCTGGCTTGAGGGCTGCGGCCTGTGATGACGGAATGGCCGTTGTTGTGGTGAGACAAAGCTCGGGCCTGGGCCGCCATTTCTGGGGTCAGTCGATCCATGAGCTCTTCGCCTTGGTCCATGAGAACCTGTTGTCGTAGATCAGGCGGGAAAGTGAGGAGGATACTGGCAGTGTCCATTTCTGGTATGACAGCCTGGCCAGTGCTGGCGGATGCTTGACGATTCGTTTCTTCACGAGCCCGGCGGCGCTGCTCTTGTCGCTCCTGTTGAGCTATTTCGTGTCGCAATTCTTCAGGAAGAGCATCTAGAAATTCTTGGAAAGCTTCGGTCGGGTTCCCATTTGTCTCTTCACGTGCCTCGGACCTTCTGGTGCTAATTGCCTGTGCAATGACCTCCTCGCGAAACTCCTCGGGAAGAGCTGCGATATAATCTGGATCAATACCGAGTTCGGTGACGTCGACCTCTTCGCCTCTGATTGTGGTCATCACACGAGGACCGTCATCGGCGGTTTGGTCTGTAGCCTCCGAAAGTTCTGCTTGGCTTTGGTTCGTCGGCTCGACGCCTTCCATCGCACCTCCGTCACCTTGGCCTTCAGTGGACACGTCCTGATTAGCGGCTGCTTCAGAAGCGGCACGTTCAGCAGCCTCTCGGGCCTCTGCCTCTCGCTTTTCTCTCTCCGCCTTCTCTTTAGCCTCTTTAGCTTCACGTGCCAGGCGTTCCTCTTCTTCCCGTTTCTTCCGTTCCTCTTCTTCGCGCTTCTGTTGTTCAGCTTCTTCGGCTTTTAGCTTTTTCTCCAACTCTATTGCAGCGGGAGTAAGCTTAGCCATGATGATGTTCTGGAGCTTAGCCGCTTCCATATAATTGTTGGTCCCAAAGACCATCCTGGCTTCCTCCTGATATCGATCCATCGTGCCTTCAATAGCAAACGACACAGCTTGTAATGGATCTTGGACCGATCCTTCGCGTCTCTGTTCAGTACGAGAGGTTCGTACGGCGCCCAACTCTCTAGACTCGCGGTGCCCATGCGGACCAGTAATCTGCAGATGGAAGGCAGGCTGTCCATTGCGCCCCATGATCGGGAGGAATTCCATGAGTTCACCGAGGAAGCCCATGGTTCCCTCGATATGGCGTCCACCTGAGCCAAAGATCGCTTCAGGAACTCGCAACCCGATAGTGTGATTGATGGCGGGACGTTGGGATGCTTCTCTGTTTTGGTCATCCCGTCTGAGGAGTGGATTGGTGCCATCATCGGGGTTGGATTGGCCTGCCCCAGGGCGATGGCTGCGTGAAAAGAAGCTGCGAAAATCGCTACCAACGGCATCCCGATGAGAGCCAACAATAAAGCCGGGAGGGAATGGGCTACGCGAGTCGGTGGTACGGGAAGGAATAAAGCGTCGGCGACCTGGGTTGTCTACCATGAACATTTGGCGGTAACGGTCTTCGTCTTCGGCACCAAGCCCGTCCCATCCAAGAGCCGGCATGGGTTGAGGCTGGTCGTCCAACGGATAGTCGTCATCATAGAGGTATTCGTCATCTTCCATTTCATCCTCGTCATCCTCGTCTTCGTCTTCGTCGTGGCCATCATCAAGATAATGATCTTCCAATCCATCCATCATGTCCGGATCGTACACGTCGCCATCACCAATGATCGCTCGAGCCATGCCGTTGAGGATATCGCCTGGTTCCATGGGCATATGTTCGCCGTGAACATCTGCATCAAACTCTAGGTCATCCTCTTCCTGATCCTCGTCATCCTCCTCATCATGGCTCGCGCTCTCCCATTCCGAGTTACCATCGTCATCTAGAGGGTTGCCCTCTTCATCAACAATCTCGACCTGATCTTCGACGTCTTCCATGTCGGCGGAGTCCGCGTCATCATCGTCATCATCACTTTCATCGTCTTCGTCCTCATCCATGATGACCTCGACAACGCCCGGCTCGCCATGGAGACCTTCGATTTCGCCCATTTCGCCGAGTTCTTCGTCATCGTCACTGATATTGTCTTCTTCGTCCGAAATGTCGTCGTCTCCATAATCCATCTCATCGTCATATTCGTCCCCATACATGTCCTCGTCGTCATCATCCTCTTCATCTTCATCGGAATCGTCGTCCTCACCACGAGGCTCCAACATACCAAGGGTAGAATTGCGATACAGATCAGGAGTTTCTTCTCGATCATCGCCGAGGTCTGAAAGCGAAGAGGTAGAACCGAGATCATCATCTGCAGCGTCTGACAAAGAATCAGAGGGCAAGATATTGGAATGGCTTAGTTCCTTGGCTGTCTCTGTGAGAACACGCAGAACACGCAAGATATACTTAATGGCTCGTTTGACGCCCGGATAGTTGAGGTTGATTTCGGCAATAGAGGACGTGAGTTTATCAAGATAACCCTTCTCATACATCAATCTCCGTAGCTGAGCGTGCGACCGAGCTTGAACGTTGTCGGAGCCACGAGAAGCCGCACCTGGATCCTTGTCCCTTTCGCCAACCATGTAATTCATGAGTTCGGCTAAGCATTGCATGCGTGAATAGCGAGTTTCTAAAGGTTCATCAGACCAGGGTGCTCTCTCATAGGCCTTCAACATCGTGTCAAGAACAAATTTGCGGGCAAACAGCAGATCAGGCTCGTCGTCGTACGCAAATTTGTCCTTTCCGCGATCAATAGCCTTCTCACTGGTCTTGGCAACCAAGGCGACCAGAACCTTTTGGGTTTGTGCTGAAGTAGCGGCCTTCTTCTTCGCGGCGATACTATCGGCTGTTCCACTCAAATTGCCCTGACACAGCAGATCGTAAATCAAATAATTGAGGACCGACGACCGAGGCTTGATCGGTGTACTTGTAGTTAACGGAGCATTGCGCTTGAAGTTGATGAATTCCATCTTTGTCCTATTATAGCTTTGAAGAAGCTCAGCAAGACAGTTGAGCAAGAAGCATCTGTAGACAAAGATTGGATGCTCGTCGGTTTTGAAAACAGGCTTGGGTGGCTTCTTGTCCTTCACGTCGGCGGCGTTGTTGTCTTTGGAAGTAGATGCTGCATCTTCCGAGCCAGAAGCAGGATCAATCTTGGGATCCTTCTCAATAGCCTGTACTTCTTTATCTTCGACTTCACGATAATTGAGCAACTCGCAAAGAAGAAAATGTATAACACCATCAGGATTCTCAACGACGGGTCGTTTGCTTTCATGGGATTTTGGTGCATCAACCATCTCCTTGTCTGCAGGTTCCGTGGACTGCTTGACGTCGTCGATAATATTATCGGTACCGTCACCGCTTGTGTCGGAAGTCGACTGGATGGCTTCTTGTTTCAACTCAAGACTTTGTGCCCGAGGGTTGTCACCAGAAGGAGGCGTCCACCTGGGGAAGCGTAACATCTCGTTGGAAATCTCAACAAAAAGGTCTGGTGCGCGAAGCGCAAGGGGTGACATTGCACGCAAATAGTTGGTAGCATCAGTGTGCCCCCGCTGTGTTCGTTGCAGGTTCAGGAGGCCGATCTTGATCTCTGCGCGCATGATCTGTTTAATGGTCTCCTCATCCTCCACGATATGACGTAGAACAGTCATGATATGAGCAGTGAGCTTGGTTTGTTTGAATCTCTCGGAGCCAGAGCCCGACAGTTGCTTTGCCATAAGAAACAACCGCTGCAAGTTCTTCTTATCCCCGACCGACTTCGCTAATCGTCGATTGCGTGTCAGTATAACCAGAACTCTGAGTGCTGCAATGGCGAGTGTTTCTTCCTTTCCTATCCGCGGGAGCATCTCAAGCAATGATTCTAGAATTTGGGTGCGCTCATGGTCACCAACAATCGGAGTTCGCATTTGAATGACGGGGTCAGAAACAGCCTCGTCCAGGGACTTCGGTGCTTTCCACTGCGCAGCGACAGGACGCTCGTCATGACGAAGGAGAGTCTCGACGATCAGTAGCACATATGGTATCCACGGTGGCATCCCTTCAGTAGAGCTCGTAGGGGACACCTTCAGAAATCCAATATACTCGTTGATATGTTCCCTGAGGTTCTCAACATTGTTATCAAAAAAGCGCTCATCCTGGAGAAGCAAAGCGAGTAGATGGGCATAAGCAGCAATGCATTTCCCAGTACGCTGCTTTTCTTCCTCCTCATCTTGGGCTAGTGATGACAACGCCAAAGTCAAGGTCTGGCCAATTTCGTCTTCGGTGTCACCAGGCTGTTGTTTCAAAACCACGTTCCGGATGAGCTCAGACACCTCGATCGCTGTTTCAGGATGTGCGCGAACAACATCGAGGCATCTATCTATCATGTTGCCTCGCAACTTCGCCCGAAACTTGTCAACCTCTTCTTTCGTCGCAAGGGGGTGGGGGTCGTTTCTTTGAGACTCTTCTGTAGCAGATCCGGATGTTTCTGCCGGCAATCTCGGGCCTTCATGGATCTCATCCACATCTTGAGGGGTGTCGATGATGCCCCCCAATGTTTCCCCGATAAATCTCTCTGCAAGATCGGGAGTGTCAATTTCCGGAGGTCCGTCTAAAGACATACGGTCGGCTTCCACTGCTCCGCCTGTGGAAACACCCTCTGTCTCACCGACACTAGAGGGCTCTTGTGGAGTCTGTTGCAACGCTGATGTGTCAGAGTCTGCAGAAGGGATTGGGTTGCGCGCGCCGGCAAGTCCAGCTTTGTGAGCTGAGCAGTAGTGGTCTGCGAGGTTAGGGTTTCCATTCGCTCTGTACACTGCCTCGTGGACCAGCTCAATATCATACCCCTTGGCAACCAGCTCTTCAATCGTGCCACGATGGGAACGCCAGTCGAAGCGGACATCCGTGTATCTAAAAAGGTGGAAAGGCGGCTTATCTCTCGTGGATGATGAGGGCTCGCCATCCGCAATAGAAATGACCTTCAGAATGTCGATTAACCGTGTCACAGTTTGGTGGGGTACTCTTTCGACAAAGGAAGAGTCCCAAAGCTCGATGATCTCAGGGAGAATAGCTGCCCTAAACTCTACTACAAGTTGTTGGCAGAGATATGCTGAGTTTGACGACCTATCCCCACTTCGAGGCTGCAGAGTAAATGCGTTTTGGGCTTCAGAAAGTTGCTTCGAATTGACCAACATCAAATCCAAGTCGAGTACCTTCTTCAGTCCAAATGCAGCAACCTTGGATCTGGAAGTCTCATCTGTTGCAGCATCTGGGCCTTCACGAACTGCCCGGGCAAATATCTTTAACATGGAATTCAATACATCCATTCCTCCCTCTTCTTTGAAGGCCAGAAGAACAGGCATGATGATATGGACGCTTGCCCGATCGCTTGGTCGAGGAGCAGGCTGATCAATGAGCATCTCATTAATAGTATGCAACATGATGATCCAGAAGTGGAAGTCCTTAGATGTGGGTGTTGGGTTGGCAACAGATGGCCTCAACTGGCCAAGTACTGCATTTGCAAGTGCTCGGGCAATTTCCAAGTGCCGGGGTCGGTGATAGAGATCACGAGGGTCTCGTTCCCGTCGTGGCAAGAGACACTTGCCGAGCGTTTGGAACAGAGGAAATGTTGTTGGGATCATAGGATGCAGCAGATGTCGCAACGTTTCATAGTTCTGGAAACGGGGGCTGGCCTGCTCCTCATCTGTAGGACGGCTTGGCTTAGAGTCATCCGAAGCATCTTTCGCCTGAAATTGCGCTGTGCTGCTTAGCATATCTGGCAATGAAGTGCTGTCATCCACATCGGTTTCTGGGAGGTGTGCGCTAGTTAATCCCTCGGCGGATGTTTGGCGTCTAAAAGACCAATGCTGGGGGACAGCGTTGAGCTCTCCCGCCTCTTCAGTTAGAACTCCACGTAACAATGGACCGATAGAGTTGACGAGTTTGAGGTAGTAATCGTAAACATTGACTGGATAGAATTGTAAAGCATTCGATCTTGATGTAGCGAAGCAATCGGAAACGATCTTAATAAATGTCTGCGCATTTGCCAATGCCTTGATCATCTTGGTACCGTTTTTGACACCTTCATCGAGTGTCGTTTTAAGGTCAGAGGTAAGAAAAGGGGCAAAGTATGGTGGCAAAGCTTCCGTCTTATCAGACAGAGGCTGCAAAGTGTCAATAGCCCCTTGAGCTCGTCTGATTAAAGATGGGAGGCCACGTATGGGAAAGGACTCAACGACCTGAGAGACCACCTGATTGAGAATCCTCGAAGCAACGGTGTCACCAAAATTGGTGGGCAGACTCGGGGATTCGCAAATGTCGAGCAAAAGCTCCAGTCCGCCTGCCTCCACAAAGCTGGTCCTCAAGCCCTGATTTGATATGTAAGAGCTTAAGAAGTAACTCAAAGCATAGATGTAGGGGGTGATCGAGCGCATGGGTGAATCCGGGCTATCATCCTTCTGGCCTTCAGAATCCATGTCGTTGGAGGGCACATCGGACATATTGACATCCGTGTCTTCAGAAGTCTCCAGTCCTTGGCTTTGCTCAGGAGAAGCAATTGGTCGAATGAAGTTGCCATTCTCGTCCACAGATACAGTCTTGCCCTCATCGTCAATCAACAGCATCCGAGCACCCCACCCAGCGGTCCTGGCCTTCTCGATACCGAGATAACGCACGCGAGCAACCATATCGATAACAGCATTGGAAATGGCCAAACGTAAGGCCGGGTGATGACGAGCAAGTTCGTCAAAGCTTCCTCCAACATTGGTGGCGAGATCGCCGTCGAGTTCCATACATCTTACATGGGCAGGACTTTCGAAAATCTCGAGAAAACTGTCCAAAGCACGAGATGCTGCTACCAGCTTCATGCCAGCGTTGTTGAGCGATATCGAATTAAGGACTTGTGGTACAACAGTAATGACATCACTGGAAGGTAAGATTCCTGCTGCCAAGGTTTCGCGAGATAATTCCCGGATCGACTCTTCGGGAGGGGGATGCGGTCGTGAGTCGTTTGCAACTAGCGCAGTGACGGTCTCATTTGCAGAGTTGGACTCGTTGTCATCTTCGTCCTTGTCGCTAGGCTTTTGCTCGGCCAATACGTCGCCAGGAAGCGGTCTGGCGGTAACAGCTTCCAAATATGTCTTGATCATACCAGACTCAGAAATGGCCGCAAAGCTTGTGGGGTCATTGTTTATGAAATCGCTCAAAATGGTGACAGAATTCGTCCAGACGACTGAGCCGAAACTCTTCTTGTCTCCAATGATGTCCCGCAAGCTCTCCAAGAGATCAGTTTTGTCGGCGAGATTGCGGAGCAGCCGGTCAGTGTTGCCACCGTAGCTGTATGAGTTAGACATAATGTGATGGACAAACTTGAGCAGCCACTTAAGAGTCTGCTGCTGATAGTATGGAATCTCGTAATCCACCTGGCCTGACTGTTGATCCTTCGTAATGCCTTGGCCTGCTTTGTGCAAAGTCTGCGCCTCCCTGACGGTATCAACCACCAATTGAGATACTGCATCAAGTCCTTTGGCGTTGAAGAAGGCAGTGAAGGCGTTTTGATAGCTCCATATTAACCCGTCTAAAAACGCGAGGACCATGGAATGATTTCGTTGCGCGACACTTGACCTGATGTTCAGAATCTCAACCAAGATGTCCATCAATCCCGCTGATACCATCTCGCTTCCAACGCGAGTGGTCATGGATAGATGGAGAGTGAGTGAAAACAGGTTGTTACGCCACTCATCCATTTGCGTGACTTGATTTCCTTTGTCACTTTCGTCATCTTCCTTCATTCCTGCAACTGCCTTCCTGATAACGTAGAGTAGTATACCATGGTTGACATTGGCATTCAAAGCAGACAGAACATCTTGACACTTGGCTTGGAAATTAGAGACGGCTTCCAGGAGGGCGAGGGCCACAGCTTGAAGCCACAGGGGTACGTCGACGTTCCCGTGTGCTGTAGGATGAATGAGCTCAGCAAGCTGGTACACTAACTGGAATCTTCTGGTCTCGTCTGCATCTTGGCGGAGAACTTTCTCGAGAAAGTTGGCTTCGTTATGAATGTATGCAAGATTGTTGATTGCTAAGAGGCGGACAGCAAGCAACTTCTGCCGCGATTCACCAGAATCCATAAGAGCTTTGGAGACTCTGATCCTGTGGAACGCCTCGTATTTCGAGGCGGGTGGCAGATCCGCGGGAGTGCGTGACACCAACTCATAGACGGAAGTCGATGCAATGACGGACTGTGGTATTTCGTAGGACTTTGGTCCAGCAGACGTTGTCTCGTCTGAAACACCGGGCGTTCGGGGGGCAATTGGAGAGGAATCTTCGGAATTACCCCGACCTTTCGGGGTATGATGCTGGGACGTCATGGTAGAACTACGACGCAGGGGTGTTGGTGTGGACGGAAGCGACGCACGCTCAGCATCGTTACCAGCAGAGTCTTGCAGGGTATTCTGGGGATAATATGCTACCTTGACATCTCCCCAGCCATGCCACCGTTTGTTGTCTGAGGCCGCAAGGGCAACTAGATCATTCGCATGTATGGAGTTAGCTGACTTGGGGCTTCCTCCCTGTGCACGTTCTTTTCCTTTGGTTGAGCCAGGTGTCTGAGTTGTTACAGGATCAGACAAACTGACGATCGGCGTCTTCACAAAAGGTAGAGCAAGCTGTTGAACTCTATCGAGATCGATATTGTAGTGGTTTGCCAGCAAAGCTGCGCTGATCTGCCTGGAGGGGTTTGTTATACGCTTGACCGAGGCTTGGTACCTTTGTGCCAGTTCTGAACCGACTTCAAGTGTTGCAATCAGTACGCTAAGAGACGTGGTGTTGAGAAGGTCGTTAAGATGGGCGCTGCTGGCATAGATACTCCGGTTACCGCAGTGCTCCAGTAGCATTCGCGTATAGCGCAGGACCACCTCCACTAGTTGTTGGTCTCCGTTTGATGAAAATCCCAACCCTGTTAGCTCCTCCGTTGACCACCGCCGCTCGCTACCAAAGGTCGATTCCTGATCTTGGTTGAGCAGTACATCGCAACCAAAGTCGCGGGTCTGGGGGCCCTCGTTCAGCTTATATGTAGCACAGAAGTGCTCTAAGATGCTATCAAAACGATTCAGGAGAGGAATCCAGTGGTAAAGATCGCCGCGTCCGAAGGGCCATCGAGATGGAAAGCTTTCCAACTTTTGTGGTAAGAGAGGCAGTGGCGTTGTTGAGATGGTTTCGACGTAGCTCTTGAGCCAAGGAGACTACAGATCATGTTAGCTATGCACCTTCCGGCTGTTTCATTTGGTCACTAACCAAAGTATCCTTGTGCTTTGGTTGCATGGGCTTAGTGATCTTCCCCATGGTGAAGGTGAGGCGGCTGAGCCGCAGGAAACTGAAGAATCGCCCCCTCCACTACAGCCGGGCTATCAACCCGCTCAAGAAAAAAAATTGAATATGTCCGCGAGTTCTGTTCGATCGGGCGTTTTCAGTTATGAAATATCCTCTATCCGCAGTTTGTGCGGTGGTGAAGTTTTCGATTTTCGTGGGGCTTTCAAGTCGAAAAGGCTCCAAGCTGGGATCCAGATAAACCTTCTCCTCGGAAAGAAATGGCGTATTCGGAATCAGAAGCCTTTTGGCGGCTGTTACGTGATAGTCGGATCGTGAGCAAAAGCGTGTTCGCTAGACAGAGTACCTATGGAAGATAGATGGTCGATGAAGCTTGGAAAGCAGTCCGAGGCCGAGTGCAGGTCGTCCTAGAATAGCTTTAATCCGCAGCTAAATCGTATCGCCTTACTTATAGAGACGATATATATCTCCTGCTTTTACCAGCCGGTGTGGTAATGCGAGATATCTCGTATAGGTATGAAAGTTGTGGTTTATGATGGTGCGGAGAGAAGGTGTAGGATGGGGAAAAGGTATAGTTATTGCAAATCGTCAGGTTGAGAAGTGCAAGTGGGCCTTTGCGTAATAGGTGCCGGAAGCTATGTACAGTGGGGTGAAGGTACCCCCGAGGCCAACCTTCCACTGCAGGGTACAGAATTTCCCGAATTCAAGGATCGGATTATCTCTTCGGCTTGGAGTTCCCCTCATATCCAACCAGGCTGAACTTGATAACTAATACCAGATCACGAAACAAACAAAGTGACTTATTGTCAATAAGGATCCACAGGTTGGCAGGAACTTGATCTGCAAACAGCTCGCTTCTTGTATATTTCTTGTTGCCTATGATTATTCCTATGAGCTTGATTTTCTTCCTTATTTTGCAAACGTATTTCTTCTATTACATAATACCAAAGTTAGTAAGTAATAGCAGATCTGAGTAGCTTCTTGTACAATGTTCGAGCCTACACACTGCACTTAAGAGAAGCAAGTACCTTAATTACATCTTATTTACGTTGCCAATTTCCTAATACCCAGCCGATTGTTGGCTAAAGGATGCCTACTTTTGCAAGGCCATGGCAACAAGTTCTTACAGTGGTTAGGGAGCCCTGCCTCTGAACTTCAAGCTCGGGGCTTCCTACAGAGTAGTGTCTACCTTATTGTTTAAGTTAATGGACAATAATGACACTAATGAGCCATTTTTAAGAAGTGTAACTATGTAGCTTGGCAGATCACACTTTTAATTTACCCCAGTTGTCTAGATCCCATAACGAGCCTTGTAGACGGCATGACAGACATTAAATTATAGGGTAGCTGTATCTAGTGCGTTTCACGTCGAAGGCAGCAACGGGCATTAGATCTGTGTTCATTGCTGATTTGGGTGTGGATACTTGAATTGATAATGTACCAGGCAGCTTTTATGAGCATATGTATGGTATGCTTCTTCAGAGCGAGATCCACGGCTTGTTATTACGTTGTTTTCATTCTGCCGTCACTTAACCACTAAGAACTTACACTACGTGTGTTGCCCACTCTGTACGTGTTTTTGTTTAGCTCACCATGTGTTTGACAACACATAATCTTTTAACTACCATGCTAGCCAAGCCTGCTATCGATACTCGGTCAGTGCCTAATACTGATCTGTCGGAATTGCCGTCATCAAGTGCGGAAGATCTGGAGATGGATATCAATATTATTTGGCTACCTGCCTAACCATGAAAAAACTCTGATGAAACAACTGCCCAGTCTCAGCGAAAGGAACCCTGCCAAATCGCCAAGGTAACTACGCATTGTCCATACTGGCGTCTACTATGTATGCATCTGTAATGACAACCCTCCTTCAACAGCTGGATTCAAGATTTAGTATACTGCCCAAGACTTAGCTTGAGAATTTGGCCTTGAAACAGGCACTCTTGGGTCACCACTGGATATTACAAGACCCACGTAATTCTAAGCCAGAAAAGGACTCGTGAAACAAAGTATTAGCTTGATTTTAGTCACCCGGGACCTCGATCTTAATGGAAACGACAAAAACTCAGGTAACTTAGCATAAGTTCAGGATACCTTTGCTAAGTTTTTTTTTGACACCTGAATCAAGGTTCGATGTTTTCCAGGTCCCTGAGGTATACCTAGGAAGATATTGCTACAGCAAGGGCTAGAAAGGGTCCCCCAAACTTTTGGCTTAGTCTTAACACTTGACCCGTCCTGCCCTTGTTATATCCCGACTGCCTATTTCGATTGTGCATAAACCTAATGCGCTTATGACATCAACGTGAAATCGAGAATGGAACGTAACCACAGTATAGGCATACAGACTAGACTCTGACGCCATTGGAGTGTATGTAAAGTAAAAAGTAAAAATAAATAAAAGTATGTATTGAGGGAGGGGTAGTGACATCCAAGAGCGAGAGTGATAAATGTGGCGTCAGCTGGTTAACTACAATACAACTAACGTTAGCTTAGTTAGTAGGTATGCTGTGACATGGAAGATATTGGATGGACAAACGCCAGCAAGGTGCGAGAATGAGATCGCGGATGCTGTTGTTAAAGAAAGACCAGAGCTTGAATGATAGGTAGGCCCTGAAGACTAAAATTATACTGAATCTAGAGGCATGATGTTCTTTAACCCCGTCTGACAGCCAAATGAGATATTGTTTGACCATCCTACGGATAGCTGCAATAAAATTCCAAGTCATCTCACAAAACCCTTATCACGAATTGCCACAGCACCTATGCAGTTCGATAGACACTCGCACCGTCAGTCACATTATGTGTTTAAGACTGAGTCAGCCGTGTGCAGAAAACTTAGACCAAAGACCAAAGACCCAAGGCCCTCTCCATGATTTCAAGCAGAGATTCTTCTATAAGGTACCTATGTATATACGACAGGCAGCATTCTGTACAACTTTGAAGACCAGTGAAGCGTGGCTCCCTTAGAAGAACTCCTCACGGTAAAGCCTCGAGTAGAAATGATGCAATTTTGAATTCCAAGCGAAACCAGCCATATAACACTCTAATCAAAATGGCCACATAATGAAGGGATACTCTACATTCCAGACTTCTTTGTCTGACGTTTTCTTGTAGCTGAATCGACAATCAGGGCGTCTCCTAGAATAGCTCCATTCTCAAGCTCTGCTGGTCTCCCTTGGTGGTCAGGGCGGGGGAGCCTAGGAGCTCAACTACAGGGCACCTTTTAACTGAGAGTCTGAGTCCATGTCCCAGGGTCCACCGGGCTGGTTCATCAACCTCTCAGCGGCAGCCCAACCAGCCTCGCCCGAACTCCTGCTATGTACAGGGCCGCCCCGATTTATTTTTGGCGAACTCCGCCGGCGCCTCACTGTCACAACCCTTGCGAGCTTCCAATTCTAGTTCCAGTTCCAGTTCCACTGTCAACGTAGTAACTAAGGGGGCAGACAGGAACACCAACGCCACAACCACCCCCCCCTTGGATCGGATTTCTATCAACAGCTGGCTTCTGGCATTCTTCCATTCATTCTGCCGCCGGACGCAGTACCTACCCAGTCTCTCGTTCCCAATTTGACCGATACAATCTGCATTGATTGCTTCTTTATCCGGCTTTGATCCATGGTCGAGGCCACCTAACCGTTCCTTTATCCTCGACGAGAACAACACACCGTTATCTCGAGTCCATTTAACATCCTCATCCTCAACCATGTCGCAACCGCAAGATGTTGCCTCGCCGGTAGCCCAGCAC
This sequence comes from Fusarium subglutinans, assembly GCF_013396075.1. Lineage (NCBI taxonomy): Eukaryota > Fungi > Ascomycota > Sordariomycetes > Hypocreales > Nectriaceae > Fusarium > Fusarium subglutinans. The sequence continues at coordinate 423,339 of NW_023502091.1, read as the reverse complement.
CACACCGATGCCGAGTCTGAAAAGCATGAGCTGCAGCAGCAGAATACCCACGAAATGTCCGAGAAGCAAGATGGGCCAGATGCACACGACGAAAAGGAAACAACAGTCACAACGGAGAACAAACAAGAAGATTTAGACATGCACAAAAAAGACGAAGACAGCATAGCAGAGAAACATGAAGATAAGGCTGAAGACAACACCGAAGTGAAGCACGAAGAAAAAACAGAAGAGTCAAATGGCAAGCCAGAGGAAAATCAACAAGAGCAGCTGTCGCAAAACGACACCAATGTCAAAAGACTCTCGTCTGGCACGGAGTCTGACGACACTTTGTCTGTAGGTTCATCCCACATTCCTCCCTCGACTACTGCAGTGCCAGTCACACGACAGATGCCATCCCTTATTTCGCTTCAATGCTAATTAATTTCTCTAGGCATCTGACGCTGATGATAAATTCGAAGATGCTGTAACGCAGTCCCCTGCAAGGTCCCTTACCAAACGAAATATCTCACAGGCTAAAAGCCGTGACAGCGAAGTGGAGGAGCGAACCGATCGGCCGTCTGAAGAGTCGCATCCCCAAGCGGATAGTCTAGACACAAAGGCCACTGAGAATAAAGTCACTGGATCTGAGGCAGGCAGCGGCAAAGTAAAGCAATCACGACGCAAACCGTCAATAGCTTCTACACGAATTTCCAATACTTCAAATCTGGATAACGTCAGTCTTGACGACGATACGCCCCCATCTCCAGGTATGCACATTCTCTTCGTCCATAATACTGCGCATAATACTGATCTTTGTAGTGCCAAAAGATCTTCCACCGAAACCAAACAGCAAGACGATATCTCTGAACAGCATCTCTCTTCCGTCTATGCCGTGGTCGCCCGCCGCTGATACTTCCAAAAGCCCTGTGCCATCAACAGCTACACTTGCGCCCACCCCACCAGTGCCTCAGCCTCCGCCTCCGCCTAGTCGAAAGCTGACAAGTCCTTTCTCGTGGCTTTCCCGAAGCTCAAGCAAAGAGAGAGAACCTCCGCTTCCGCCTCTCCCTGCTGGCCGAAGGAACACAGCTGGTTCGATCGCAACACTATCAAGCAATCCTGAAATGATGTTGAGTCGACTAGAGGAGGAAAAGGATGGACACTCACTACCCGGTGACCCTGCCCAACGGGTCACCCTGAAAGACAGATTCAAGCAACTGCGACAACAACAAGAAGCTGCTCGCGCAATGGCTGAAGGTGACAGTAGTAAATATGACGGAGCTCTTGGCCTTACTTTGCCAGGTGATGAAGGCCAACCGCAAGAGAAGCCTCCGTCATCGCCTGTTCCTCAGCCTATTCCTGGGCTGGCCCCCGGCACAGTTGCGGGAGTCAACGCAGGACCTTCGGCCATTTCAGAAGAAAAAGTTGATTGGGACTTGTGGCAATCTGTTGTATATGAGGGCCCAGCTGCTGTTGCTCGAACTAGCGCCGAGGAACTGAACAAAGCTATTGCAACCGGCATCCCCAGTGCAATCCGTGGCGTTGTCTGGCAGGTGTTGGCTGATAGCAAGAACGATGACTTGGAATTAGTATATAAAGATCTGGTGGTTCGCGGTACAGACAAGAGCAAAGACCGTCACAGTAATAGTACGACTGCTAGTTCGCTGAGCAACGGAAACCTCAGCGTTCATAGCGGGGACGCCGTCACATCATCAGCCTCTTCCATCAACTCGGACCACTCAGGAACAAACGGCACGCCATCTCCAAACGAGAAGAGCGCAGAGGCTGTTCTGAAGGCTCAAGCTGCGGCAGCGGCAGAGCGGAAGCGGAAGGACAAGGAGGACGCGGCGGCACTACAGAAACTGGAGAAGACAATACGCCGGGATCTTGGTGCTCGAACCAGCTATTCTAAGTATGCGGCTGCTGCTGGGCTTCAAGAGGGCCTGTTTGGTGTCTGCAAGGCATATGCCCTTTTTGACGAAGGTGTTGGCTACGCCCAGGGTATGAATTTTCTCATCATGCCACTACTGTTCAACGTAAGTCAGACTCTCGCACGGCTTTTGTGACATGCTCACATACTCTCTAGATGCCTGAGCAGGAAGCTTTCTGTCTCCTTGTTCGACTAATGAATCACTACAAGCTGCGGGATTTGTTTATCCAGGATATGCCGGGACTGCACATGCATCTTTATCAGTTCGAGCGGCTTTTGGAAGACTTCGAACCAGCATTATACTGCCATCTTCACCGGCGAGGAATATCTCCTCACCTCTATGCTACGCAATGGTTCTTGACGCTTTTTGCCTACCGGTTTCCTCTTCAACTAGTACTTCGCATCTACGACCTTATCTTCTCCGAGGGCTTGTCAGCAATTCTACGCTTCGGAATTGTTCTAATGCAGAAGAATGCCAGCATTCTCCTGGGATTGTCTGATATGCAGCAACTCACCACATATCTTAAGGACAAACTGTTCGACGTCTACATTGATAAGGATCCTAGCCATGGCAGTCTTCTTGAAAATGGGTTTTTTGGAAGCTCGAGCTCTAGCATCGATAAGGAAGTCTATCGTGCAGACCAGCTCGTAAAAGATGCCTGTGAAGTTAAAATCACACCAGAAATGCTCAAATCTTATAGCACAGAATGGGAAGAGAAAACCAAGGCCGAGAAGGATCGCGAGAACGAACTCCTGGAGCTCCGCACATCAAATCATAATCTCTCCATTCAAGTCCGGAAACTGGAGGAGAGGGTTGAAGCATGCGATCGTGAGCAAGCAGACCTGGCCACAGAGCTTGTTCACACCAAGGTTGAAAACCAGGAACTCAAAGACGAGAATGACAGCATGAGGGGCCAAGTTCGGGAGTTGAAGATCGTCATCGAGAAGCAACCCATGGAAATAGAGGAGACATGGAAACTTGAGCGGGACGATCTGATGAAGCGCAACATGCATGTTCATGAGGAGAATCAAAGACTCGAAAAGGAGTTGTCCGAGCTGGAAGAAGAGCTGGTCCAGACAAAGCTGCGCTATGCAGAGGTGAGTTCCTCCCATTGCTCACTCATGTTTCTTTGAAGTTAGTTGATTTACTGACACATCATTCTAGATCAACTCTCAACACGAGACCCTGAATCGTAAGTGGACTGACTTGAAGCGTCAGTTTGCATGAGAAACTCGGAAGAAGTCCCGTAAACTTGTTCTGGTTATTTGGTCCTGAACCATACTTCATGTATAAAGTATTCTTGTTTACCCGATTCCACCTTTAGCTTACTGCAGTTGGCCCTGTTGGCTTAGTAGTTTGCTGAAAATGTAGAATTAGGCATTTGTAATGACAGTAGACAGGGAATAAGACAATAGCGGCGTCGATTCCCGCATTTTGCTACTATTTACGATGTGAACTGCCGTACAGCATTGATAGTGGCGGAATATGCTACAGTACAGCCAGCCTTCTATGTTCTACAAGGGCAAAGCCGTTGACTTTTTCCGTCTACAAGTACATACCCCATATAGAATGAATGAAACACCTTTTAGATTCGACATCCCAGCCAGAACATCAAGTCACATTGGGCAAGTACAGAAACCTTGATCATGAAGTAAATTCAGCGCAAGAAAAATTTTCATTCCCTAAGGACCCATTCCGATGCGTTATGTTAAGCTCATCTTGTCCTAACTATCAAGACAGCGAGAAATCCTTGAACACCATACCAGGGGCCGACATTTGGTTCTTTATGTGGCTTTTGTTTTGACAAGTTTACTTGTGGAGCTTACGCTGGTAGAAAGCGAGCTCCTCACCCTCCAGAATGTAACCATCAACACGGCCAGACTGACCGGGTCGGCTGGAAACAACGGCGTAGAGTCGACCAGCCTCGAACTGCTTCTCGATGGCGCTCTCGACCTTTCCGCGGGAAGACAGACGGGCAGCCTGCTTCTTCTCAACAGCGTTGGACTTCTTCACCTCCTCCTCAGTCTTGCCCTCCTTGGCAGCCTGAGCCTTCTGGCGTCTTCGGCCGATGGCCTGGCCGTAGTGGGCCTCGTACCACTGTCGGAAGGGAGCGGCATCAACCTGGACGACGGCGCTCTTGGTGAGGGTGTTGGTTCGGACAAGCTCGTTGTTGGAAGGGTGGTAGGCGACGGCAATGACACGGGTCTTGCGGGTGAGACCCTCGGAGCCCCAGGCAAAGTTGCCGGAGTCGAGACGGAGGGCACGGTACTTGTGGTTACCACCTCGGGTTCGGACGGTGTGAATGCGCTTAGGGCCAATACGGGTGTTGGCACCCTGGCGACCAGCCTCGAAAGCGCGCTTCTTCCCTGTTGTCAAAGGTCAGAACGTATGTCCAGAGGATCATACGGGCTTTCGGAATTATTACGCACGGTAGTAGGCACGCTTGGCACCGGAGGCGGAGCGCTTGTGTCGAGAGTCACGCGAGATACCCATGATTGCGGTTTCTGTAAGAGAGAAGAAAAGACGAAGTGGTTAGCCGGTGTCTTTGCTTGACGGAGACAGAGAGAACAGAGGAGAGCGAGCAACTCAATCGGCGGATTCTTCGAGATGGGGGATCATCGAGCAGCGCAGCGTATTGGTTGAATTCGTCTCTTCGCTCTTGTCGACTGGCAACTTACCTGATGATGTTGGCGCTCACCAGGCAATCGAATTGGCGGATGGTCGTGAAGAACTTTTTGGCTGAACGAGGATTCAAGCTACGGAAACGTGGGTGGAGGATTTGGCAAGTGCGGACGGTTAGGGCTTGCCAAAACTGATTCGGTAAGTGCACCACGTGACTCCGATGCTCACAGTTTTTATTGCAGGCGCTGGCCGGGAAGATAGATGTTCCACTCAAGAGAGCAGAGAGTTCTAGCGTGGGCCCGACACACTCCCCTGCAAATTAGTGACCAATAGTATAACACCCAACTCACATCATAAAATCCATGAACTAAGTAAGGTGCCTAGAAAAGTGTCCTAAATGTTCACACTGAGCACCTTATACTATCATCTTGCTAGGGTCAGGTTGAGGTTCCCTTTGTTTTATATTCGCTTTTGTGTAGTATCTATCTGCTGCAGTTCCAATCTCTGAATTCCCCCAAATTTGATAGCAAGGATCGTGAAGATCTTCCTAGAACTGCTGGTCTCAAAATCTCAAAAGTCTGTCCAAAGCGCCTTCAGCCGTGTCCCCGGCGCTGGCACATCCAATCATTTACGAATAGAAATGATGTTAAGCCCATGCCATGGGTAGGTAGCCCTTCCAGCTTTCTGCTGGTTTCTACTTTGAATCTTCCCTCTTTTCAATCTTTTGCTCCTTTTCCTTTTTCCTTGGCCTTCTCTTCATGGTCCTGTCCAATCATCTTCTCGTTGTTCTCTTCCGTCCATTCCGCATCATCTTCGGCTGCATCGATGGATTGAAGTAGTTCAGCAAGAATAAAAGGGAGTTCTTCTGGCTGCAGCTCGATCGGTGGCGCAATAGAAGGCTCCTCTGGCGTCACAGGACAGAGATAGTGGGATCCGACTTGAACAGTTCTCTTATCGTTACGGACTGCCCCGTCAGAGCTGCAAGCCCCAGATGTTTCCGACCATAATGTGTGCGAAACGAGATCCAGCTTTGGTAGAGGCAGGCACCGACCCTGTCGACTCGAGCGTTTGTCTCCCTCTTCCTTGAGTTCGGCGAGGGTTGGCCATCCAGCTCCATACGGCGGCTGGTTCTGTGATGTGCTGAAGCAATTGCTAGCTGCGAACACGGGGGAAAGACCATCATCAAATTTCTTCCCACGGAGGAACTCCACAACAGGTTGGACTTGAGTCTCCGCGCCTTCATCGACGCTCGCATTCGTCCTTGCCAGACGTTGCTTAACCTCTTGATCGAGCTTCCTCGTCTTTGATTCTGCCAGGTTTGCTTTGAAAGCTGTCAGCTCTACTGGGCTCTGAGGAACAAATGGAGACTGGTCGGCGCTCATGTAGCGCAGATTGGCCATCATCTTCTGAAATGCCTGCCGTTCCTTTGTAGCAAAGCTTGTCCATCTTTTGGATTGAGACCATGAACCCGATTCAGACCCATTCAGATTGAAAGTCTGTTTCAAGGTAGAACTGAACGTCTGAGGAAGTTGGCGGGCGGAAGATGGACCTCTGGGTGCATTCTGGAGCGGATCGACCAGTCTATGAGTCTCTTGAGCTTTGTTCTCCTCTTGGGGTGTGGTCTCTCGCTTAAGGTTGATCTTCGCACCTCTCCCAACGCGAGGAGAATCGTGTGAATTTTGTGCCTGCCGAGTTGGGATGAACCCTTTGATCTTACTATAGTCAGCCGCCTTGCGAAGCTCTTTCTTGACATCCTCTTGTGTCGAGTCGTCACTGCAAACGGCACTGAGAAGTTGACGGTCTTTACCAACAGGCACTGAAGTCATCTAAATATCAGGATACTTGTTGTGCTTTGACCTCAGCTGTGCCCCTCCACTTTGATCTTTGATCATATCGAACTGGGTTCTCAAAGGGGTTGTAGTATCAGACACATTGGTAGCTGCGCCAGAGCTAGAGTTGCTTGCCTTGGCGGAACTAGAAGTACTGGCCTTTTGCTCATGCTGACTTCTTGAGGGCTGACTCCTCGACTCACTCTGTGAATCACTGCCCCGGGAAGTTGGATGGAATCCAGACCTTTCTGGAGGTTGCAAATGCATTCGGTATTGACTATGGGGCTGATAATAGACGAAATGTTGTGGCGGCAGATTTGCTGCCGGCTGCGGCGCATAATACATCCCACTGTCTCCCTCAAATGAAGGCCAATCCATTTGTTCATAATGGCTATCATAGTCCTCCGGATAGTCCATCACAACCTCTGGTAGAGCCAAATGGGCCGACCACGGGACTGGGGCAAGAGGCCATGCTAGAGGCGAGAATGGCATCATAGGCGGTACCAGAGATGGCCCCATACGTGGCGCATAGTTGATCGGATGATGCATCATTGGATGGGGAGGTTCTGATGGAAAGTGGCTGTAAGTGGGATTTGGGGAAACCAGAGGAACCGGATATCCTGCTGATGACATAAATCTCTGGTCTGGAGCAGGTGTACGTCGTAATCTGGAGCCTCGTGGTCTACCGTCTGGATGGGGAGTTGGGGGCCTCCATGCCCGCCTAGGAGACCTGGTTCTGGCTCTGGAGATGGCCGGCCGCATGCTTCCCCTGGTTTTAGGACGACTGGTAGAGTTGTGAGATGAGGCTGGAGGTGTATAAACGTCTGGTTTGAGGAATTCGAGTGACTTCCTCGGAGTGTAAACTGTCGGTTTCAGATATTCCAGGGGAGGCTGTTTACTAGTCTCTTCCTCATCATCAGCGCACTGCGAGAACTGATGCTCTATGCTCAACTGTTCATCATTGACCAATTCTGAGGACAGGCCCCGGTCGTCTTTGCCTCTGGGCCTACGGCACCTGCTTCGTTGCTTCTGTTTCATTTTTGGACTCCGAATCTTGAGAGGGTCAACCTGGTTTACAGATCCAAGAGCAGGGAACATGGAGTCGTATCCTTCGGGGTCGATGGTGATGGAAGGAATCGTTCTACCACGGGGCCGTGCTCGAGGCGAGCGTACATCTTGCTCTGGATGTCGTACTTCCATGGAAGACGGAGTAGAAGACTCATCTTCGTCAGAAGAGAACTCATCTTCCGAAGGGTCAACCGGGATAAATGTTGGCGCACAAGGATTCATGATAGTGCCTGGTGATGCATATGTGCAGGTTTTGAAAAGCGATGGATATTCAACAAATCGAATGTGTTGTTCAATAATTCGGCTTGACAACAGAGTCAAAAGATGGGCTATGAAGAGCAAGTTTGTCGGCCTGTTTCGAGTTATTCGCTTGTTGTCAGGTAACCGTAAGCTATAGATCTGCAAGAAGGGTTTAGGTCAGTTAGAACGGCCTATGTTTTCTTCTGAGTTGCTTGCCTATGAGGTGTGATACAATGCCCAGATTTTGAGCAAACAGTAAGGTGCATGTATCGGAGACTTTTCATAGAAAGGACAAGATGTCTTTTTTTGACAAAACGGCGATAGTAGTTTGTGGTAAAAGGAAACTATTGCAGGCAGACTGTGAGTACACGAGAAGGAGAGAAAAAACCTCCTGGTGAAGAAGGGCGGAATAACGAAAGGCTCAAGCGCTAAAAGGGCATGCGTGAGGTCAAGACGTGAATGCGCGGCAGCTGATCGCCAGCTGCGGGATAGCTCCTAGGTAGCAAACAAATCGCGGTGACTGAGAGATGCTGATCTGGGGTATTTTGGCTTGAACTTGCAAAATGGAAGAAAGAAGACGAAGAAAAGTAAAACAAAGAGTGAATATATTTTTACTCAATGAATGCGAGATCATGGATGAGGTGGTGAGGAGGCTCATGGGCTGATCCTGCTGGCAGTTGTCAGAGCTGTCAACGCCCGAACAGAACAAAGTGAGAGATTTGCTGGCTGTTCTATCCAAAGATCAGATGACTTTAATTCAATCTTACGCCATTTCTTGTCCGGCAAAGGTCATAGCACTATGTATTTCATGAATAATGCTACTGCTGAGACGCCCTGACACTCAACACTACCTACAACCATAATACTGAGCTGCGTAGGTGAAGGCAAACTTGCGTTTATAGTAAAAGATCTGTTTAATACCCAAGATAGATAGGCTTAATTCCTTATAGTTATAGTAGAAGAAAACTCCGCCTCCTCCTCCTCCTCCCCCTCCTCCTCCTCCCCCTTGTTTACGAGAATAACCAGAACATCAACAACTGTCACTCGACCAACGCTGCCAGCGTCATCGCAATCATAAATACTCCTGAGTGTTCCTTATGTCTCGGACTATATTCATAGCATCTAATGGCTTAATGTGAATGATATATGAAACTCAACTGTGTAAGGTAGGTAGGTATAGTATGTGGACTTGATGAGGTAGGGAGACAAGAATACTTGAGACCTTTATCCCAAGTGATAAAAATGACCAATCCAAAGCCCTTCTAATTCCATACTAAACTTACTCGAACCGTTCAATAAGATAAGCTAAGTCAGCTGTCTCAACTGTCACAAGCTGACAACCCTCTCATTCATGGGGCTCTTCTTTGGTTGTGTACCAATGTAACTACCAATTATGCACTGACACTTCTTCTCAACAAAGTTTAGCCCCAGGGGGGTTCCACAGCGGGAAGGAGCCTCCATGACACCCCACCAAAATCAGGCCGAGGTCCCCGACTGAGAGACGGTACGTACCTGTTCTATCTTAGTAGGTAATCTCGTCCAATAATTATTTCCTGTTGTTCTCAACACCATTGCATCCTTTGATAGGATCTTGTTCCCCTCCTTTTTTTGCCAAGTTGTTCAACTTTGAGTCAACGATACAGACACGATGGCTTCTCTTCGATCTATCACGCTCACCAATCGCTGTATGTATTCTACTACCTACACTCAGCCTCATTCACCTTGTAACTAAGTTAACATTCCCTAGCTCCAAGGCAACCGATCAAGAACCTCCCGGAGTCGATTGAGGTCGACCCTGATACCACTGTTGAAGGACTCAAGGTCTTGATTGCAAAGGAAACCAAGCTCGGAGACTTCAATCGTGTCGGAATCTATGACCCTACCACGAAAAAGACCCTCAAGAACCGCAAGGCTCGCCTCGTCGATGAGCCAGCCGTAGTTTCTACTGGCGAGGTTCTCGTCAAGGACATGGGTGCGTCAAACTGGCCAAAGACCTTGAGTGAGCACATTCTAACTCTAATCACAGGATATCAAATCCCTTGGAGAACCGTCTTCGTCGTCGAGTACTTCGGACCCATCATCTTCCACGCCCTCGCTGTCGCTGCCCGCCCCTACATCTACCGCAATGGAGACGGCGACATGTCTCGAACCCAATGGATCACCTTTGCTATGATCATGCTACACTTCTTCAAGCGCGAGTATGAGACACTCTTTGTCCACAAGTTCTCTGCCAACACAATGCCCTGGAAGAACATCTTCAAGAACAGCTTCTTCTACTGGGCTGTCTCTGGTGTTCTCTGTGCCTACTCCATTTACAGCCCCAACTCCCTTGCAGCCAAGGCCGATATTCCTGCCATTGATGCCGTTGGCGTTGCGCTCTATTGCTTCAGCGAGTTCATGAATGCCCTCGTTCACCAATATCTTTCGAGTCTGCGTTCTACTGGTGGCACTGAGCGCAAGATCCCCGTTGGTTATGGTTTCGGTATCGTCACTTGCCCAAACTATTTGTATGAGGTGCTTGCATGGGTTGGAGTTATCCTTGTCAGCCGTGACTGGACCGTCGCTTTCTTTATCGCTATTGGTGCTGCACAGATGATCAGCTGGGCCAAGGGCAAGGAGCGTGCCTATCGCAAAGAGTTCGGCGACAGGTACAAGAAGAAGAGATACGTCATCTTCCCCGGCCTTATCTGAGAAGAAATGTATCTGCAAACAGCTTTTTCGGTAGGCATAGATTAGGAGACGGATCATATAGAAGCTATCATGGGCTACACTATAGTAATAACAAAAGGCGGTTCGGACCGGAGTAGATCTGGTGGATACTCGGTATTAGACTATCATACTATAGAAATGTTCAATAACGAATGGTTCTTATAAACTTATATACCGTGGATGCTAGTTCCCTGGTCCCATAATGTACTCAGAATGGTCGTGACTCATCACTCGTTCGGTGCTCTTTCTTCTCATCGTGAAATCGTTGACGTAGAAGCCGTATCTGATCCCTTGGCCCCTCTTCCCACGCTGGAGTCTGCCTCCGTCAAGCTCCTACTAGCATCGGAAAACGTACCCGGCGCATGGTTTTCCGTATCAATATCCATCTCAACATCGAGCGTTTTGCGCCCTTCAACACCCTTGCCCCTCTCTTCTTCGTCAAGCTTCATGGCCCGCTGGACCTCGTCCACATCATCGCCGTCACTCTCACTCCCAGTATAGCTTCCACATTCGCTGCAGCTACAGCTACGATCGGAGTTTGCGAGCCTGACAGTCTCCTCCAGGACGAGAAAGTCGCGCTCCAGCACCTCAGCCCAATTCTGCACGTTACCGAGCTCCTTAATCCTCCGCGCCGCAGCGTCTGCTTCCCGCGCAAGCTTAACGTTCTCGCGACGCAATCCTTCAGTCGCACGCTGCACATCCTGCGCCTGCTTGCTCAGCGCCGCAGCGTTGGAGTGTAACGTAGATGCGCGCCATTGCAGCTCAGAGTCCATCATGTTCTCCAGCGTTGCGACCACAGCGCGACGGGCTTCCGCTACGTGGCGCTGTGTCTCGGCCGACGGAAGCGTAGGCTGTAGTTGCGGAGGCGGCGGCGGCGGCGGCGAAGTCTGCTGCGCTGCGGAGGGGATTTGTGCGTGAGCATGGGCGTGGGCGACTGACGGAGATGCGATCGCGGGAGGAGGAGAGGTCGGCGGGCGAGGAGATAATGAAGAAGAGGAAGAAGAGGAAGAGCCTGTTGCCACAGCTGAAGTGCTGGGCTGATGATGAGTGGCCGAAGAAGCAGCTGCTGTTGACATGATGCGCTAGATGCCAGTGGAATATTGATGCACTTTACGATAATTGGTTTACAGACGGAATGAGATGTAGCTTCGCCGTTTCACGTTGCTCATACTTACACTGCATGTTGGTGGGGTCGAGTTACACTTGGTCTCGTCGCGGCTGACGGCCAAGATCATGGGATCTGACTTTCAGGTGTGACACCATGATCGACTACGTTTTAAGAACACGAAGCGAGCTCATAATGGATCTCTTCGGTTGTAGAAATCAGACAATCCCTCTTACATTTTGAGTAGGTAACTAGCCGTGGCTGTTGCATCATACTCAAGTTTCGTGATTGTCTCTGAAATGGATACCAGAAGCATTAGATAGATTCGTTATGTGCTAGGTAGTGTACAAGGCGACATCTCTCTGCTTTGGCCCATATCCTTTTCGGTCCCTGATATGTAGTACTTTACAGGTCTTTGTTTATCTTCGGAGACCTTTGTTGGTCATCATGACGGGCATCTCTTCCCAACTTTTGCTCCTCTTAAAAAAGACAATGTTTAACATTATGCCCAAACACAAGCTGCAAACCCTCTCAACGTGAAAGATCAAAAGGCAAATGTAATTCGACCGACCTGATTTTGGGCAAACAAATGCAACTGCAACCCCAAACGCCAAGGCTATGCGGTAAAGGAATGGCTTCCGGCGAACTTTTCCCTCAATATGCCGGTTCAAAAAGCCTCAATAAGTTCTAGATATAACCAAATGACCCCCTTTGGCCTTATGCAAACAACAGCCGCTATTGACGTCGAGATCCAAGTAAGGACTCGATACTGTAATCTAAAAGGCAACTTTGCCTCCGTTCAGGCGGAGTGGTACTGGCCCAAGTGGCCCATGAGAAGGAAGTATTCCCTCGTCTGAGGACATGGAAGATAGTGAAGACAGTGAGCTGAATCCCATATGACCCTTTCCAAACCCTCCGTTACGCCCCATAGAGATGCCAGGGTTGGCCATTAGAGCATCGGCTCGGTCAAAGACATTCCCGTGGAATGCCGCTGCAAATGAACCGCTTTGCGGCGTCGTGGGAACTGTCGCCTGCATAGCGGGTCCCAAAGCAGCACTCTGTGGCGTGATCGGGACCTGAGTTGGTGACATACCGCGAGGGGGGTAGTGCATCTGCCCGTTCGGCGTACCGGAGGGATGGTTGAAAAGATAGTGCCAAGGGGACTTGGAGATGATGTTGCTGGTTTCCTTAATACTCTGCTGAATCGGTCGCAATCGTGCCCTGGTATCAGGAGGCAGTGGAACACTGTTGGGGCCGTACTTGATCTGATAGATCATATCCGCCCAAGAGTGACTGAAGTTGTTACATAGACTCCAAAAGCTCGCTTGTGTTCGAACTCCAGGCTCCTTGAGTTTGATCAGTGACAGTCTGTTCTTGAGAATCTCCGTCTGTTGAATAACATGTCCGCACATAGTTATCAAGGCTTTCCAGTGCTGGATTACACTTTCTGGGGTCCTCTGATACATGGCGTTCCTCAAGCCACCTGTTAGTTGGGCTTGAAAACTGGGAAGTGTCCCCATAACGAGATCAGTCGACCTTTGCAAGGATAGGAATATCTTCTCAAACTGCCGATCTTCTTCGGTGAACTCGGAAGAGATCCCGCGACTACCTATCGAGGAGAAAGATTCACCTGATCGAGGAGTAGCGGATGCGATAGTGGCGGTTCGGCCATTGCCATTGAGATAAGCCGCAGAAAGGGGTGTAGGCACGGGCACATCTGTAGCAACACGCAAATTGATCGGATGGTGTACCAGAGTGCCATTGCGATTGCGAGCTCCTGTTGACCTACCAACAGTGGGGGTAATGGAAGGTTCACGTGTATGCACCCTGAGAGGACGCTCACCCATCTGGTCCCCCTTGGAGGCTGCTTGTCGACGCCCATCTTCTGCACTGACAGACGATAGTGTCACACGTAGTTCCATGATACTATTGTAGAGTAACATCAGAAGCGTTCGAATATATCGCGCATCTCCGTTGTTCACGAAAGTATCGATGTTATCGGCTAAAAGTGTACAAACGTGGCCATATGCGCTAACCAGAGTTTGACAGGCTCGATGCACGTTTTCGTTCTCTCTTTGGGAGCGGTCGTCGAGGTCGACCAAGGCGTTCTCGTGTTTCTGGATTTCCTGCTCCAATTCCTCAACATGGGAGTTGGTGTTGTAGAACACGATCTCAAGGCTAGATCGCTTAGCAGACCCATCACTCGTCAAACTCATGAGCATCTGGATCATGGGGTGGATCTGAAAGACCGAATAGAGGATGCCCTTAGCAGCTTCAATGACTGGATCATAGACTTTTGATTCTCGCCTCCGTTCAGGGAGGACAGAAAGACGTCTCACGTAGATCGGACGTGCCAAGTACGGTTCCGTCGGTGTCGCAGGGCTCTTCGTCGTTGCTTGGCTACCTTGCATGGCAGATCCATGACTCAGGCCACGATAATGACTAAATCGATTGTTTACTTGCATCTCATCAAGTGTACCGAGGTCAGAGGGTTTTCTCGAGACAATTCCCATGCGCCTGTTGCGGCTCTCCGACCGCTCCGCCCTCAATAGGCTTTCTGAGTTGCTGCGAACACGTTCATTGACATTGCCAATTGTTAATGGCATGACGCCGGGTCGTCGAAAAGCGCTGTTTTGTTGGGAAAGTCCACGATAGTGTGATCTCGATGGTATCGGAGGCGCCCGTGATCCAAGATTGGGAGAACGAATATCAGGCAAATCCGCACCACTGACTTTGACAGGGAATCTCCCACTTGCGACCCGTTTCAATGGGAAGCGAGGAGTTTCCGCGCCTTCGCTAGATTCGTCACCTGTGTTGTCAGATTCGGATCGGCCGTTGACAGCATGCTGCTTAAGAAAGCGTTTGATTTGTAGCGTTACCGCCACCTCCGTGACTTCGTTGTCTTTCTGAATGCCTTCATGCGGAGGGCTTGCGGCTTGCACTTGTATTGCGTCACGCGGCGGAAAGTTAATGGGGTTGCCCTCAAACTTGATCACTTGCAAGGACCCCATATCGGCAATACATAGTGGCAACTCCCGTATTTGATTCTTTGGAATAGACAAAACTTTCAATGACGAGAGTCTCACAATATCTGTAGGGAGACTTCGAAGCTGGTTTCGACCGAGGTCAAGGATCTCCAATGATTTCAAATCGCACAACTAGCCAGGTTGTTAGAAAATATTTCGATACTAAGGAGGGAGACATACAGGCATAGGAAACTCCTTGATTTGATTGCCTCGGATGTTGAGATATCGCAATGATGTGCATTCAGAAAAGCGAGCAGGCAATGTTGTCAGTTGGTTATGAGACAGTGCTAGTCTGGAGACCGTATAGGTATCAGTATCCGATCGGGTTGCTGAAGATGATCCCAGATCACCCTTGACAATATCCACAACTTCATCTGGTAATTTTTGGATCCCTTTGCGACTGAGGTCAATTGTGACTCCGGTTCTGAGCCCTGTGCTGACGGCGCCTGCTTCGGCAGCCTGGCTCTCGCTTTCGATGGCATTTTGCATTGCCTCACGCGCGAGACTGATAACCTGAGCTGCCGACATGCCCGCGGCAGAAAGAGAGGAACTGGAGGGAACGCTTCGCAAGGAAGGGATTGGCGGAGGAGGTGGCGGTCCGTTAGACGTGGCTGCTGAGTTTGGGACTGGACGTCGTCCAGATATGTGGTTTTCGGGCAAGCTTCTTGGGACTGAAGCCTGCGATGCAGAACCGACGGACGAGCCGGCGAGTCGATCTGGGCGTTCCATGGCGGACGGTCAATATGAGGAATGTGCGGCTCAGGTAAGAAACGTGGGAGGCGCGCTGGTGGAGAAATCGATCGAGGGGGGGACCGTTGGAATTTTATGACGATATGGCGATGCTTGAAGGGTGAACGGTTTCAGAAGATTGCTGTTGCCGTGCCTGCGTTTATTATCTTTTGATCAAAAGCTTAGGCGCAAACCGAGGCCCGTCTGTCTCAGTGAAAGTCAAGCTTGCGATCGGTATCTCTAACGTTTAGGCCAATCAAGGCAGTGTCGACGACGAGATCGATAAGGTCATGTTTATATATTCGATCGAAGCCAAAACGGCAGCGCGCAGTTCAGGTTTCTGGCCTGTTTGTATCGAGATAATAAGTGTTGGAATTGGTATCGGGCGCACTACGCCGTCGAGGCTCAAATGAGAATTGCCGATGGCAGCGATCGGCGAGAACCCGTTGGATGGAGATACTCCAAGGACAGGACTTGGAGAGAAGGGTTGAAGAAGAGGAATGCTGCGGGAAGGGCCGTAATGAGCTGATGCAAACTCGGGAGGCGATGAGGTCGGGCTGAGATTCCGTCTTTGGTAAGTAAGTTTTGCAACACCATGGCAGGAGGATGGAAGGCAAGGCAAAGCAAGGCAAGGCAAGGCAAGGCAAGGCAAGGCAAGGGTGGTGAAATACCTAGTAACCGGGATGACCCCCGTTGAATGTCCCCTAGCCCTTGGCAGTTTGAACGTGGACTGGTTCTGGATATCAAAAACTCAAAACAGAGTCAAACAAACTGAAGGTCGAGAATGAAAGAGAGCTTGCTTGATAAATGGAGGATGCTCAGGCACATGCTGCAGCCGATGTAATGGGGGGTCCCCGCTGTAACTTTGATATGTGCCGATTGAGATAGGTACCTTGGGTACTAAACGCCTGTCTTTCACTTCTTAACGTGGCACTCAAATAGTAGAGTGAAAGGCCAAGTACCTTGGTCGATGTTATTTAAGGACGCAGAAACATAAAAGTCTGTTCTGGCTAATGATACATATCAATTAATAGGTAAGTTGCAGTTCAATTGTGTATTTTGTCGGGAGTACCAGCTTCCCCCAATTGCCCCTGGCAGTCCCTTGTCTCATGCTCGAATAGGGGATAGCGCATCAGATAGGGGTAACAACCCATGGAAGTGTTTTGGTCAGCACTTGACGGGGCGGTTCAATCGTGGGGCCTCAGCGCCAACGGACAGTTGGACCCATCGTAAAGTGAAACACAGTGCGGGGCGGCTGGTCTGGAGGCTGAAGTCCAACGTGTGAGGAAGAAAATATCAGGAACAGTACTACGGAGTACATATATCAACTTGTATGAATGACTTGTGAGCAATTGAATTCAGTCTCCAAGATATCATATTGTGGTAAGTTAGGGGGGGTTTAACTGAGGCTAGTTAGCATGATACTGCGACTTAAAATATATAACTTGCTATTATTCAAAAGACACGACCTCACCCCCCCGAAGTTCTTCTTTTTCTTGCTACCTTCGCCGCTAAATATCAGGCACGTTATTGCATGCCCAGGTACGGATAGCCATGCACCTATCAGGCTGAGCCAGCCACACAGTACGAGTTTTGAATAAGCGAGTCCAACCTCGGTGTGAGGACTCCGGATTTTAATCCCTGAAGCTCACAATTCATGTTTCTCTCGTTACTTACAAATACATAATAACAGCTTAAGAATCATGAATCCTCTTTGTCAAGAATATCAGAATTGTTGCAAAAGAGAGACGTACTAGGTCGCATCCCTTCCTCCCTGAAGCCTACCGACAGTATGGAGTAACTTTGATCTTTGACACAAACCAAAACAAGACGAGGAACCACTGCTAACTGCTAACTAGTAAACGAGGGGTAATGTATTGATAACCTATGAAACAGCAAAGCCAACACCACTCATTTTTGATGGACATCTTTGAGGGCATCAGGGGGTAAATAAAGTTTAGGACGTTACAGGAATGACGCCAAAATTAACTAGCCTAAAAGTATACCAAGATACACTAAACTTGCCTTAGTATTTTCGTCCTCCAGGCCAAAGGCCCTTGGTTTTCTTTCATCCCTTGGCAAGGGCTGCTTTCTTCGGGAGGGTGGACTTTGAAGATGTCTGGCTGTGCTGTCTCGTAGGATGAGGCCCCTGCCCCAGCCAACAGCGAGTAATGCAAGGCACAGAGTAATTACAGATTCACTGAATGCAACCGAGAAGAGCCAGTGAACAGCAGAAGCCTTTTTCTCCACGTCATTATAACGCTATACCACCTTCTAAGTGTTTTTGCTGCCGGGAAACTGTATCAATTGAGTTTATCTGCTGCTTATCAGTACCTACGTTGAAAGGTAATGGACCTCTGGCTACCTTCTTACCTAAGATACCTACCTAGGTACGGATATCAGTTCTTGTATTTTCCACTCAGTGACCCGGGCTCGAGGTGCTCTAGAACCCCTGCCAGTCGCTTCCTTCGTTCGAAAAGCAACAACGTTGCAAGGCTGTTGTTGACAGTGCTGATCCGGTGGACCACATCCGATTTGACTGCCAAAAGCAGAAACAGATCCTCCTCACCAAACACCTAAGCTCCAGCAGATTGCAACTCTGTAAGTTAGAGAGCTTGCATTGGGATAGACTAGAACGATAACAGTAAAAAAAAGGGTCAATCTTTATCAACAAGCGCCAGGAAAGCGGCTCGATTCACCCTTGCTTCGATCTACCAGTTGCAGTGTATTACTCCGTACAGTAACAATCAATTCAATCGCTCACCCTCTTCGAAAATCGTGAACGGCGAGCGCCATGCCACCATTGAAAAGAACAAGCTCATGCACAGACATTGGCTTCACTCTTCGTCGCCAATTTCACAAGGAAGATTTCAGGTAGCTAGCTATACGATTTATCCGCTTCTCTTCTTTTTTGCTTTGTCCGTTGACATTTCCCAGGCCTCACCAGCGTGAAATCATCGAAGCTGCTCTCGACGGCTTTGATGTTTATGTCCAAGCAGCCACGTCCTTTGGTAAGAGTCTTTGCTTTCAGCTACCAGCAGTCATCGACCAAGGCAGTGAGTTTGCGACCACTATTCTATACATTTCCCTTCCTCTGATTAAAAGTCTAGTTACCATAGTTGTTTCCCCTCTCTTGAGTTTAATGGCAAGAAACTCTCTCTGGCCCACCATCGGTACGAAATCTAACATCATCAGATGAACCAAGTTGAAGCCTTAAGAGACTCCGGTATCGAAGCCAATTTTTACAGCAGCATAACTCCTTATGATGATCGGCGCCGCATCGAGCGTGATCTTGAGAGCGGGCATCCAAGGACCAGGCTCTTGTATGTCACGCCCGAGTTATGCTCTGGCTCACGGTTTCGCGAGCGGCTGCAGCTAGTCTACAAGCAAAAGGAACTTGCACGTATCGCCATCGACGAAGCTCATTGTGTGTCAGAATGGGGTCATGACTTTCGAAAAGACTTCAAACGTCTATCTTGGTTTCGAGACACTTTCCCCGATGTACCAATAATGTGTCTTACTGCCACGGCAAACCCGCAGGTTCGCCAAGACGTACTATCTATTTTGAAACTCGATCAAACTCCAGAAAGAACGAGAGAGTTTTTGATGAACCCTCAACGTCAAAACCTGCATCTTGAAATTCGGTACACCAAGGACGAAGAAGACAACCGCCTACAGGATTTTCTAAGGTGGATCAACGCCGTCTACGACCGTCGTAAACATGGCGAGAGAAAAGCAGAACTCGAGCAGGTGAATGAAAGAGTCGAAAGTGTTCCTGGGATCATATACACTATATCTCGGGATGAATGCGAGAGCCTGGCAGCCTCCCTTCGTGCAGAAGGCATCGGGGCCATGCCCTTTCATGCCAAACTCACCAAGGAAGTCAAAGAGGAAACACTCGCCCGGTGGATAAATAACGAGTCTGGGTACGACATCATTGTTGCCACGACCGCCTTCGGCATGGGTATTGACAAGAATAACGTACGCTTCGTTGTTCACTGGCGTATCCCCAAGTCTTTCGAGGGTTACTACCAAGAAGCTGGCCGTGCTGGTCGAGATGGCAACGCAAGCTATTGCTTTCTTTACTACAGCCGAGAAGACCTGGAGCGCGTCACGAGATTGATCAGATCAGATGCCAAAGCTGAGACGAACCAGATCGCCAGACTCAAGAGTTTGCAGGCGCTGGCTCAATACTGTGAAGACACTGATAAGTGCCGACATGCTACCATATGCAAATACTTTGGAGAATCCAGCACACCCGAGTGTGACTTTGCTTGTGATTGGCACAAGGACCCCCAAGAACTCGAGATGAGATTTATGAGGGGTTTGGCAAGTGAAGAATGGGTGAGCACGCAGGCAATGCAGGGCACTTATGATGATGGGCATTATGACGAGTAACGAAAACGACATCTCACAAGTGTCATTCCCTGACAGTTTACACGAATTCAGTATGTGATGTGCCGATTTTGATATTAGTCCATAACTGGCCACTGAGATTGGCCGTCTTTACTGGCAGTTGGGAAGCCGAGAAGGTCGGATATGTCCCACTCAATAAGATTGCTCTAGCTCATATTGTTAGAAAGAATTACTGCCTATACGAAGCATCACTCACATTTGAGAAAATATCGGTACCAAGAAAGTCGCTACTCAAGCTATCCGAAGTTATCACTGATTCATGGGGTGTTGTGACCGCTTGGATGTCTTTGAGCATTGCCACACAGTCGCGGAGGGTCGTTGTTACAGTCTCATGTACCGCTGGCTTCACAGGCCGGCCCGCCTCCAATGCTCGAATGTGTGCCAAGTGAGCATTCGAGAAGAGAAGTCTCTTGAGGCTGAGGTTGCCCCGTACGATCATGCAGCGAAGTTGCACATATATCTCTTCGAGTGTGTTGATCATGGGAGCACGGGTGGCTTTTGCCATCTCGCTGAGAATATCAGGTTCGTGTGTTGGTGTCGACTCATCTTGAAGTTCAGTAATGATCTCGAGGGCCAAGATGAGCATAGCATCGAAACTCAACGCACACTTGAAAAGGCCACGTCCAACGAAAGACAAGCGAGAAAAGTCGTCCCATACCTGCATCGGCAGGCTGAAGTCGGCGCCTTTACTCCCAGAAGCGATGACCAGGGCGGACTCAACACACACCTTACGAGAAAGGTAGAACCGGGGATCGGTCCTTGCTTGGAGCATGAAGTCGCGGTGAAGAAACATAACGAACCGGCGAAGATGTATATCGAGAATTTTGCGGTGGAACTCATTCGCCTCAATGCTTGACCCTTTTCTCATGTTCATCGGATTATGTTGTGTTGAATGGAAGAAGGCGGCGACATCTCGGCACGCCGTGCGCAGCTGTGATCCTAAAGCTAGGGCTTTTTCATATGTTTTCTCTTGGCGGAAGTCGTTCAGCAGGCCTATGACTTCAACTCTCAAAGGCAGAGATTTGGCGAGCATTATTTGCAGGTACGAGTCTGTAAATTTGTCCATTGGTTTTGGTGGCCCTGGAGAAGTCGACTCTAGATCCGAGTCATCGTAGTTGGATGGGATGGAAGCATCAAAGTCTTGTTCCGAAAGCTGTAGTGGCAAGCCGAGATCTAGACATGACTGAACAGCCAACTCCAGCACAGTGGCCCAAAGACGAGCTCGAAACTCCCTTTGGAAGAGCGTCAGACCAGCAAATAGCTTTGGATCGCGGTGAAGGCCCATGGTGATGGCGGCGCGCAGTAGAGAGCCCGAGGACAGCCATGACGTTGCTCCGCGACAATTAAAGGTCGATTGACGGGCAATTATTAGCAGACAGAATATCTGCAGACCATCGAGATTGTAAGTGGTTTTTTCATTTGGACCTGTGAGCCACCACTGGGCATTCTGAACCCATGTCTGCGCAAGTCGCCACAACTGGTTCATCTCTTCCTCTGTGTCAAAATTGGCAAAGGTAGTCCCAAGGGCAAGAATCAAGGTCAGTCTAACGAGAGATATAGCTGGCACAGGTTGTGTTTCCTCG
This sequence comes from Fusarium subglutinans, assembly GCF_013396075.1. Classification (NCBI taxonomy): domain Eukaryota; kingdom Fungi; phylum Ascomycota; class Sordariomycetes; order Hypocreales; family Nectriaceae; genus Fusarium; species Fusarium subglutinans. The sequence goes on along the minus strand of NW_023502091.1, from coordinate 402,105 downwards.
CCTGCCCATATCCGGTCGTACTCTCTCTGAAAGGAGGGGATATGAACGATGCGATATAGGGGCTCAAATGTGCGGAGATAACAAGCAAATAGCTCATCGCAAACCACCTTGGAGGGCAAGGTCTCACGAAGGTCCTGTATTGGTTGATCTAGTGTTGGAAAGTTCTGTTTCTTGAGACCAAACCGTAGAATGCGAGCTTCTTTCAAGGCGTCGTGGAAGTCAGATTTGGCATCCTCCCATGATGGTTCAATCTCTACAGGATGGAAATTACCTGAAACAGGAAACTAGGGCAGTGAAGATCAGTATGAGAGCTCGAGTAGTAAGTGGTATTTGAGATTTACCTTCTCTGCAGTGTGAAGCCAATGTGTTTGGCCAAATAGCTTCGTCTTTTCAGGTACATGACGCAACCTGGGTGTAAAGGGAGGGATTGAGGTTGATGACTGTGTTGGGGTGGATGTTTGAAGGTCTGGAATAGTTTTTGAAAGACAGCCATTTGAATTTAACACAGTCCTATCACTGTTTTCAGGCTGTAGTGGTCGGTTCACTGGGCTGCGGCGATGTGCTTCTCGACTTGGCTGTGTTTCTGTATTGGCTCCCTGTCCTTCAGTCCGTTCAGCCGGCACCGAAGTGCAGACTTCAGAGCTCCGAGTCACTGCAACAGGGCTCCCGTCACGATAAGAACATTGCATCGGTGCCCGAGCCCGAACACAGCCGTTACAAGGTTGTCCCAGATTACACCGAATCTTGCGGCGCCGGCATTGCTCACAAGACCGAGCAGGTCGTCTTCGGCGGCGTTTGGGAGCCGGGGCCCGGGGACTTCCAGCAGAAGATACGTCCGAGGATCCTCTTGGCTGCATCGCGGTCGACATTTGATGTCGGGTTATACGATAGTGACAGCTGATTTGTATGTATGTAATGTCTTTGTATATGAGTGAGGAGCATCAAATGCCGAACACTATCCCCGAGATTTCTTAGGGCCGAGACAACATAGCCAAGTCTAGTGACCGAAGTTTTATACCCGACATTAAAAGTTCGGACTTATTGAGGTGCTTACCCTAGAGAACAGCCAAGATTTCAACATGTAGTGAGGTTTATAGACTTACGGGCAACATTTTGTTCGGCTTTATCATCTTTGTAAAGGTATGTGCTTAAATTCCATTGGATATATTGTCGTCGGTCTGCCTTCGGAGGATTTCCCTCACATCACGTGCGTATGTCAATCCTTTGTTATTCTGGCTACCCTAGCCAGCCACCTCAATCGCTAGGAGACTCAACATAACACCATCAACAACAATCAACAATTGTGAAGCACCTTGCACACCCGTCACTTGGCACAGTATTCGTCTAACGAAAGTCTCGTCCATAAAAATATCTTACACTTTTGTTCAAAAGCAATATGTATCAATATCGAAGTAGATCGAATGTTGAAACCCGTGAAATCTGCGAGGGCTCAGCAACCATCTCTTCCCTAAAATTCGGCACGTCATCTCGAATATCGCTGTCAAAGTGATATTGCATTTCATTAGCACATTATTCTGAGGGCAATTTCGTCAGTCATAAGGAATTCAGTATTCAAACCCACAAGATAGATATAATGAGAGGAGCTTGCTTGAAGGCACAAAATATGGCAGACAACATGACGCCAAGACCTGTTCATGAGCGCTTTTGTTGTCGTGAAATAGTAGGAGACCTGGTATCTTAAAAGATGAGACAGTTCGAGAAGCAAATAGATGCTAGCCCAAGATCCCCCCAGTCCGTGGCTTGCGAGGCCCAAGAATCCACGCCACTTATTATTATTACGCATTAGCCAACATGGACTTCCTCTCTGTTCAGCCCAATTCCCAGGACTCGCCCCAGATCTCGTTGAGATTTATACCCAACAACTCCAGACTCGGATCCAGATTGAAGGGCTGAGTGGGATCGCCTCCCATCATCCATGGGGCCTGACTTGGGTCGATCGGAGCCGCAGGCATTGTCGGCGTAAACGAGAACGGTGTCACCGACTGGATACCAATATTAGGAAACGCCGTGCCATGGAAGTCAAGCTTCATTACCTTTGGGCGGTCGTGCAGCGGTATATTAGGCGTGGGCCCCGGTCCCATGCTGCCCGGCGGCACACCGTTCATGGCAGCTGTAAGGTGCTCCCCAGAAACTGGAGGCTCCTGGTTAGCAAGGAGACGGTAGTGCAAGTTGACAAAGCGTTCTGCTGATGTCGACTTGGCGACTTCAGGCTCCTTGGTTCCCAGGTGGGCTTCAAGCAACCCCAGCGCCGCACACATGATAGAATATCCCCATGGCTCGTTGTTGCCGCATCGTAATAGACGATCCTCCTTCATTGCAATGCACTTCTCAATCAACTTGAGTGTGTGGTGTGAGTTTATCATGATCATGTTGGTGGAACCTCTGGGCTGCAACATTGTGACGCTGCAGAGGTTGATGGCTGTGGTCAGCGCATCTTCTCTGAGAAAGTTCAGACTCCGAACGCCTTGATCGTACAGCTTGTCGTGTAATAAGACGATATCTCGAGCGGCATTATAGTATATGATTTCGGAGTACTGGTACTTTGAGTTTTGCTTCCGAAGTTTGAGATATGGCTGATGCAAGGGGATGATGTACTGCCTTAACTGAACATGCAACAATGTGTACGCGATCAAAGGGTTCTTCTTTCCCTTTACATTTTCCAGATTCATATCCCATGAAGGGAGAGCATCAATCTCCTGTGTCAAATCGTTGGTGTATCGAATTACTTGGTCATAGTCTATTTCAGACGATGGACCAGTAAGAAGACGACTAAGCTCCAGGCGTAAAGGCAGGCTCTGACGAGCCAGGTGCTGGAAGGAAGAGAATGTATACTCTTTGACAGGTTTCGATGGTGGGAGTACGGTGGTACTCTCATCAAAATCATCATCGTCTAAATTGCGAGGGGCGTTGGTGTCGTAGTGAAGCTGGCTAACCAGAGTTGGTAGGCAATGGTCAAAGGAGGCCTGCATGTCGAATTCTTGAACTGTTGCCCAAATTCGTCGACGCATCTCCTGGTGAAAAACGGTGATCTTTGCTGCCATGTGGCTTGGCTCACGATGTAAACCGACAGCGATTCCGTCCTGGATGAGTGCACCAGAGCCTGTCCAGAAACGCTTTTTCTTGATGGTGTTGACTCGCTTCCCAAGATACAAGAGGCATGCTACTTGATAGTGGATCAAGCGTCGATGCTTCTGGCTTTGTTTTGACGACCACTCATCACATGCCTTGATCCACCGTTCTGCCCAGTGACGAGCATTGGACATCATGCCGATGAACTTGAGGCTTTCGTGAGTGTGAACGCAGCTTGCAACAGCCATCATTGCAAGGATAAGGGCCGTGAAAGCGGCATAACGTTTGGTAGACCCGGGTGCCCAATACTCGTCGTATTCCTTCTTGAACGTAGGAATATGAACAATGCGGTGCACCTGCTCGAACTGGTCGAGGTAAACATCGATAAGTGCATCAGACTCCTCCTTAGTTGGCAGCAAAGCCTCTAGTTCTGGATCCGAGTCCTCAAATATCTTTTCGCGGTCCTCGCGTCGTCTCTTTCGATCTTTACGGTCATGGAGAATGACTGGGCGAAGCCACTCATCGGCCGTCTCCTTCATGAAAGGGCACAGACCTGTAAGCTCGACAAAGGCCATACTGGCATTGTGTGGGCCAAAGTATCGCGTGCGAAAGCCCCTGCCACGAAAGAAACGAAGCTCTCCTTTCTCACCCGACATGTTAGTAGCTTCGATGGACTCGTGGACCTCGCGGACAGAAGGGTCCTCGACATTCGCATTCCCGTTGGCATCATCTTTCATCTGGGGGGAGGTCGTCGTGCCGGCCAGGGTGCTCCCATCGAAAGACACACCAGACCGAGAGATTTGATTCTTAAGCTGAACTAGCTCAAGCTCCAATCGGCGAATTCGATCGTGGTCTTGGCGTACGAATTCGGGATCTCGTGGGGACAAGCCCGTCGCGGGATCAACGAAGCGGCGAGAGTCCAGCTGGGCGAACGGCGGCGGAACGCCAGAGGAAGCATTCACGACCTCGCCGTTACGAGATTCATAGCTGCAACGGTCGGGAGTGCCGCTCTTGATGCAACGCTCGCACGGGAAGCCTCGGTCACACGACAGCTTTCGGCGTCGGCACTCGAGACAACTGAGGCGGACACGCTGCCGTTTGCGGGCGGGCGGCTGGCCCGAGTCATCTCGGGACCCAGGCTTTCGGTCACCGTCCGAGTCCGGGGTCTCACTTCGGTCTGAGGAAGCCATAATCGATGACCGGAGCTTATCCAGTGTCGTGCGAATGCCGATGCGGATGCGGTTCGGAGTTACGAAGGAGGAGGAGGAGGAATCGCTCCACCAGCAAGTGAAAAAAGACACCTTTATCAATCAGATCAGATAATATTGGTAGAAGAATTTTTGCTTGTGCCGAGCGGAGATACGAAAGCATGGGCCTCGGATTATTTGGCTCATGAGGTCAGGTGACCGTCCATCTAACGCTACCATGACCAGTCAGGTAACTGAGAGACATGTTGGGCACTTAATTGATGCAATTGCCATGCGAATTAATGCAAGAGACGATTACGCGCCTCAGTATTTAGTTCTTTCAATTATACGTCTTAACTATCTCGTTCAGGCTCCTCGGAGTTCCGAAGAGTCAATTGTATGTCAAGATATTAGTTGGACTCAGGTAATTTGAGATGATGCCTGTCAACCTACGTAGAGATATTGTCATCCATCTTTAACATACCAAAGTCATTCTCTTGTCGCAAGAATGAGCAAGAGTGTTAAAAAATATGAGAATGTCAGGACTACAATCGGATCATTCAATCATTGGAAAAGAAATTCGACATGACGAACACTTACAGTTGATACTGAAACGTCTACGTGAGCACTAAAGACTCAATCATTAATAAGCGGAGTGCAGATGCAGGGAGGATCCTCTTCAATGAATGGCACTCACATTGGACCCAATGCTAACTCACTACAGAGTGACGCGGGGTGAAATGGCCCTCTCCAACCTGAAACTGAAGACTGACTCGCATATGGCGGTCAACAGAAGGTCAGATTCGTTCTGGAAACGCCTTGACAATTTGGATTGAAGGACGTGCTCTTGGCGTAATAGTTGACCAAAGGGTAGGTTGTCACACCTAAACCGAAGCTTTTAAAAGAGTCTTCCAGAAACCACATTTGCAACGCTGCAATGTCTAGGATGCTCATCTATTGGATCTTTGGCCAGAAGACCACAAAGGATCCGACGGTCTGTACTGCACTATTCTGGAGCGGTCGTTTCACCTGAAGCACACAGCAATTGCGGTACAACGCTACCCCAGTTTTTGCTCCAATTTGCTTCGCCAGAGGCTGCCAAACGGCGCTGCACGATCTTGAAAGAGGCTTTAAAACCGTTGGTTGATTTAAGAGCTATGCTATGTATCGAGGCTTGTTGAAGCCGCGTGTTTGCTATGTCGTGCATTAGCCCGATAGGACACGGGGTAAAGAAGTGTCAATGCATATACCACAGGTTTCACTTGCTGACGGGAGCGAGGAGGTGAGCTCAACAATCAGACCGGAATATCCGAATTAAATCTCGATAAAGTCACAGGTCAAGGAACCGATGTAAATAGCATTGCAGCTAATCCTCCCAGCGGCGGCCCGTGTAAGATCATTTCCGCTATTTTGAGACGATCCTCAATGCTAGATGTACCTTGTCCATGTTGTATGCACAGGGGCTTCATATCAAAACCGGGATGTAAGAACGTACAGGGCTAGTAACTAGTCTTGTTACAGCTGGATGTGGTCTTCATGCCCACCCAACGCGGATGAAGCCCCTTGTCTAAGTAGATCTGGGGGTTTATATATATATATGATAGTTGAGGTAACCCATGTCTTGCAATATTTGAGCATCCTGTCATTGCCCTGTTGTGTGTTCACTTTCCTCAACATCACCAGCCCTAATGCTACTGGACGGGTATGAAGCTCACATCTTGGGCGATCTGCTCGCTAGCACTCGCTGCTGGAGTGCTTGGCGCTGATAGACCTGAACTCTTCAAGAGTCTGCCCCGTTGTACTGTGAGTCTTGAGGTTTTGATGCTGGTTTGCGCTTGTACTAACAATGACTTGAAGATCTCATGTCTCGAAAAGTATGATAACTCTGGTTTTGAAGCCGTTGATATGTGCAACAACGGAAATGCCAGGCAGGAACTAGATAACTGCTACGCACACAAATGCCGTGATTTCGAAAGATTCGGTGCGCCAGTCATTCTGAAGCTCAAATTGCATAGAACTAACAGGCTCCAGATATCGCAAAGACCTATGCTAATGCCTGTGATAGCAAGGAAAAAGACAACCGGAATAACCACTACGTTCTGTTAGTTGCAGAGATACCAGCATGGATCTCTCCTTGGCTTAGGCTGTATTCGAGCTGGATCACATATGAGAGTCTTTCTCTGGATGACTATATAATGGTAGTTTGTGGAGTAAGTTGGTACCCCGTACCATGGATCATCAAAATCTAACACAGATTTCAGTTGTTGTACACTGTCTTTGCAACTCTGGTTCACTTTGGTAAGTCGGGTCGCTGAATGAATACGGGCTTGTGCTTACCGGCCTCTTTCTTAGCCCACTCTGTAACAGGAGATACAATCTTATGGAATGCGGTTCCGGAATGCATTACAGACGGATTAAAGGTTTGTTTGCAAGGTACAATTCTGAGTCGCGGCATGTTAACGTTGAACTGCCTAGCTTGTCTTCATGGCCGACATCTTCGAGCTTGCCTGCTCGTGTCTACTTAGAGTCGCGATCCTTCTCGTATGCCTGCGCTCATCATTTCCTGGCAGATACATAGTGGCCACGGCCGCGACCCTTGTACTCACCATGCTCTCTTCGATTGCTCTGGCCCTATTGAGAGTATTTCGATGCTCACCAATTGCATTCGCCTGGCAAGGTTGGGAACCTAGTGGAAGAGATGAGGCAACCGGAGGTTGCTTGGCTCAGGACTCGCTTGCATATGCGGCTTCCTCGATCGACATATTCCTAAACCTGGTGCTGCTTCTTATGCTTTCTCACCTGATCTTCAGCCGAGTTGCAAGTAACACAACATCTTGGTTGCAAAACGCTGTTGCAATGGCATTGGGGGCATTCGGTCTGGCTGTGTCCTGTTTTCGACTGCACCTTCTGATCAATTTCTTCAAGATGATGCAGCCAGTCTGGAAATATCATGGACGAATCGTTTGGATGGACGTTGAAGTTTCGATCTTGATTATATGGGCATGCCTGCCTATATGGCAGTCCTTCACAGATCCAGTACCCCCGAGGGATGTCGAAGAGACCAACCGACTGCCACAGATAATAGAAGAGGCCAGCATGCCAGAAACACCGTCAACCGATACGAAGATGCCGAGGCCGAGTTTGTGTCAGAAGGGATTATTCGGGATCTTGTCAAGAGGACGACCGAAGAAACTAGTCGAGTCGAACTTACACCTGGGCGACAAGACTTATGGAAACGTCAGGACAGAAATTCAAGGAGGCCAGAGGTTTTCGATGATCTCTCAATTGACGGGCATGATTGGTATCCAGGTCCGAACGAGGACGATAAGACATGTGCACGACAGTAACTGGGACGCGGAGAAGGGATCGGCAAGAGAGAATATAGAGGCTGCCTAACGATTAATGAACTAGAAAACCAATAATGAAATAGTAATTCTTGATCAAGCAAACATCGACCAGATTGTAGTTTCATACTTTAACAAGGTAGTAAGAGCTTACAGCAGAGAAAGCATAACTTATGCATTAACAGCCAATTAGAGCACATGACTAACGACAATGCCACAAAATTCAGTAGCTTATTAGGTAGACAAATGGATCCTATTTCGATGATCGTATTTTCTTCATATCTTCATAGATCTTGTGTTTTCTTAATCACTTCACATGTAACTATCCTTGTCTCTTTATGGCCTCGGGAACCGAGTTTTGGCAAATAGTTGGGCTCCACTTTCAACTTCACCCACCGACTTCGACTCCACGCTCTCATCCGCCTCAAGCACTCAACGAAGCCGCATCTAAACGAAAATCACCGTAACCCAACCAGGATTTATAATATCTGAAGCCGTCAAAATAGATCAAAATGGCCTCTGCCGATGATGCTCGCAAGAACCGCATCGTGTCGCACATGAACAAGGATCACACCCGAGAAATCTCCTATTATCTCCGTCATTATGCCCGTCTCTCTGCCTCAGCTGCCTCCTCACCCGTGCTCAAGGATATTGATCTCAGCGGCATGACTATCAAGTCGAATGATGGAAAAGATCATTTTGTCCCTTTCTCGCCTCCCCTCTCCAGTTGGGCCGAGGTCAAGGACCGCATCATCGAAATGGCCAACACAGCCCGTGAAGGACTAGGTCTTAGCGACGTCATTATCACAGCCTACACACCCCCAGAGGGTTTCGGCATCTTTGTCACCGGATCAGTTCTCTTCTACTTCTTCTGCGCAGGGACACTACCGTGGGTACAGCCTGGAACTCGCACCTGGGAGCTATTGAACGAAGGGTTCCCTGGAGGAGCGACCTTCTTCCGCTGGCTTGTCAACGCCATCTTTTGGCCCGTCATCGGCATTCATCTTGTTGAATGCTTCTTCTTCGACAGGAAGCTCCAGAGGCACAGCGTTGAGAGATTCTCTGGACAGTGGTGGCTTTGGCTCAGCAATTGCTTCTTCGAGGGGTTCCCTGCCTTCAAGCGCGTGGATGCCATTGTGGCACGGAAGCAAGATAAGGGTAGCAAGTCTCAGTGATATGGATGCGACGAGTTTGAGGAGATTCAGCCTTTATAAAGCGTTGAAACGCAGGCGGTGGCATTGTCTGGATGAATGTTGGTTGGAAACCCTAATGCTCCTTTGACTTGGGGTGATTCGGCAAGCATAAGAGTGTTTAGTATCGTGATGTGATGCATGAACCATAGATGAAAGGATTTCAGATGGCACGGAACTAGGATGTATCGTTGCCGTGATTGTAATTATACAGCTAGAAATAGAGAGGACGACTAGAGATATTACGGGCAATCGATAGACCACCTCAAGGCTTTCAAAGACATCTTGGCACGACAATCATATTCTCGGGGTTTTTCCCTGTCTTCTGGCTATTTTCTACTATTTTACGGCATATCGTTTACAATTATGTGGTCAGCATACTTGCTCTAAAAGTAGAAAAAGATACTAAATCAACACCGTTAGTTAGGTATTCAGTTTGCGGAGTAAGTACACACTTCTCGAGCCCATACGTAGTACTCGAATTTCCTTTGTACAGGGCATCCGAGATTCGGTGTCCCGAACGGATCAAAGCACTGTGCATCTGACATGCTTTGTTATCTGCAATGTTCACTTAACATTGTAGCCGCATTTCAGCGCGGGGGTCGCGTCGTGAACAACCACTCGAATTGCTTCGTGGAAGTTTGCGAACCATTTATGCTGTCGCCTCACCAGCTGCAGCAGATTGATAGGCGCTGAAGAAACCCAAAACGGCATCGTCTTGTTTACAACTGACGCCAAATTGAGGCTTTCGATTCGTTGAATTGGTTTGATGTGTTGACAAGTAAGTCATACATGTAACATGACATACATACATACTCGACTTACCTGCATGAAAGTCAACGTACTCTACTAAGTTAGTAGCCCACTGGTGCCCGCGAGATCACTACTCCTGGCCATTCACGAAGCTTCTGGACTGTGGTCATCCAATATGATTTCAGCTCCAGATGAGTCCTACATATCAGTGTACGATCTCACTCGGAGAAGCCACACCCGGCTTTGCGGAGTTCGCAATTGCGGGAGATTGAATGTGAACGGACTATAGTGAGGCTCTCACCAACTATTTAAACCTCACACTCCCCGTCTTTGTACCTGCCAGGATTTAGTTCTATAAAGATTGATTCGAGACATCTTCTCTCTAATATCAGGCAGAGTTCCATCCAAAGCCCTTCTTGAACACTATTTCTTTGCAACAATCAAGTCCACACATCAACTGAGCTAGAACTAAATATGCAAATGAATCAATCAGCCAACTTTTGATAATGCCCTCTGTGGTGGACAAAGCAAGTCAATTCTCCTTGCAACACAAACGCTACGCCTTCACAAACCGATGCCTTGCTGGAAAGAAACGATTCACAAAACTCTGCCATCAATTCAACTTCTCCTCCTTGATCCAACACCGTCGCCTGGTTTACCAGCGATCGGATATGCCTCAGCAAGATTCGGAAGAACAAGTCTTTGTAACTAGAAACAAGAGGTCTTCCGCATCACCCGAACCCACCCAGAGTCACCACTCTCAACAAGTACCACACACTCTCACTTCAAATATTTATGTATGCGCCTACTGACTGCGCTTCCAGAGTCCTTCAAGTGGTGGATCAGATAAGCCCCGGGCCAGCAACGACCAGGAGAGCGGTCAGGGCCGTCGAGGTTCGCCTGGCGCTCAGTAAGTCATGGCCATATCAAAGTCCACCTTCACGATGAGGCCACTAACACGGCCTTAGAAGCAGTCTAGACAATTCACCCGCTGCAAGAATCCGTCGCGAGGCCATAGAAAAGTGTGAAAAGCTTCTCAACGTGCCCTTTCCTCACAGTGTTAAAGTGCAAGCCGCCGATCCTAGTCAATCCGACGTCGAGCCCACGAACCCGTCGGCGGCCTACCTGGATTACTGCATCAACAAAGAACTGAGACGGCGTAAACAGAATATCGTTGATAATTTGATGGCTGCAATCTCGGAATGTGTTGAAAGAAGACTGGAAGCACTCGAGGAAGAGTGTGAGCATACTTCCAGATCACACAGTTCGCGTGCTTTTCAGTCAGGAAAACACATACTACAAACAGCTGGCCAAAAGAGGTCCAAAGGTCAAACTGGCAGAGACGAAAGTGAGAATGAGGAAGAAGGAGACGACAAATTTCGTAGAAAGAAGGACAACAAGAGGACAAAAACCACAAAGGACGACTCTCGCCCTCGGTTTGCTTGCCCTTACCATCAAAGAGACCCCAAGAGATTCGGCACCGAGAGAACATGTTGTGGCCCGGGGTGGTTCGAAATCGGCCGAGTAAAGTGAGTCAAGCTGGCCCCTTATCAAGGCAAGTTACTGACACTGATATCTAGGGAACATCTTGAGCGAAGACATAGTCTGTCTCCGCATCAATGCAATCGATGTCTTCGCCGATTCGACGATGAGAAAGACCTGAAGAAGCATCAACGGATGACGACTCCATGCCCAGTAAAAGAGACAAGCAGCCTTCAACGAAACCTTCTGGATGGCTACGACGAGGAACAAGCAAAGAAGCTGAAAACAAGAGTGAGGATGAACCCCGTTGAGAAGTGGAGGGAGTGGTATTGTGCTCTATTTGATGTCAAGCCTGATTCTCCCGACATTCCTTCACCTTGTAAGTTACAGGATCTACTCCAAACATACCCTAAAATATACAAAGACTGAGTCATGTGTCAAGATTATGATCCTTCTCTCTCAACCACTCGGGCAACAACCGTCAAGGTCGAAAACCCCGAGGAATTGCGTGAATACTGGATCAAGGCCAAGCCAGCCATTCAACACCAAGTCGCCATGGTAGTAGAAGATGCATTTAGCGACTGGGAACCTCAATTGAAGGTGACTGTCATCGAACGTCTGCAAGAGCTGCCTCGTATAATTGCAGACAAGTTTCCTTTCCCAGGACTCAGCCCAGAAGAGACGTCCACAGCAGCCGATGACTTTGGGCTTTACTCCTGCTTGGACTATTACTCCTTTGCCCCAGAAGACCTGGGAGAGGATCCTTTCGACTTTCAGGCCATAGACGACGGGGCTATGCGGAATAACTCGGCAACGTTTGATGTGAATGAGTCCACGGACTCCTCAGACGCATATCAAGCCAGTGACAGCTCAGCCACGTCTCTGGGAGACGATGCAGCATACCAACAGTTTGACTACAAGGCAGCTGTGATGCCGAATAGCTTCGATCTTAGTCTCCCAAATAATGGCGGATATTACTAACATCTGGACCTGTATTAAGAGCTATCTCCGTCAGCTCGTACCTTCTTTCATGTTTTTCTTTATGTCCTTTCTATGTTACTTTATGACAAGAAACCGATAACTCAATCTCCCTTACGTCTATTTTGTCTATATTTCATGATATTGATGCTTTCTTTCGCAAGGTGCCCGACCTCGCGAGATTTCACGTTCGCTTTGGCTGTCATGCCAATCTCAGTGGAAAACGGACACCTGAACCCTGCTTCATATGTGAGAGTATAAGGAGGATGTAAATTTATCATTTCCGTAATGTTGTATGTACTACGGAGCTAGTTGTGTGAAATATATTTCTTTGTGCAACACAAGATACCTCAGCTGTAGGTGAAACATCCCTGAGTATCCTAAAAAGACAAAATTATAACCAATCACTGCACATACATTCACCTGAATTGAATAAGACTTGAATTTGTGACACAGCATAGTCAGGCTCAGCAGGCAAGATAAGAGAGACATTGTGGTAGGCCTCCCGCATGAAGGCGGGGAAGGACTTCGTCATTGATCAGACAGTTCAAAGAAACATCATCCGTAAATTCTTCTTTTCAATTTCATATTTATCTCCATTCTCTGCCTTGAATTTAGCTGCTCGAGTGCGAGGAACCACAACATGATTCACCCCACAGTTCTATATTTGATGGTGAGGCAATCATTGAGTGCCCTCAGGCCTCGATAATACATGACTGACCAAGTTCCTTAGCTCAGCCTTGTGCTGCTCATTATAGCAATGTGAGCCTCAGTCAAGTCATGTTAGTAGGTGAGGTCTGACTCTTGTATAGAATCGTCCATGTCCGCAGTTCAACCCTCTCACTTGCTATCTCGCCAACCCTGTCAATCCTTACGGTGATTCTCCCGATTCTGGGATTTCTTAATACAGCTTTCTACCCCAGTATTCGCCGTACTACCAAGTCATCTTCCAGCGGTGTAGCCAAGCTTGCTCCGTTGATTGTCCAGGTCCTTCAAGCTCTCATCACCACTATCCTGGCAACGCTCCTTCTAGAGCGCCTAGTGCCATCAGAAATGATGGGATGCATGCTCGATAAGAAGTGGATGAGCATGTTTCGTGCTCATGATGCACGCAGCATACGACGTATTCAGGATGCATTTGACTGCTGTGGGCTGAACTCAATCCGAGACCGGGCCTATCCTTTTCCAAATACAGCGCCCAGCAGCTGTGCTGAAACATATGGAAGAAGAACTCCCTGCCGTGAACCTTGGTCAGGAGCCTTACAGACACTGTCGTTGTTGGACTTTTCCGTCGTCCTCGGCGTCGGGCTAATCCAGGTATGTTGAAACCGAAATTCCAGGTTCGTAAGGATTCAGATACTGATATACAGTCAAGATACTCGGACTCCTCCCGGCCAAAAAAGATTCCAGCTGGTTGAGTAACTGGCGAAACCATGACCGTGGACAATCAGAACAACATCGCGATGGCCGCCGCCCTTTACTGATCGACAGGGAGAGAGATGTCATCGAGGAAGAAGAGGCTACCCCGGAGCATCCCGAGAGACCATCGCAGGGTTACGGGAGTGTACATGAGAATGAATCGGGTCCCAGAGTCGTGCCATCGGCCGTCATCGAACGGAACAACTGGAGCGAGGATTAAGTTGACGGCATGAGAGTACAACCGAATTCGAGGGACCAAAAGATGATGCAGCAATGAAGTACATGGGTCAAATGGGTGGATGTCGGGCTTCTGGTATATTACCGACTGTGATTAGGGGCTTGCAGCGACGTAATGTATATTCTTTGACGACCTGCCTATATGCTTGCAATCAGCCCTCGAGTTAGGTAGTTAGGAATAGATCACCACAAAGCGAATAGGAACGGGATCGTCACGAGAAATAAGTCTGAGAGGGTATCAAAAATTAGATATCCCAAAAATGTCCATATTCTGGTACATAAGCCTTAGGGCAACCCACAGTGCTGGCATCTAGCAGTATCTATAGTATGTGATCGGTTACCTTCCTGCTTCCTTGCCCAGCTTCTCCAAAGCAGCCTCATATCCCTCCACTCTCTTTTCATCGATTTCCTCAATCCTTGTTCGCTCAACCTTTTGAGCTCTCTTGACTCCAGTTCCCTTGGCAATCTTGCCCCAGAACCAACCACTTTCCTCATCGCCAACGAGTGTCCATGCACATCCTGACTTTCCAGCTCGAGCTGTTCGACCGACTCGGTGAACATAGCCTGCTACACTAGGCGGTAGGTCGTAGTTGATCACATGGTCAAGGTTGGGGAGATCGATACCACGAGCGACAAGGTCGGAGGCGATGAGGAGGCGAATGGGAGACGAGGCAGTAGAGAAGGCCCGGAGAGTCTTGCGACGGATGTGTGTTGGTGTAGTTGACGTGAGTGTACCGATGTGGTCTGCCAGGGAGGGATCCAACAGGGCGAGTAGTCGTGACAAACGAAGTGCAGATTCGTTGGACTTTGTGAAGATAAGAGAAATAGGGATGTGAGACTTGAGTGTGCGTCCCGAGACCTTGGATTTGGTATTGGTCTCTGTGTCAGAATCCGAGTCAGAAGATGTGTCCGAGCTTGTGTCAGAAGTAGCATCAGAATCGGAGTCGGAGCCAGAGCTGGAGCTTGAGTCAGAACTAGTATCCGAATCTTCAGCTTCTTCGGCCTTGGGTTCATCTTCGCCCTTGTTAGGGCTTGCCATGAGCATGTCCTGACTGCGGAGTAGATCAAGCAAGTAGAGGGGCTTGAGATTGGTGTCGTGCACTCTGATCGCATGCTCTTTCAACGATAAGGGCAGAGAATGCTCAGCAATCTGGATATCGCCATCGCTCTCCAGGACAATCAGCCGTGGTCTTTGCAGACCCAATTGGCTGAGAAGACTCAGATCTCTCGTGAGCGTGGCACTCAGAATGACCTTACGAACACCAGAAAAGTCCATGTCATGGAAGTCTCGTGCGGTAAACTTATTGATGCGGAACTGTTCCATAACGAGGTCAAGCCAGCCTTGGAAGCTCTGAGCAAGTAGCTTATCCGCCTCATCAACTACCAGCCATCGAACGTAATCCAGGCTGAAGCCCCTCGTTTGCTCCATATGCTCAACCAGTCGTCCAGGAGTGCATATCAGAACATCTATCTTGGAAAGATAATCAACCACATATCCGTTCATGTGGCTTAATTGAGGGTCTGTGTCCTCCATGTCAAGATCTTGGAGATTTTCTGATGCCGAAAGGCCCCACTTCAGCTGGTTTCGACGTTGTGTCTCTTCTTTTAGCTTCTTGTATGTATCAGGGTCGTATCGAAGTTCCTGATCCATAAAGGCTTTCTGCTCGGCCTCAAGCGACTGGCTACCAATGGAGATGCCCACTCGCACTCTTTTTCGATCACCACCATCGAATGCCCTAGCGCATAGCTCAAACGTCTCTTGAGCTTGCTTGACCAGTTCTCGGGTTGGTAGCACTACTAGCGCACGCAGCCTCGTGAGGCATCCTTGGCTGATATCCCGTACAACAGGCAGGGCATAAGCCAGCGTCTTACCAGAACCGGTCGCAGCAGATATAAGCACATCTCCGCGTTGCTTGCTTGTTGGCAGCAGGAGAGGGATTGCGGCAGTCTGCACAGCGAAGGCATCTCGGAACCCCTTCTCCTCTAACACTCGACAAGCCTTGGGTATGATATCCAGTTCAGCGAAGGGCGTGCGCGTGTCTTGAGAGACCCGAATAGGATCTTCAAGCCAAGAGGGTAGAATCTTGTAGTTCGGCTTTGAGGTTGTCAGAGAGCTAACCGGCTCTGGTTGAGGCAAAGGCTCGAGGCCATGTAATTCGCCCCGATCCTCTTTATCTTGTTCGTCCGCGGGCAGTTCACTGGCAAGCTTAAGAGACTTTTCCAGCTTGCTCATGACCGTCTTGTGGCGCTGGTTTGTCTGTGGTTCATCTTCTTGTTCCTCAGCTGGCTCAGTTTCCTTTTCCTTCTTTTTCTTTTCTCTGCGCGTCCGTCTTTTATCTTCCTCGTCTGCTGCTGGTTCGGTAGGTTCAGATATATTCTCAATGGGTTCTGCTGCATCGGTCATGGATACATCCTCGTTGCGATCTTCGTCGGGAACAGGTTTGTGAGGAACTTTTGATTCTTGCTCTCCATTCTGTGACTTCCTCTTCCTCTTCTGTTTTTTTTCCTTTACTTCTCGTTTCGGCTTTTTCTTGTCCTTTGCAGAATCTTCGTCTAAAGTCTGGCTCTCTTCGGGCGTTGCGTCTGCTTCCTTGGATTTGGCCTCGGGAGCCTCTTGCGCGGGCTTGATGTCGTCATCGTCGCGATCGTCATTGGTAGCTCCAGTTCTTCGCTTGCCTCTTCTGACTTTCTTCTTCTTTTTCGGCGCATCTTCTCCATCCTTTTGTGCAGTTGGTTCTTCTGTCTTGGGCTTCTTGCTATCAGGACCTGGTATTCCTTTGCTCTCATCTGAAGTATCTAATTTGCGCTTGGTATTTGTGGGCGGTGCGTCATCAAAGTATTGGACTTGAGGAGTCTGTATTTGCTTGGATTGAGCTACGGGCTTTGCGCTCGGAGGGACGTATCGCGAAACTCCGAAAGCATTCGCTGCAGGAGTAGGAGCAGGACTGTTTGTAATTTTTGAGGATGATTGAGAAGGAGAAGCATTCGAGTTGCTTCCGCCCTTAGGGGGAGGTATATATCTGGCGTACATTTTCTCGAAAATGCTGTGTATAATCAATCGCGATGGAGGGGCCCGAAGTGCTTCAATTCCCAAATTTTTGGATAGTTCCTGGTCTTAATGAGGTTCTGCCGTCTTACACCGCTAAAATTATAAACCGATCCGCTTATTGGAACAGTGGAGAAAACGCTTGAGCAAAACAGGTTAGCCTTGTGTTTCTATCAAAACATCCCAAGCTGGTGCAGAGGTGGCTTCAGTCAGTGGTTGGAATATCTTGTCCAAGTTTACCTTCTTTTAATCGATATCTTCCTTTCATTGCCAATATGACATATGGAATATGAAATACCTTGAAGTTGATATTATCCAATTAATAGAGAGTACTCTTTCTTTTGTATACCCTAAAGTTGGTAGTGACCTAGCGACTCCACTGGTATGCTCACACTCACACCCTGCTCAGCTCGCTCAACCACTGAACTTACTCCGTATATAGTTGCTTGAGTACAAGTTGAGATCACGACAAATATCTCGTCACAAGAACCAATTACCAAAAGTCTCCAATTAAACTCAAGTGCTATAAGCCTCAGCAAGTGCTGACCTCGGTATCGACACACTCAATCAAAACCCCAGTCATGCTGCATCCCCCTTTTCATTCTCAACCGCCGCCATCATGACACGCCGCACGTACAATATCGCCATGGTCAGCGACTTCTTCTTCCCGCAACCAGGAGGCATCGAATCTCACATTTACCAACTCGCTACGAAGCTTGTCGACCGTGGCCACAAAGTCATCATCATTACTCATGCCTACGACGACCGCAAGGGCGTGCGCTACCTCACAAACGGCGTCAAGGTCTATCACGTTCCTTTCCTCGTCATCTATCGTTCAGCAACGTTTCCAACCGTCTTTTCATTCTTCCCCATTTTCAGGAATATATGCATCCGCGAGCGCATCGAGATTGTTCATGGCCATGGCAGCCTCAGCAGTCTATGTCATGAAGCTATCTTGCATGCTCGCACCATGGGGCTACGTACTGTTTTCACAGATCATTCACTATTTGGCTTTGCAGATGCTGGAACAATCCTCACAAATAAGCTCCTCAAGTTTACTTTGAGTGATGTTGATCATAGCATATGTGTCAGCCATACATGGTAAGATAGCAATCCACTGAACCAACTATACCAGTGTTTATTGACAAGTCTCAGTAAGGAAAACACGGTACTTCGCGCATCACTCGATCCGGTCATGGTCTCTGTGATACCAAATGCTGTTGTTGCAGAGAATTTTCGTCCCAAGGACGTCCCAGCATCACCATCTCCCCAAGCCACGACTTTTGGCTCAGAAGGACCAGTCTATCCTCCACCTCAGCGTATCGGACCTCGCGATACCATCACAATCGTCGTTATTTCGCGCCTGTTCTACAATAAAGGCACTGATCTTCTCATTGCCTCTATTCCTCGTGTGTTGGAAAATCATCCAAACACCCGCTTTGTCATTGCAGGCTCTGGCCCTAAAGCCATCGACCTTGAACAAATGATCGAAACAAACGTGCTCCAAGATCGGGTCGAGATGCTCGGTCCCATCCGCCACGAAGAAGTCAGAGATGTTATGGTTCGAGGCCACATCTACCTCCACCCGTCTTTGACCGAGGCTTTTGGAACTGTCATTGTTGAAGCCGCCAGCTGCGGGCTTTATGTTGTGTGTACACAGGTTGGCGGCATCCCAGAAGTCCTCCCCTCCCATATGACGACATTCGCCAAACCAGAAGAGGACGATATTGTCCTCGCCACAAGCAAAGCCATCAGTGCGATGCGTGCCGGAAAGATTCGTACCGAGAAATTCCACGAACAAGTCAAAAAGATGTACTCATGGCAAAATGTCGCTCTGCGCACGGAGCGCGTTTATGACGGCATTTCGGGCACCATCCCTGAGGACGAATTCTACGGCGTTGATACATCAGGCTACGGTAGCCGCATACGTAATTTTGCTCTTATAGATCGTCTCAAGCGCTACTATGGTTGTGGTATCTGGGCTGGAAAGCTCTTCTGTCTTTGTTGTGTTGTGGATTACCTCTTTTTTCTGTTTCTAGAGTGGTGGTTTCCGAGGGACAACATCGATATATGCCCCGACTGGCCTCGCAAGAGACCTGCCGATGATGATGCAAGTTCCAAGAAGGGTGCACATAGTAATCGGTCAAGCACATCACTAGGTGCTCCGAAGCTCGAATAATTCCAGCACCCTAGACCTGATGATGGGATGATGACACATGAATATTGGCAAAAGGCGCAGGGAGTTTACCGCAGTGTAATCGGGCATGTCACTGGCCTACGAAAAGGGAATGAATTACGCAGAAAAGAGGCCTCAGTCAAAGTGACCCAAGTCTGGATCAGTTGGTGATTATCAATGGGCTAGCTATTCTAGACGCTGTACACAATAATAATAAAAATTAGATGCTGCCCCCCTTTGCAGGTCATGAAGCCGACATTCAGTAGAAAGACACACTGGTCTTTCAAATTGGTGCATATCAGGACGATCAACCCCGGGCTCCTATGCGACGCCTTTTGGCTGTTCCAGTCTCACGTTCACCCTCATCTTCGTCATCGCCCGTTTCCTCAGCGGGTGTAGCGACGCTAGCTGGACGAACAGCTGAAGGTGGAGGCGCGCTACGCTCCTTTTCTGCACTTCGTAGATCACCTAAGAGCTTCTCGACCTCAACAAACATGCTGCGGGTATTTTTTACAACGCCATTCTCGTCCAGGCGGTAGCCCACTACTTCCTCCTCCTCCTCGTCCTGGGAGCGTTTCATAAAGGCAGGCCCAGGACCACGATCGGGGTCAGCATTGTACATAATGGCATTGCAGAACATGTGGACAAGTTCGCGCTCAAGCTGGGCACTGTTGATAATGCCTTTTGGAGGAACAAGCTCGTTAGATATAGGTAGCCATACGTGCGCAGTACCAGGATCACCGCCGGGAAGACTGGCTGCAGCCTGAACAGCCGCCTTATTCCCATGCTTGATAGCAGCCCGAATGGATGTTATATCTTGAGGCTGCAGCACAATCTGGCGATAATTTGGCGCGTCCTTCTCACGGAGCTTGTTGGCAAACATGTTTGCATCTCGGTGGCTAGAGATCTGATCCAGAGCAGATGATGAAACTTTAGTGAAACCCCGCGTCCAAAGAACTTGAGTTGTCTCGGGTGGTGGGTTGATCGGTGTAATTTGCCTTTTTCGTTTATGGAGGCGCGAAGAGACACTGCCAGGAGTCATTATTTGGGGCCGACCAGGGACGCTCTCATCGGCGGTAGTATCGCCTGTGTCTTCGGTGGGACGAGGTGTAGCATCTTCATCCTTAATTTTGGGTGCTGATTCACTTGTTTGAGTCGGAGGCTCATCAGTGTGAGAGAGGATAGATTGGCTTCGCCTGGATCGATTGACAGAAGGTGTGGAACTAACTGCGCGAGCCTTCTGCCCGGCTCTGGCAGACCGGCCGCGTGCAGACTTAGAGACGGTCTGTTCGACTTTCGAAGCTGCTTTGGGCGCTTGCTTTCTCAACGGTCTTGGTGTTGACCCAGCAGAGCTCGGTAATGGTACAGGCTTTTGAGGAGGACTAACCGGCTCATAAGCTGGACTTTGAGGTGCTGCACTCATATGACCAGGACCCGGAGTGGACGGAGTGGAATGTGGAGCCCATTTTGTTCCAAACCCGTGAGTAACGTGAGTGGGTGTTGCTGAGATGGGCGTGTGCGGTGCCGATGGCGTCCCCAGTTTCTTAATCGGAGTATTTAGAGCCTGGCGAATGATGTGGCCCAAAACGCCAGGTCGTGGAGGTTGATTAGCGTATTGCGATGATTGAGCCTTGTCAGCTTTAGATGCCGATGGCACAGGAGAGCTGACAGGTGAGCCATGCTGGGGTTGAGGTTGATATCCAAGCGGCCAACGTTGCTGAGGAGGGGCAATGGAACCTGCACTTGCTGTGATAGGAGCTGGGGATCCTGCGGCAATCTGCCGGACCTGCTGAGTCTGCCCTTGGGGGGGTTGGATAGGGCGAGGATGTGGCACGGGCGTCTTGGAAGACGGACGGGCATGGAGTGTTTGGCCTCCGGGCGACTCTGCAACTGGTCGTGGAGGTGCCGGCTGTAAGGGAGGGGCTAGCTGACCAGCATGCTGCGGTGGTGCCAGGCCTGGTTTTGCGGCATTCGGCCGTGGCTTCTGTTGATGCTGTTGTGGCACAGACTGGGGCTGAGCATGGGTGACAGGTTGAGTTTGTGAAGTTTGTTGAGCCTGAGCGTGCTGTACGTGTGTAGGCGTCTTGCTTCTTTGGATTTGTTGAGTATGTTGTGTCGGCGTAGCGTGCTGAGCCCGAGGAGTGTGGGGGGCTGGCTGCGTTGGTGGTAGTGGCTGAATAACCTGGTGAGGGTGAGGGCGTTGTTGATGATGAGTTTGAGCTTGAGACTGTGCCTGGGGAGGTTGTGGAGCAACAGGTTGTGGCCGAGCCTGCTGGGGCGTTTGAGGATGAGATAATGGCTGAGCACCGGGTTTAGGAGAGAATTGAGCAGTTTGTTGTGGGTACCAATGCTGCTGCGATGGTATCTGCTGTGGGTGTTGTTGTAGATGCTGTTGTTGCTGCGCTTGCGGAGGAGCTGTTGGTCCCTGGGCAACGGGTGACTGAACCTGCCGAGGAGGTGGTGTAGCTGTCTGTGGCGGTTGATAAGGCTTCTCCCACTTAAGAGCGGCTCCTGAAGCCGCATTGCCATCCTTCAGCTTGGCCCCGTTGTCTGGTCTTGGAGCAGGGCTCTGCTTAAGAGGTTGTGGCGCCTGCAATGGTCGTGGTGTTGTCTGAGGGACGCCTGCTGGAGGCTGAAGCACCGACCCGTTAGAATTTGGCGGAGTTGGTGAGATCGAAGGTCGGATCGATGCAGCTCCAGTTGGTATATGGCTAGGTGGTGCAACTGTTGGTTGTGTGTTGTGGGAGACAGGCGGTTTGGGTGGGATCACAGGTGTCTGTTGTGTTGGGCCTCTTCGAACTGGTGCCGCCGAGCTTGTTGCCGTAGCAGGTGAGGATGTTGACCCGTTAGGCGCAACGGAAGGCTTCTGATCACGAGCAGCAAGTACGGGTGTCCCATTCTGGCTCGCGACTCTAGCACGTCGTTCTCGTTCACATCGCTCCAGTGCTTGAATTTCCTTTTGGAATGTCTCGAAGCGGCGCTCATCCTCTCGAATTTGCGCGACGGTATTATCCTTATATCGCGCATATAGGCGATCCATAAGCGGGGGGATCTTGTCGATATGTTCGTAAATCTCCTTAAGTGTTGGTAAAGTTGGACTCCCAAGCTTTCGTTTTCGCGAGTTCGGTGATGCTGTCGGATCGTCGGTCGCAGCCTTCTCGTGCTCACCCCTCAGTTCATCCCCCAAGAGTCGCAGAAAAAGATGTTGAAGCGCATCAGGTCTTAATCGTGCAGGATCATAGGTAGATCCTTCCTTGACGAGCGCGTTGTTGATGAGTTGCTCAGAGATGCGCGCGAAGACCCCATTGTCGAATCCTTGGTCTACCAACGACTGGAATAATAGCAGCGACTCGAGGGGCGTGTGGAAGGCTGGTTGAGTCATGCCCCGCGGTCCACCTCGCCAGCTATCCAAGGGGCCTTCACGTCGAGCAAGAAGATGGACTGGCGCCACGGTCTATGGTACTCTAGTTAGGCGTCTGTCGCGACACAGGTATAGCTACGTCATGGTCGGGGTCCTCTCAATCAAACACGTACAGGCAACCTTAATCAGTGACTCCAGAACCGTCTATGGCGACCTCTAGGCCTTTCATCGGATGCGTTGGGCTTCTTGGGCTTCTTGTTGCGAAACGCGCTCGATCGTCGAACTAATGGTGTAGTAATTTTTTGCTCGTCTGGGCGATCTCGTCTGCCAGAATATCACGTGATTTAAATCGCCGATAATGTTGATTGATGATTTCGATGATGCAGGGAAGAAAAATTGGGCTGAGTTCGTCCAAGCTGCATTGACGCTAAAGCCTGGCTCCGCACGTGATACCCCTGAACACCAACACGCAGCAGGCGCGGCAAGCGACCATGGAAAACGAAAAATGTGTGTTTTGGTCACTCAATCTATTAATTTTATGAAAGATTCAGCTGGACTTGTTGATTAACGCGAGAAGAGCATTTGGGTGCCTGATCACGTCCATTGCATTGGCAAGAAGTGCTAGTTTTGGCTATGATAAAGGATTATTTTATCCCTGACAAAGTAACAGTAAAACTCCAGACCCATGGTATCATATTGGAACTTGGCATCAAGATACACTTGATGCTTGCCTTATTCCCCCGCCGCCCATCCCATAAAATCCACCACCATTTAACGCCGTTGCCCTCTTAGTCCAAGTATAACGAGAATAAAAGAAAGTGGTCCTTCATAAACAGGCAAGGACAAAGCCTTAAGGAGAAAGCGAACTTGGGGATCCATTAATACTGCGCCTAGCCTCTTCATCTGGACTATCTCCGTCTCGACTGTCTCCGTCCTTTTCAGTCGGAGATCTCGGCTGGTAGCTGAGACGCAGCTTTTCGTCCAGTAATGTTACTAGTCTCTCTGAGTATTGATCCAGGAGACCACTCAGGACCGTCTCGTTCATGGCTCTGCTTCGGATAGCCCGGTCACCGAGAGCTGCTGCCGTCAGTCGCAACTCCTGATCTAGCTCTGTCAGGTTTTCTTGGCTAATGGGCTCCGAGGAAGCAAGCTTCTTCCTGTATGATCTAAGTTGACGGCAGGTTTGTTCTGTCGCCATATTTAACGAGCCAAAGCCTCGCAAGTTTGACGAGGACGTCTTTTTGCGTGCAGTTAAGCCTAGAGTTGGAAGAGAAGGTCGTCTGGTGACCTTTCCCTTTGGAGACACTGGGGGACTATTCCGCGGGTCGGCAGAAGGCCGTCTTGACGGTGTATCTTCTGCCAATGTGCCACTAGGGCTTGTTGGGAGTCCCTGTGTAGGTGTTCTGACGCTAGCGGCCAAGTTGAATCGCGAAGTCCTCCGCTGTAATGTTCGGGGTGGGGATCTCCGACCAGATGTCGGCGAAGGTCGTTGGAATTCAGCTAGCTCAGCCTTAGATAAGACCCTGCGAAGTGGCGGTCGTCCTGATACAGAGTCCTTGGCTGGCGACGGTTCTCTACTCGTGGAACTAGGCGGAGAATCACTTAAATCCAGACCCCATATCATCATTGTTCCATCCGATGCGACACTCACAACCTTACGGCTTCCATCATCATTTTCGATAAGGCAAACACCGTTGATCGCTTCGGTGTGACCCCATTCTCGGTCCAAGAAGCTCCCAGTCTGGGCATCGTAGAGTCGAATGGACTTGTCTGTGTTGGATGTTCCGAGGAGGAAGTCTTGGTCTTTGGGGGGCCATTGCCCAAAACAGAGCGAGTCAAGAACTGCCGACTCGCCTTTTGTCTCGTCTTGACATTTGAAGCAAGAGATCTTACGTCCCGTGTTGAGTTCGTATTGGCAAATAGACCGATCTAGTAAAGAGACAAAGACAGTTCTTTGGCCCATGCCCAAAACCATTGAGCTAGGCGAGGCTCGGAGTGAAATTACTCTGGAAGGGATAGCGGCAACAGAATCGGGATCGCCCTCTTTTGTGATGATATCGTAGATTTGTAATGTTCGGTCAAATGAACAGGTCAACACCTTGTCTTCGGACGGAATCATAACCTGCACGACCTTTGCAGCGAATTCCAATGTCTGAAAATGCTCAATGGATCCGCCTGCAGTCCGGTGGAAGAGCTGTGCAGTTCTGTCTCGTCCACAAGACGCCATGAGAAATTTGCCATCCCTGTCATAGACACTGACGGACCGACAATCAGCTGTATGTGCCTTGATGTCTAAAACAGGTTCCTTTGTGGCGATGTCCGTCATTCGTAACACGCCCATTCTATCGGCGGAAATAAGAAGTTTACCATCATTCGTTGCCCGGGCGCAGGTAAGTTGGTTAGCCGAATCCAGTTCGTTTTCTGGTTCGGTCATTCCAATTGGTACATCAATGGAGGCTTGAACTTGGCCTTCCAATGTCCAGAAGGAAACATTCCCAGACACTGTCCATGTCAAAAACGAAGCGTTCAGATCATTTGGTCGCTCCAGAACTTGTATGCCTGTAACAGGTTGACCATGTCCAGGGATAGGAATGCTGGCCACTGCCTTGGTATCCTTGCCAGGCACATGGTCTGAGCTCCAGATGTCAATGGACTGCTGCGAATCAATAGTGACAAGCTTATGCGTCAGAAAACCCAGGGCAACTTGTCCTGGGGGGCAGAATGTGGCCTCTTTTATACACGCGGACGGCAATCGGGCGTCCAAAACAGCTTCAATGTCAAGCACAGCAAAATGGCCATGTCTGCCACCAACATAGGCAATATTGTCCTTGACAGCAATAGTCGAGATGGAGAAGTCCAAACCAAGGACCTTCTGCAATTTCATCTGTCTGTCGTCCTCCGCCATGATACATACACCACCCGTTTCTGAGCAAATGATGAGGCTAGAGTTTTTGACGACAGCAGCGCAAGTAAAAGTATCCTCCAAGAGAGGTCCTAGCAGGATGTTACGCCCTGGTAGGGTTCTTTGGGAGGGTGGAGTAGAGGCCGGCTGTTCACTGAAGAACTTCTGCTTCGTAGGCGAAATAGTTGGGCCATCATCAGGTTTCCACATCTTGACGTGACGGACGCCAAATGTGATGAGAGAATTGCCCATCCATACCATGTCTTTCACATATGATGTGCATCGGTTTTGTTTGTAAAGTCTAGCCGCGCCTGTGCGAGGGTCGACCTTCCAGATATAGAGAAATCCATCGTTGGCGGCTCCTAGAGACGCAAGATATTGGGTGTCTGCAGACCACGCAACGCAATTGACCCCAAAAGCATGCTCGCTGATCGATATAATAGGGCTGTCAGAAGAAGTATCGTGCAAGCTAAAAACAAGAACTCGTGGGGAGTATCCGGTCTCGCCGACAGCTAAGTATTTTCCATCGCGGCTCAACGCAAGGCATGTTGCAGCCTTGATCCGCTCGCGACTTGTCCAGGTATTGCTAGGAGACTCGTTCCAGTCGGACGAAGTGTGTGGTGAGTTAGGGAACCGCGGGCCTACACGTCCCCGACTATCGTTCGCCTTTGGTGTTCCCGAGGGCGTTGTGGGTGTGTTTTGAAAGGTTGCTACGGAATAGAGTGGGACGGCAGTCGGTCGGGCTCGGTAGAAACGTTGAGTGTGATTATCGCCATTAACATCCACCACTATAACAGCACCTCCAGCTATGTATGCAAAGACAGACGGGAGAGTATCGAATCCTGTGGGAGAGCAACATGTTGTGCCAATAACGCGCTGGAGGGATAACTTCGAAGCATCGTGTGCGCGACCACGCATAGGCGATCTAGAGGATCTAGAAGGGCGAGCCAGAAAAGGAGAGTTGGAAGGAGTGAGTTTTAAACGACCGTTGGAAGGTGTCGCAGCCATGTTTCCTCCATTGACACTTGATGATGTTATTTTGGTGGGTTTGTCGTCGAGAAGATTGTCTAGTGTGGATTTAGATGGTGTAATGGGTGAAGTATCGGAAGTGCAAGCACAGAGGCGTGAAAGAGCGACGAGAACACCGAAATCTTTTTCCTTTACGATAAAAGAACAACAGTAGAACTAAAGAATGAACAGCCAATTCCCATTGCCCACGAACAAAAGAGCAGCAGAAGCAAGATGATGTTTGCAAAAGTGGATGGCGGGCGGTGTAAGTCGGGAAGCTGCTGCGGGCCTGCGGGGGCTAATGGCTGCGAGATTCAGAAAGCAAGAGATGGAAATATCTAAGGCTGCGCATGAGGCGTCAGTTAGGTAGGTTGCTGTAGCGGAGAGGTCGGGACAGCGACCTCTTTAGAGCGAATGAGCAACTTACAATGACTGGCAAAGTTTGGTTAGTGAGCGACAAAGAAGATTGAAAATAATGGCAACATTGGATCTGGGCTCCCAACGAAAGCGGTTGGTGAGGAGGAAAGGGAAGAGAGAGAAAAAAAAAAGGTTCGCACCAACTTGTGGGATGGAATGCTGATGACTCTCATTCAAACCAACCCCAGCCCATTCCCTTCCCGTCAATATCATAGTCTAATCATACCTATCAAAGACCAAGTCCAAACTCCATGTCCTCGGTGGGCGCCTAAGCAGTTGTTCTGCTGGGTTGTTTACATGGACCCTTGTCTATTCGTTGTCCAGGGGCTTTGGTGCTTTGATGAGAGCCAAGTCCTTGACGTTTATCTCACGGGCTGCTCTTTGGTATCGGCAGTGGCCTGAGCAAGCTGGTTCTTGGCGGCTTGATCCTTGCCGTCTAGCTCTCCCGTTAGTGGCTGTCACCTCACAATCACTTCAGGCCTGGACGGTGGTAAATATTGAACCCAGAGTCTTTGTTGGTGACAACTGACAATGATGTTGAACCCCTGGATACGTTCCCAGCTCTTACATATGTTTACGCGATAATCGTGACTCCTCAGCTACTACGGATATGCAAAGACCCCTTCCATGAAAGTGGAAAGAAAATTCAGTTTAAGCCGTATGATGATGTCGCTCTCGCTCTGTCTTCTCACAATACCCCATCTCGTTGTCGAGCCAGCAGCCACTATTACCAACCAGCTGACCTATTATCAATAACAACAACAAAACACACGCACACCAGAGAGCTACCTCTGTATCTTTGCGATAATGAACGAAAGAAGCAAATCCCACTAAGAAATTTTCATCCCTGGAAAGCAGCCTTACTTATTCGTCTATAGTCGTCACCCGCTTGTCTAATCCCGGTCCCTTGCGAAATGAGGATATACCCAGCCCCGTCCCGTTCTGCCAGCCCTGGGTCTTTAGTCTTGCCTTCAGCTATTCTGAGCTTATGATGTTTGTGCCATTTAATTCTGATCTGTCTTACTCGCTCTTATCTTGGTTTAGAGTCCTAGCATTAGCCATGGGAAGCTAGTCAACTTATAGTCCTAGCTCTCAAACTAGGGAATCCATCTGTGCACCGTCCCGTGTTAACAGCCGTCTGAAGACTCGAACACATCGTCATCACAGTGGACTGTTGGTCTATCATTTGCCAACACAGCTTCAAGGCACACAGATAATCCTGGGGACATCCATTTCGCAAAATCCTTGACGCCAATAGCTCTTACCAGAACAAGTTAATTTCTTCAATTACCAGTGCTCCCGCTCTTTTTGATCTGTCATACAAGCTCCAATGTTCTATTTGCAACAAGCTCTTTGCCTTATAAACAGAGCTGTTTCAGATCCCATAGTAGTAAATATCCAATACCCAGCACCAAATATATGGTTAGTCCAACTCTCTTCATACAACAAGGCCTTCTTCAGAAGCCTCGTCCCGCTCAAGCCGCTCTAGTCCTGTTCCAACTGCGCCGTAAACACGTAGAGGTACGGCGATCTCAAAACTCTCACATATTAGATTTTCCACTGCCACCAGGACCGTCCCCCCCTTTTCATCTTGTGAAATTTGCTCCAGTAATGGATGTGGTGCTCGTCTTTCGTGCTCAATGGGAGAATCGCTTCCCGAGGATGGCACCACAAACTCGATACGAATCTTCCATTCCAAGCTGACACCACTGGTAACAAACTCAGGAGTTGCAGTGATAGGAATCGTTGGATTGAAGGTGACTCGTCGTGAGTACATTGTTGCTTCAGATGAAGACGAATAAACTTTCCGGGTCACTCGGTGGATGCTCGACTCTGATCTTATTGCCAACGACGGGTCTACCTTCTCTGATGTTTCCAATGTAGTATGCACGGCGTAACACGGAATATCAGCGTCTGTAAAGTCGATGGCCATTGTCACAGCTTCCCCTAGTCGGTAGGCAGGCCTCGTGAGCATCACTACACCAACCCTTTGCCCATTGCGTGCAATTTCGAACCGGTTCGGGCTCTGCTGCCCGCCAGAGGTCATATTGCTTCTCATGATTGCCATATGAATAGCATCGTGTGCGTTGCTGGCTTCCTCGAATGCCGATGGTCGCCTCGAGTTACCAGCGGCCGGAGAAAGAAGAATACTGCCACTCTCATCTCGCGGTCGGTGAACCAGGTCTTCCACATAAAGTAAAAAGTTGTTCAGGGCAGGCTGTTGTCCTTTGGCCCCATTGCCGTTGGTTTTTGATCCCTTATCACTGCTCGAGGGACTTTTCACTTGGGCCTGGTCCCGTAATAGGATGTAAGGGTTCATCAGGTCATGTCCCAATATCTCACCGTGGCTGTTAACACTTCCCAGTACGCGGAAAGGAACTTCAACAGACTTCACTTGCTGCTCCTTGGTTCCTCCAGCCCTCTGCGTGCCAATAACCAAGCTATATGTGATTTTGACGGCCTTTCCGCGATGGGACGGAGGAAGACCTTTTGGTAGTCGAAAAGAGTACTCGAAAACTCGACTCTCTCCTGGCGCAAGCTGCAGATCAACGAATAAAATGGACTGCGGTGTAGTCAAGAGAGGTACAGATTTCGAGTTCGCAACCCCACGCATTTCCTTGATCGTGCTGAGCTCCCCTCCACCTAAGAAATCGCCCAGAGAGCTGCTGATGCGACCCCATCCGAATCCCCCCAGAAGACCGCTGTCGCGCTTGGACTCGAGACCGACGACACCACCGCCTTGGCCAACTATGGCTTTCTTTTTGACTTGGTCAAATTGGCTGAGACTGACAAGGGACCCGTCTAACGAGAAAGAGCCGTGTAATTGAGCATACCCCATCATCAAAGATTCAGGCGCTCTCGACTGTGGGGCCGGCATACCAAGGCTTCTCCTAAGTGGGTGTGCGTGTCCACGATTAGTTGGTTGCTGTGTCACATATTCCGATACCAGAGTTTCTGACGAGTTATTGCTGACAGAGTAAAACTCTCCGCTACTCCGCGGTGTGCCTCCGAGGACGCCGCTGCTTGCTAGAATACGGGCCGCGGGTGCAGGCTGCTCGTTGATCGTCGGAACGCCGTCCTTGAGGCGCATTGACAGTCCGCTGGAATCGCTCACAGCGTTCCTAGGGCTCAGCATATTTTCGTTTGTTGATCGTCTAGATAAGCTTGGGCGTGCTTCTCGAGCAGGCGAGGGAGCGGCAGGAAAGCGAAATTCCGGCATTGGGTTTTCCGACATTTGTAGCGGTGAGGATCTTCGTTGGCCGGCTGTAATAGGTGTGTGAGGAGTTGTTGGCGGTCGCGATATGCGACCGAATCGGTCAGGTGGGGGATATGATGCGTGGAACAAAGGAGAGCTCGAGAGACGAGGAGAAAAAGATGCTGAGAAGAATTAGCTCCTAGTTCAAATGATACCGTGCAAGCGACGAACCGGAATGAGGCCCGGTTGGGAGCTGGCCCTGCGCTCGAGGAATGATCTGTAAACTTGAGGCCCGCCCATGGCCTCGATGCGGTCTTTGAGGTCGCGACGGTAAATCATTTCGTTGTGTGTGGTCTTCCACGGTATTATTGGACCCTATCGAGACAATGGAAACAGAGCGCTTATGAGAGTGGCTTGAGCGACCATCACTCGAGCCTGCTGATGAAGGCCATTGAACTGAGCCAGTACGGCTATGTGATTGCGATGCAGGAACGCTTAAAGAGAGGGCAGAACGACGATGCCCTCTGCCGGAAGATGCTGACGGTGGTGGCGTTAATCCTTGGTTTAGCTTGGGGCGACCATGCAAAGGCGAGGCCAGTCGACTTCGTTCCGATTGTTGCGGCTGTGGTTTTGGCTGGCCTGGTATTGGTGCCGCGTTTTTAAAAGTAATCGTACATTTGACTTCCTCGCCGGCGAAGACAGTCTGGTCATGCCAGCGTATGAAGACACGGATATTGCTGGGAGCTTCTGGAGCCATTGCGGGTAAGGAGGCCGCTCAGCGACGAGCGCGTACGTGGGGGCGGCTATGAGACGGCAAATGCTGCATTTCTATACGTGCGCATGTTCGAGTTCGATGCGGAGGAGGATCCAGGGACGGCGACAATACAATGTTGATGAAAAGTGAAGAGCTGGTCATCGAGGGAGGAGTTAAACTGCAACGTCATGGGGTATTCCGCGAAAGGAGATGGAGGAGGTTCACGTTAGCGTTTAGCAGCAAGCTATAGCAGCCAATCACGGCTGACGTTGCAGGTACAAGCTTGGCCGCACTAATAAGCCTCGGCCAGCAGATCTACACTAAGGTACTCCGTACCTATAGCCAACTAAAAACGACAGCCCAACAATCACTGATTTGAGCAAATGCGTTCAGCTTTGTATAGGACGAAATAGTAGACCAGATTGTGAAAAAAAGTTATGAATATTCTCACAATGCCCGCCAAACATGACTACATTGTCCACCGCTTAGTCCCTGCGCGCCGAACATCCACAGGTATCTTGCTCCTCAAAATACTCCAGAACAATGAAGGTATTGACCAACATGACCACGAGCCAATTCCAAAGGGATATTTTCATACCGAGATCAATCATCTGTCAGATCGACAGCCTCTTTCCCATCATTCAGTTTTACGAACTTCCATCGTCGGGGCGATTGGGAGGCTTCCTCTGCCTCCCGCTTGACAGGAGAGAACTCATTCTTGATCTAAACCAAGTCAGTAAAATAAGTCCAAACACGACAGTAAACGACCAAACCAGCCAAGTCTCAAGTTGTTCGCAATTCCTGTGTAGATTATCTGCCTTACCTGGGTATCACGCAGTCTTTCCAGAGCGAGACGGCGAATGTCACTCTCGGAGAGGAGAGAAAGGGCATTTGCATCGATGCTAGTTGTAGCTGAGGGCTCAGGCGACGGTGTGCGTGGGATAATCATCTCATGTTGGAGTGCCTCTGTATCTAAAGTTAGAGAGTCGTTGTGCGATAAGCAATGATTGTATAGGTGAAGGAGCATACGGTAGGATCGATAACGAAAGAAGATTTCTCCCACCAGTCGCCGGTTAGTAGTGATTGCTTTGTGGGAAGAAGGTTTCTCGGTTGTCTCGGCCAGTCTATACATCTATGTTAGAACTTTCTTCCGATAAACGGGTATTTCACAATATACGTGGTTGCGTGGCTTATTGCCTTGCCTTTCAGCGCCTTTTCCGCTAACTCTACTTCTCGGCTGGTGGAACAGCGGGAAGAATGTTTCCGGGGCCTCGTCCCTTTATATCTACCTGTGGAAAGACACAGTCGGATTGTTCCCAAGGTTTCCGCGCGTTCAAGGTCCTCGTTGAGCTTATCGGCGCTCATGGGATCGGCTGTAACCTTAGTAAAGAAAGATTGACTAGAAGGTACGGAGTAGACTTACAGATTTTATTGATAGGAGCAAAGACAAACTTGCCGATCATTGGTTTCTCCCCCATTTTTTCTCGTGAAGCCCTCCCAGATGAGATGATGATGGTCTTTTCCCTGCCACGAGAGAGAGGTACGTGCATGACCTTGCCCCTCCTCCATTGGCCGTCGATGTAGACTTCGGTAATCAAGGTATCGTGGGACTTTGGAGGTTGGTACTTATCAGAAACCGTGATCTCGATGGCAAACTCAGCGCCTGACTTGGACTCAATGTAGCAGTTTCTTGTAGGGATCTTGCTGCCTTTCTTGTCAAGATTGATCACGGGTTCGTGGTCATCAAGGGGGTCATATTCTGTCGCGAGCTCCCCAGCTACTCGAACACGTGCAGTGATAAGAGGAACCTTGTCTAGTACTGCCATGTTGAAGTGAAACAAAGAAAGACAAGAAGCCGGAATGTTGCTCGGCGGAAACTTTTGTGTGTTGAGTCGCGAAGAAAAGGATGTGAATATTACGCGATCAGGCTGAGTGTGAAAAGGAAAGGCTCCTGCATATTATTACGAAGAGGGGCCAGGGCCTATGTAAGGCTGCGCTGTGAATCAGTGCCAACCTAAATTAAATGTTGGCACTGCAGCTACCCGGAGCCATAAGCAAACAAATAGGTGCCTTACTCCCATGGCGAAAGATTCAAAAAAGTATTTTTTTCGCAATCGACAATATACTTTGGAAGCCAGGTTCAACCTCCCGCACCAATTGGTGATGATGAGTAGGTATTCTACATCAAAGCTTCGGTCAGGACGCCCAAGAAGAAATAGAACACATGCTATAAACCAGAAGGAAGCGGGAGATGGTGGCCTTTGTTCTCTCAAGCATTTTCTCTTTCTGCTTGATTGAGGGTATCGTGAAAACTAGTGGTTTTCATTTTAGCATTCGGAAATCTAATCCATCTAGCATCAGGTAGTGCTGCCAGTTACCTCAAGCACAGCAGCTGCCCGTCAATGGAGCCTAGTTTAGTCATACTAGGTTTCTCACAGTATAAGAGCTAGCGCATCGGGAACAGCTTTTGTTTAAGCATTTATTCTGTAAAGCCTAATGAAGGAGAGTAGCGAGGATCTCTCTGTTTTGAATAACGACGGCTGTGATGCAGGAAATGAAGCCAACGAGGGAACATAACCATTATTATAACCCTCGAAACCAAAAGTATCTGAGGGCAAGAAATAGTACTAGACCAGGACTGTAAGGAACAGCAACAGAGCTTAATGCCTTCATTCATATCTGGAGAATCTGGGGCATGCGGGCGGGGCCTTGCAACTCCCGAACACTACCGGCAACCGGTCGACTCATCAACCGCCCCAGCAACATCAGCCCATAGATTCAATGTATGAGACGTTGAGAGAAACACTAGTCTAGTCTAAGTCCAACTACCATTGGGCCGGGCGATAGGAGATGCCTGTCAAATCCAGCCCACGGCATGGTAGCCTATCATTCCTCCACATTCACCTGCCATCATGATTCCATGGTAAGCACAAGTCTGGGGTCAGATCTACCTGCAGACTTCTAGCTTGACACATCTAATCCCACCCCAGGAAAAGAACGGAGCCGCCGCCGACCCAACAAGTCCCTGAAGTCGGGGATGAGGAGAAGACTGCGGCCTGCGGTCCCGTTTGTGGGGTAGTCGTACCTACGGTATGTACGGAGAAAGACAAGTGATCTGGCGGGGTAAAAAGCAAGCATGAAGTCGCGGATCCGTCAATGCCGCAGTTTTGAAGATAGCGGATGGGCTTCGTCAAGGTATGTATCCCTATGTTGGGGTCCCCAATGTCGTCCTGTCATCCCCAATCTCAGTAATTGCGGCTCTCGTTTGTGGGGAGCATATGATCTATCATGTCGCGTGCAGCGAGACTGCCGTTGGGCCAATTTGCGGAGGCAACGAGCAGGGCTGAAAGTTTATGTAAGTTTGCGGCTCTCGAGAAAAGCTATCATATTGAAGGAATGTCGTGAATATGATGGATGGGGTCACCTTAGAAGTGGCTAGTCTCTCAGAAAGTGAAATTAACACTGCTGAAGCGTAAGGCTACTGATCCAGAAGTGCTGGTGTACGGTGGGTGCCTGGGAAAGTCGCTATGAGCCGCAGACCATGAAGAACGAGGCGCATCTTTCCCATGTGGCCATGTTCAAAGTCGGCCGTAAAGGGGAAAAGTTCAGGGCGCTTAGAATGTGAGCCTGGGGAGAGGTTGAATCGGAGGCGGGGTGGGTGTGTGGGGCCGTCCCCGCCTTTGCCGGCGAGACGGAGACGCAGCGGAGCCGCAATTACTCATGACCACCAACAAACCTGCGGGTCCGCGAGCCAAAAAGAACTGCACGAGGCTTTCCAACGTCTCGTCGGCCTTAGGGAACGTCACGGGGGGTGGTACATGGGGAGAAAAGCTAGACAGAATTGGGAATGTGTACTCGGGGCTAGGATGAACGGCTGCCCCAGAAATTGGAGAGCCACTCATGACCTGGTCGAAACACAGACAGACGCAGAAGAACGAGGGCAGCTCTATGTCAGTGCGGGGTCCGTTTGATGCTCGCTCATCTTTACGCCGAGCGTTTCCAAGGACCCTCCTTCGGTCCCCCAGCAACGAGCAGCGAGAGTCAGGAAAGATTCAATATTTTCTGTGTTTTCTGTGGAGTTTGAGGAGGCTCGCACAAGATACACCGAAGGGGTAGGTGAGGTCACAGAAGGGTTTTGTTTAGGGAGGGGAACCACATCGAATGGCACTGTAGATGTGAAGATCTGAGCACGGCCCTCCAGCAAATGACCAGGTAGTGCTAGTGCCAGTGCTGGCAACACAGCCATCGAGGAAAACGAAGATTGGACATCAATAGACCCCAAGGTAATCCAGATCCCGCAAGGTCAATGTGGGGTGTGGCCCCTGGAGTAGGTAATCGACATTAGGGTAGCCAGCATTATTGATGAACTGACTAGGAGGTTAAACATGTATTATGCCAGTATATGTTTAAACAAACAGCTTCTAACATCTTACACGATGTCGCCGCTTAGACTGTGGAGGGAACAGCTTTCCCGTGAACCCGCTTGAATGAGCAACAATTATAGAAGAATGCGTAGAAAGCAAGTGTGTTTTTGATACTCGATCCAAGTGGCGTTCATATTGAAGAACGGTCGAATGATCTTCCCAGGAAATACGGTAATGGGTTTATCATGTAAACAGCGCTTGGCCAACCAAGCTGAGTCGACTGAGCTGAGGGATAATTGATACCCTGTACAACTCCGCGGCCTCGGATGGACTGAAAGGATATGCAGAAAACGTACGTCCATCTTCAAGCGCTAATACATAGCAGGATTACCGTAAGTCCGAAACAGGTGTATCGCTGAATAGACACAACCTGATGCTGGGGTTGACAAGGATCCGAAGTGCGGTTCGATGTATATTCCGGTTGAGTTTGCAATAAGGCTTATCTTGATTACTATGTAGATTGTCCAGTAAGATGAATTATGGGTTGTTTTAGCAACATTTTTTTCACTGCCTACGGCATTATTAGCAAATCACACCGAATGGTTAGTGAGTTGTCGCCCAACGATGAAACTGTCCAAGCTATTTGAGATTGATGTGCGGATCAAGTCTGAGGTCCCCAGTGAGAGACCCTGTCTTATTGCGGCGCATTACCACCTCTCAACTGTAAGTGCGTGTACTTGTACCTGGTGTCGGCTCCGGGGGTTGTGCATGCATCATTGATAACCCAGATTGATTTGTCAGTGCTCTCAACGGTTTCGAGAGACGCCCAGTTCAGGGCCATGAAGTTTTATACAGTGATTTTGAGGCTATTCATGTCGTCCAGTAGCAGCACAAGCTATTACTTTGCCTCACAAGTAACGCTGTGGCATGCTTGACAATTCTTGTTCACTTTGAATTTCGTGTTCTTAAGCTTGTCCTCTTTGGCGCAGATCCCCTCCTCCAAGGCCCATAAAGGCCCCTGCAACCCCACCATTGGCCACTGGTGGCTCGGATGTGGGGAGAGAGCTTGGAGCATGTGGTGGCGGCATGTCTGGACCTTGTTTCTGCCGGCTGTTGTGATTTGCAGAAACCGTCAGATCCATCCACTTTGGCGGGGAGTCCAGAGAGCTGTGGAAGCAAAAGGGTTACAGGCCATGACAGAACCAGTAGCAAGATCCGATGGAGCAGTTAGTAGTCTATCAAGGGACAGTTGATCGGTCCAGTGATCAAAGGCGCTGGGCACGTTGAAGTACTGCAGTACAAACATAATGACTGTAACATTTGCTGACATTATAACTGCTTCTTTCTGGGTAGTACTGCTTAAACATCCCTGCTCTGCCCCGCGGTTCAGTCAAATCGTTGCCTGACATGAATGTGATGTGGTCTGGGGTTGCGTTGCGATGCTTGTTACCGGCTTAGAGGAGAGCTCTGCTTCTGCCCTTGAGCCGTCCCGAAACCACTTCGGAGCAAGTCCTATTCTTCGGGTTTTGCTGTAATGTGATTGGGCTAATGCTGCAGTCCATGTTAACAGGACAACTTACGTGACGTTTCGACTACTAACCATGCTAACCATCTCTTGTCCACCACCGCCACGACAAGGCTCCGCAAAGCTATGGGGTGCCCGTCCGTCCGCTGGGGGTCTCAGTGTGAGCGGTAACCCGGTGCAATCCATCGCATTTCCTTTTTCAGGTAGCAAGAAACCAGTACGTACCAGGGGATCCATGTTCATCCAGGTGTGAGAGGCGAGGCTGTTGCGGGGAAAGTTGGCGTCACTTGAACTTCACCCCTCCTCCACTCCACCGAGGTTCACATACGGCACATCGCACCCCGATGGGCGCCCCCCCCTTAGTCCCCTACTTCCATTCTTCCATGCAAAAACCCCGCGTCATTCTCAAGAATAAATACTCCCTTCCCGTCGTCAACTTTTCCAGTCTCTTTTCCAGATCATCTCATCATCTCCTCTTCACTCTTCTCTTCTATCGACAGCCTCATTTGATACCCATTACCCTCCCTCTCCTCTACAACATCTCATATATCATACACAATGGCTCCCCTCACTGTTGAGCTGTCCACCCCTGTTACTGGTACCTACCAGCAGCCCATCGGCCTGTAAGTGAATACGGCATCGAACTCTGTTCACTCAGAAACTAATACAATTTAGCTTCATCGACGGCAAGTGGACCGAGGGTGTCGACAAGCAGAAGTTCGAGGTCATCAACCCCTCCACCGAGGAGGTCATCACCTCCGTCTGTGAAGGTACTGAGAAGGATATCGACTTGGCTGTTACTGCTGCCCGCAAGGCTTTCGACGGCGAATGGAGAAACACCGCACCTCAGGCTCGAGGCAACTACCTTCTCAAGCTTGCCGACCTTGCTGAGAAGAACCTCGATCTCCTTGCTGCTGTTGAGTCTCTCGACAACGGAAAGTCTATCACCAACGCCCGTGGTGATGTCGGCGCTGTTGTTGGCTGCCTGCGATACTATGGTGGTTGGGCCGACAAGATCGAGGGAAAGACCATTGATATTGCCCCTGATATGTTCCACTATACCCGATCTGAGCCTGTAAGACACCCCTGATTCAAATTGCATCATTCTCTGTACTAACAAATCTCTCAGATTGGTGTCTGCGGTCAGATTATTCCATGGAACTTCCCTCTCCTCATGCTGGCATGGAAGATTGGCCCTGCCCTGGCCACTGGTAACACTATTGTCATGAAGACTGCTGAGCAGACTCCTCTCTCTGCCCTGGTTTTCACTCAGTTCATCGAGCAGGCTGGTTTCCCTGCTGGTGTTTTCAACCTTGTTTCTGGCTTCGGCAAGACTGCCGGTGCTGCCCTTTCCGCCCACATGGACGTTGACAAGATCGCCTTCACTGGTTCCACCGTCATCGGCCGACAGATCATGAAGTCTGCTGCTTCCTCCAACCTCAAGAAGGTCACCCTCGAGCTTGGTGGCAAGTCTCCCAACATCGTCTTTGACGATGCTGATATTGATGAGGCCATCGACTGGGTCAACTTCGGTATCTACTACAACCACGGCCAGTGCTGCTGTGCTGGTACCCGTATCTTTGTCCAGGAAGGCATCTACGACAAGTTCCTCGCTGCTTTCAAGAAGCGAGCTGAGGAGAACAAGGTCGGTGACCCTTTCAACGAGGAGACCTTCCAGGGTCCCCAGGTCTCTCAGCTTCAGTACGACCGCATTATGGGTTACATCAAGGCTGGCAAGGATGAGGGTGCCACCGTTGAGACCGGTGGTGAGCGCCTTGGCACCAAGGGATACTTCATCAAGCCCACTATCTTCTCCAACGTCCGTCCCGACATGAAGATCATGCAGGAGGAGATCTTTGGCCCTGTCTGCGCCATTTCCAAGTTCAAGGACGAGAAGGAGGTCATCGATCTTGCCCACGACACCGCCTACGGTCTCGCTGCCGCCGTCCACACCAAGAACCTCAACACAGCTCTCCGAGTTTCCAACGCATTGAAGGCCGGCACAGTCTGGGTGAACTGCTACAACATGCTCCACCACCAATTGCCATTTGGCGGCTACAAGGAGTCTGGAATTGGCCGGGAATTGGGCGAGGCTGCGTTGGCGAACTACACACAGAACAAGTCTGTTGCCATTAAGCTGTACTAAGCAAAGCGGAATGGGCATTTACGGAGGATATAAGGGCGGCGTTGTAACTGCATGATCAATTTGTACATGATTTCATATTTAGTTTTACGGCTTTGACGAAGAAATGCCAAAAATTGACAAATCGTTCTCATCCCATGGTGTGCGGAGTTGGTGTTTTGAGTTGTGCTTATACCCAAACATATTCCACTGAGCATTCCTTACTTTGGTACTAAAATGACCTAAAATTAAATGATTACAGAAAAGGAGTAGAAGCTTTAGTTTAATACTGCAACTTCATGCTCCTGTTTTGTCCAAGTGGTTGGGGTTAGTTACCAGCCTTTTTCTACAATCTTTAGGTACATTGATCAAAGACTCATCTAAGATTATGAACATACTAGACATGACTTTACGAACACGACCCTTGGACTCAGGCTGAAATTATCCCATTGTTTCGTTGGGTTGCGGATGGGTTGTGAATGTTGGTCGGCTATAATTATCCCGAAGCTATCGTCGGGGCAATACCCACCGAGGCTGGAGTCATAACTGGGTACAGACAGTATCGAGAGAGCAAGGGCCATTAATCTTCACAGAATCGTACCATGATCTTACATTTTGAAGACGACAAGTCAGATTTCTGCTTAATGGCGACGTAGTGGCGGCCACCGAACTTCCTTGGATGACTCTCGTGAATATCATGGGTCAAATTGTCGAAGAAATACTGTATTAAGGAACCAATTTCTATTAAAGGAAGAAAATAACTTTTGCTGCTACTCCCTGGTCACGCAGTCCTCGGGGAGCAGGAAAATATCGGACCTTGATATCTAGTGTCAAAATAAACTTAGACAAAGGGATCCTAAGTTTATCCTAAACTGATCCTAAACTTATGCCAAATTACCTAAGCCTTTTCATCCTTTAGGATCGATGTCGTGAGTTTTCTTTCCTCCCCTAGCCAGTCGCCCCTTTTAGTTCGTGCCCATGTGTTGATCAGTAATGTCTTGTATGGACATTGCCTCACCCTCCGATTCCATCATCATCACATTTTCACAATTACCACTCCTCATAAACAGGGGCTTTGGCTCCCCATGTATTCTCAGTGCTTCCTCCATTGTCAGTCTCCCCAGTGCTTCCGCCGTTGTCAGCATCCCAAGTGCTTCCGCTATTGTCAGCTTGCCAACTGCTTCCACCATTGTCACCGCCATTACCATCATTGAACTGGCCCTGTTGGTTTTATTGTCCGTAGAATGCCTGGTTCCGGAGTTCGTTGATCGATGGAGCCTGGTGACGTTGGATAAGGCCCATTATACTCTGTTGCTCGGTGGACAGTGTCTTAGTGACGACGTGGTTGTAATTTGTGGCTACCGGTACTGACAACGCGTTGCGCTTCTTGTCAGGCTTCTGCTCGTGGACTCGGCAGAGCGCGGTGGCATGAAGAACCTGGCAAGTCTGGCAAGTCTGTGGATTTGTGCAGTTTTGTTCAAAGTGGTCGGCACCCTGAGGGTAATATTTGTCACCGATCAGTGAAAACATGGTCTTTTCCCTCACTAATTAACCGTTAGTTTTGCAGTGAATAGGGTGGCGGAGAGACCCTTACCTGACTTGTCATATTGTCCAAGGGTGTGTCCATACTCCAAGCAATTGGTGAATCGGCGTTACGGACAGCACCACAACCTCTGCAAGTAAAGTTGGGGCAATTCTGCTAAGTGTGACTCTCTTTTGCAAGTTCTGCACCACGGTTCCTCGCAACCATTTGCAAAGTGTCCCGTATGACCGCATTTGTAGCATTTCTGGTCGATTTCTGCGGGTG
Organism: Fusarium subglutinans; assembly: GCF_013396075.1. NCBI lineage: Eukaryota > Fungi > Ascomycota > Sordariomycetes > Hypocreales > Nectriaceae > Fusarium > Fusarium subglutinans. The sequence continues at coordinate 361,747 of NW_023502091.1, read as the reverse complement.
TGTTCGCGTTCGCTCGTTCAAGGTTCAGTGGTGCGTTGCATTGGAACCCAGCATGCCCTTGTCACCACACCTGAGGTATGATCATTTGCTATCATCCTTGGTGCAATCAAAGGTGAAGTGTTCGTCGCCACATTGCGCACATAGAAGTTCGCGTGGGCATTCGTTTGCACTATGGCCTTGATGATGACAGGTTTGGCAACTTCGCAGCCGACACTTGTCCGATGTATGGCCAGGAGAAGGGGCTGCATCTCGTACAGATGCGTTAGCAGAGTCGAGGGCGCCTAGAACTGGAAACAACATCCACTGGAAGAAAATTCAGACATTCTCGACTGCGCGTCAAGTGTCGGCTACCATGCGCGTGAATGTTGGGTGTAGAATTTGGTGGTTGGTGATCATAACTGTGCTGATGGAAAGATACATCCAATGCAAAAGATTAACACAAGAGAGAGAGGAAGAGAATTATCATAGTAGGTGCAATAATACATGCCTAAGGCAGTAAAATAGGTGGTGGCATATCTTCTCCCCAAGGGGTACATAAGTTGGCTGACAGTGCTCAACAGTGCTTAACAGTACTTGATAATGATTGACAATAATTTACCTATAAAACAGACTAATCTCTTGAGGTACTGACTTTCTTCTTTCCACATTTCCATTTACCTAGGTGTCTAGGCGCCTTGTTCATCACATTGGAGATATTATTGCTGCTGGTAAACTCAGCGACGCATCTCAGCACCGCTCGCATTTTATTCTAGTCATCCCAGCTGTATTCTTCCTTTTCACTCTTACCTTGCTCTTTACATACCGTCACCCTCCATCGCCTTCGGCTTTCAAAATTGTCACATATTCATGGCTTATGAAGGTGGAAACAACTCCAAATGCCTAGCAGCACCACTTGATCAATCCACCTCGATCCGGTAACGATTCTATCAACAACATGGAGACCAATAACGAGAAGAATGCGGTGCTTCTTAGTGGTATATCGTTTCCCCTACTCAACCAAGAAGACGATTACTCCGCCTCCATGGACGGCTGCACCTACACCAAGCTTGTCACGTTCGACAGTTGGGTCTGGCAAGAGGCCTGCAGACGATGCGAAATCATCCAACACCCTCTTATCGACTTGAGGGTTGGGCCACTTTGGCATCGAAACGAAGCCGTCATCAGACACGCTATGTGCTATCGGTATTCTACAACTTTTACTCCCCGCGGGCACGAAAATGAGAGCAACGAGCAGGACAGTAACCACGCCAGATTTGACTGGGACCGAGACTTTTATGATATCGAATCAGATGAGAGAATTTAATGGTGCGATCTTGAGTCACTGGCAATCACAACACAGCATTGTTCAGAAAACATTGGGAGTGGCAAGGATGCATTTACAGGCAACATCTCAGAGCATGTAAAGGATCTTATTCGCAAATAGAAGAGCGGGTATGATATTATTGCCAGAATGCCCAGCAATGAATTCACGGACAATCACTTATCAGTTTAAGTGGAAGGTCACCGTGAGTACATTGCTCGGGCTGCACTGAGACTCGATCGACGTGTCTCTCAAAGCATACCTCCCTGGCATCCGGAGAACCGAGAAGTCGATGTCTTGTCCCTGGCTTCGAGTCATGGTATTAGGTGGAAGATGAAAACAGTTAAGGGGGATACTATTCCAAAGCTTCGAAGAATTCCTGATTCTTGTATCAAATGGGTTGAGCCTGAGCATTTGGAGGCTGCTAAGCAGGAGTACAATAAGCAGGAGAATCATGAGCAGGATCACTTGGCCCCGATTGGTCAATGGCCAGACGATTCTATACAGTCAATTATTCATGCTCATATGAATGGCTATCACATTGTTTGCGAACGTAAACACGACAAGGCTCCGAGGGAAGACTAGGTAGTCATAGATCAATTTCGGAATTCTCCAATTGTCAATCTCCCCTTCTGAACCTCTGCTCAGCCTGTCCTCTTAAACTTCCCTTATCCTAAATCTCTCCCCTCTTTGACCTCTACTATCCTCAAAACCTGTCGCTTTCATTTAACACTCCCCTCCACTTCTTTGTGTCTCTGCTTTCGATACTGGCAATGCACAGCTATTGCCAATCTCTGACATCAGACCAAGGCAGGGGGAGGTAAGAAGAGTAAGGATCTTTAGACTAAGTAATCAGAAGATTTAGGTAATTTAGCCTAAACTTAGGTAACTCTTTACTAAGTTTATTTTGGCATATTCTTCTAGAGTCCTCTGTTTTCTTGTAACTGAGGCAAGGATCAACTTTGACCTTTCAAAAACGATCATTATTCTCTACCGTATTGACGTGAGAATCATGACTAGCCATTACCGAATACACCCAGAATTTGAACCAGTCTAGAATTACAATAATTCCGGTGCAGGAGGTCGGGATCCCGACGATAACTTCTTTCACCCAGAGCTTTACTCATCTTTGACTACCACCATCGACAAAACCGCTTTCGAGGCTTTTTCTAAGATGGATCTCCGGGGAAACGGCCCAGAAATCAAGGACCCAGCTATCAATCGACTTTGGCAATCTCAGGAGAACGGGAAAACACGTTGTGCGTTTAATCAACCTACGACAGTGTGTCAGGCTCGAGATCAAAGGCGCACAAGAAGTGATTATGAAGTCCTATTCAGACATAGCCTGGTTCATGCAGCTTAGAGTGACGACACTTTCCCTCCCCTAGTACCCCGATGGTCCTAAAATCCAATGCTATTTCGATGCTACTAAACGATCGGCCACCATCGATTGTTCAGAGGACGAGCCTCGAAGATCTTCTAAGTGCAATGGAAAGGGCCAAGATTGAAAGAGTAGACCCTGCTAAGTTGAGACTCGACAGATCAAATTCAAGAGCGACCAATCCGTAATAGATATGACAGATCATACCAAGCTACAATTCATCATTCAGCAACATATTGATGGCGATGCTATTTTTGAGCTGATCACATACGAGAGCGAACCTAGACCAGCCACCAAAAAGAACCCCGTCGGACTCCTACAAGCCGTGGTCGTCTTTCAGGTCAAATTTGTTACCAAGAGCCCATTTCGTCTCCGGCTTAAGTTAGTAACCCAGTCCCTGACGACGACTATATGCCAATACCTGCTTCCGACTCGGGAGACGTCAATGATGATTTTGATACCGATACCGATATCGAATCAATCTAATCGTTTGTGCTAGCATGGTCCGAATTCATTTCAAATCGAGGGGGGGGGTCAACATTATCTCATAAGTACCTTAGTCGTACAAACATTGCCAGGTACTCACGTGTATATGAGGTATAATAAGCGGAGGTTTGACAGGATTAAGCCTTTCCTGGAAGAGAGATGTAATTGTCCTTCTGATGATTGCTTCTATAGGCATCAGGAGTTTGTCATTGCTGCCTCAGTAGATAGATAGGTCATATACATGTCAGATAGCAATGAGAAACGCAAATAAATGCAAACATCCATACCTGGGTAAATACAGACAAGCCTACTAAGCCAGCAGTCGCTTGATTCAGTGTCAGAATTGGTCATTGTTCAAGCAATTGGTGTTTGGCAAACGCCCAAACAGTATTCAATCATCCGTGTTACTAAAACTCAACAATAAAAAGACCAATAAACATACATTTGACGAACATACAAGTTTTTATTTACCCAAGCATTCAATGGATCAAGGAATGTCATAGTGTGAAGGACGTTGGATGTGTTACATAAGCCAGTAGAGTCAGTTCCACCTCAAAAACTATAAGAATGGTCGGTCGCGCAATGATATGTCCCAGGTTTCTACACCATGGCGGGCTATAAGCCTTGTAAAAGTCTTCTATCTAAAGCTCCCCTAAATTATACTAAAGTATCCTAAAATATCCTAAAGTTCCTATCCTAAAGTATCCTAAACTTACACAAGTCTTTACAACTTACGACAGAAGCAAGATATATACTACCTTTTCTTGCCTCCACGATCACATCAAGCGCGAGATTCACCCCGAACTTCCCAAGCACGAGAGCAACGTATTGGTCGAGTTGCCCGGCTCCAGGGTTTCCGATACAACGTCCAAGTCGAACTATCTCCATCGTTTGTACATCCTCGATCAACTTGGGAAATTCTTCAGTCCAATCTCACTGGCCTGGGCAAGAATCTCAACAAGCCTATTCAGATTGCCGTGTACGCTTTCTATATGGCTCAAGTCAAGTTATTGGACCATGAACTGAATGACCTCGTTCTTAATGAGATCATTATAGCAGAGGAACGACATCACATCAAGACATCTAGTCTTGATTCTGCGCAAGGCAACGAGGCACATGTGGTATTCATCGACTACGGCCTTGTTTCCGACATCGGGTTACAGCAGAGAGCTATCGGACCGTCCCTGCGCTCTCTCACGCGCGTGTTCACACCATCCGCCTCTTGAACATCGGAACTGTTGTGGGATGGGAGATCAAAGAAAAGAGTGAGAAGCGAGCGCACGAACTATATCGCATATACAAGTGGCACAAAACGAATGGTCTTATCGTCCGCCAATGGTGTTGCCCTAAATGCAATAGTCTTGATCACAAGGCATCGGACAGCAACAGAGAATTGGCCCTATTGTTCGATTGTGAGCACACGACAATACAACTCTAATCAAATTGTGTTCTACAGCTGGGCAGAACGGCAGGTAATTGTTATTGACAGCTGCAACAACTGCCAGCCATACCCCACCTATATTAACCGTCTCATGTCATGTCATTTCTTTACCTTTTCACTTCAAAATCATTTCGCTTTACATCACCAACAGTCAATTTGCTTCTTCAAACTTGTACTGGGCCAGCGCAGCGTAAGTGAATGCTACCTTCGATTACTTCGATTACCTATCCAAACTAATGTCGAATGTTCCAGTGGTCTCAAACGTGCCTATTACCGCATTTCATTCGATTTGCTCGTCAATCACCGTCCTGTAAGTAGGCATCTCTTCGAAAATGATATACCTTCAGTAACTGATATCCTACAGGCATTATCCATCATGGCGCCACCTGCGCAACACGGCGTGTCCGACGAGAATGAAAGCACCGGTCATGTTAGAGATCTGGCTATTCGTTGGTTGGACAAGGACATGGACGCTGTCGCTTTCACCGATTTTTTCCACGAACTCTGCGAAAAACATGAATTACTTCAGCAGTGTCTGATCGAAATCAAGAAAATTCAAACCGCCAACAAGACATGTATCAACCATTGCCTCGAACTTGGCGAGCGAGTGTCATCATCACCATGGATCAACGGGGCGCCACGCTACCAGGAAGTGATTGATTTTCACATCAAGCTAATCCGCAACATGGAAATCATGAATCGAAAAGCAGTAAACCTGATTTCAAATACTATCGAGGTCGCCGAGAAACACCTCCAGGCTACTGCATCGTCACTTGCATCGATTGTGAACCAGTGGAATGGACCCTATGAAGATGAAGCAATATTTGCAACACTGCAGATGTGCAAGGATGACTGCGAGTGGATGCAGAGAGAGATCCCTAGGACTGTGGCCACATTGGCTGGGATGGGGCATCAAATTGAGAAGCATAAGAATGCGCTGTCCGGGTTCCTGTAACTTGGGACTTGATAAATCCTATATTCATTGTAATTGCTTTGAAGTGCAGGAGGGGTCATATCGATATCACCCTGATTCCATTTCACATATAGCTACAGCCCAGGGCATGGAATCACCTTATTTACAGATTCAACATGCCTCAGCCTCCGCGTTGACGGCACTATTGCCATGCGTATACAGTCCTTATCTTGCGTGTGTTGAGGTTGGATATTGGAGCTCGCGTCTTCCTGGGTCTTGTCGTTGCTGTCTTGGCATCTAACCACATCATGCTGAATACCCCCTCTTCTGAGTCGACGAGTCCGAGAGATCAGCTGTCTCAAAACCAGTTGCAGAAGTCGCGAAACTGATGAAATGTCATATCATCAAGTGAGGTCGTGGGCGATAGCCCTGTTTTCCAGCACCATTTGGAGATGATTGAATCAAGTTTGTGTCTGACTGTTGCAAAAAAGTTGGCTCTCATGAGAACATCTTCGTCGTAGGATACTGGAACAAGTTATTTCACTGAAACTATACTATACGTTGGGGATAGTATCCAACATGTTGCAAGCGACAAAACCAGTGGTGCCAAATCTGACCTTATTGTCAAAGCTTACAACTGTTCACCTGCACGTTCCTCTAAAACAAAGACCTCGATCCTAAGATATAACTCTTAGAAGAATTTAGGAGAGTTTAGTATAATATTAGATACTAGTTTAGGATACTTTAGGACAGTTTAGGAGAACTTAGGAGAACTTAGGAGAACTTAGGATAAATATTATTAAAACTTAGTAAACCTTTTAATTACTGGCTGTATAGGGACTTGTTATCAGAGCTATCCGTGTTTGCGCCGACGGTGGCTGGACCAGATCAGTTCCTCGAGAGGTATCGTGTTCTTGGAATCTCTTATTTCTGGTGCTATCGGCTGAAGCTAAAGGTCAGGAATCCGGATATGCTGTTGATTTGTCCTTATTACCACCTGGTTTTGCACAACGTGTTAAAAAGTTTCGGGCGGTTTCATAATGGCAAGCGTTGATCCTGGACAAGTAGTCGACGAAAGCGTCTGGCTGAGCGTGAACATTGTCCTCGGAGTCCGCCAGTGACATCGTGTCGTTGGTAGACTTATCATTGAGTTTCGCCTGTTCTTCCGCTGATCATTTCTTGTAGTCTTCATTGCTTGACCTTTGAGAAGCCAACATACGATCACCCCTCTGAGTCAGATCCAGGCCACGGTTGATGCACTTGCAGGTGACTGCCTCCAGGGTTCTCTTTCGAGGCTGGTAAATGTTCGCAGTGGTGTAAAATATGTCGGCAGGAGGGAGCTGGACTGGATTGTAGACCCATTTCTTCCACACGTCATCCATCACGATACAGGCGTATTTTTCTGGGGTTGAGTCAAGTAGGGGCCAGCTCTGGCTCCAGTCATTGACTGTAACAGAAGTGACTGCCTTCATGATAACGACCCATTCCTTTGACCGTCTTGAAGCAAAGCTTTGATCATAAAGCCAACAATTTCACTAGTGTCCGTATAGTTGCGGTTGCGAGGATCTCGAGTGAGCGTCCCTTTCTCCCAAGAGGTCAACGAAAGCGAATTCTGGTAGTAAATGGTCAGCGAAATCGAGTGAAGGAGGATATATGTTGATTGACTCACCGATTATGACGAAGTCTTTGCACTGGAATTTGAGATTTTCCTGGACGAGTGACAGACTGACGGGCATATGTTCATGGCTGCGGAAGCGCACCCTTTGGGCCAAAACATTCCTTTACAACCGCGCGTGTCTATCATAGCCTTAGCGCTCGTCAATGGAGTTAACGGAAGATGGCCTATCGCTTGCTGGCACTCGTTGGCACTGGCGATGCTTGCTTTATTGAATCACGCCCCTATTTCACTAGGTACTTCGTTTTCTCTCCTTCACTTCTTCACTTCTTCGCTTTTCTCTCCCCTCATCAAAATTTTATTTAACTTCATCATTCATACTTCATCGTTCGGCAAAATCTTCAATGAGTGAGCTCACAGCCCCCTTTCGGCTATGGCTTCTAAGGGATCATCACCGCGTTTACAACTCCCAACCCCCCGTGAACACACAAATTGTTGCCTCGGCGGATCAGCTCACTCCCGGTAAAACGAGGCGGTCAAGGTTCGCCTACTATGGTCATCGCCATCGACCTGGGCAATATGTAAGTTCGTTCCTCTTCCTACGACTTCCCCAGCTCATCCAAACGAATCAGTTCTTCTGGAGTTGCATGGGCTTTCGACAACAACGAGCCAAAATTTGCCACTGGTTGGGAAACGCGCAGTGGTGCTCCTTCCACCGAAGTGAATGTGCCCTCAGCGCTATATTACGGATGTTCCAATAACTACGACAACCCGGAATAGGGCTTCAAGGTCCCCCACGATCCACAAGTTCTTACCTGGCGGTTTGTGCAAAGGGCAGGGACGTAATCAACGCAAGCTTATGACTTGCGCTTACTACGGATTCCTCGTTGAAGAGCCATTCAAGCATCTCATCGTTGTCGACAAGGATCTCCCAGATGATATCCGAAGATCTCCTCATTTGGCCAAGGTCAAACAGATCATGAGAAAGCTCGGTAAGAAACCATTTGAGATCGTTGGAGACTACCTACGAAAACTATGGTCTCACTCGTGGAACTACATTTGTCAGTCTGAGGGGCTGGAACATCAAAGTGCATTCAACGTCGTCCTTTGCATTCTGTCGCCTGTGACTTGGCCATCTGACACCCGAGTTGAAATCACCAATGCTTTGAGACACGCCGGTTTCTTGCACGATATTACTCGTGAGAGATTTGCCTTGAGATTTTTCCCCGACTTTTCAACGGCGGTTTTCGCTTGGTACCGTGGTATGTTCTCCCATTGCCTCCTGTTGAAACTTTCCTGACAATTTTCTAGGATGTCGCCCATACTCTGTTATCTCTCGTATCCCATTCATGGCGACTGAACACACCAAAGCTCAAGGCAAGTTGCCTTTGCATCTGTCTCATATCAGGACTAACATTATCACTGCAGCCAAAAAGTGCGGTACCTCTTTTATGCCGTCTACATAGACTTCATTCCCAAGGTCATCAGAGAGATCCTCAAGGGGTATTGGTTGTTGATTAATGTACCAAACACTATTATCAATAAATAAGAATAGTGGCCACACATGGTAGTTACGAACGGCATGTCTACTTGAACAGATTGCGAGATTACAATGGTCCCAGGAGACAAATGTTAGTGCCGAGGATGTATCGCTTCGAATTACGCGTGTTTCATATCTAAAGTGCAATGGAATAGGATCGCGGGCTATAGATCTGAATAATATCTATAACTTTTGATAAGTACTATATGTATGACGCATAGCTTCTTCTTTGGGTGGGATATGAGGGAACTTCCTCTTGCTGCTTGACCAGATTAATGTGAACTCTGTCTACGATGACTACACCGTCGAGACTAAGGTTATACTCAGCAAGTCCATGTCGTCGAAAGCTTACAACAAGGTTGAGTCGCACGGTCGAGGAGACTGGCTGCTACGAGTTCTGAAGAGAGTCGTACAACGAGGTCATGAAGGGGAGTAGATCGATGTGGCCACGAAGGATATCATGAACTGAGTGGTGTTGTTGATCCAGCTTCTCTTGTTGGTTGGAGGCTTGCGTCAGTGAATTTCCCTTTCCGTTGCTGAGCATAGAAATCGTGGCGTAGACCGTCATCTTGACGGCTGGGTACCTTGCTGATATCATGGTGGTCTTCGGTAAGTCCGTATACGGTGCTTTGTTGCAGTCGCAGAACCTAGAATATACGGAGTACTTGGAGCAGATGGTAACATTTACCTGGTCTGGCGACCACCAGAACTTCGGTGCGTATACTGTCAACTTCTGCATCGCCATGAGCAGTGACTCGGTCTTAGACACCCTTGGGGTTCTGCCCTCATACCAGGCACCCTTTGGTAATAATATTCGAGGAGAATGCCTTAGACAGGTAGTTCTGCTTGATGTAGAGTACTCTTGTGATCTCTGAGTTTCACTTGACAGTCCACCAACACGATCTTCTGCCTGTTCACTAATACAGACGCCTTAGGTAACTCTACCGTACCCGGCGAGCTCCTCCTCGATGTTCGTCAGATCGTTAGACGTCTTGGCCCCGATGGTCGCGCTGATCTTATTGAGTTATTGCTGATGTTCTTGATCAACCTAGTATATGATTCGCCTAGATCAAGTATTACCTGTGAAGCGAACTGTCCCAACAACCCCTGGCGGGCATGTAGGGGACGTGCTAGGGGAACATCTCATGCGAGCAGTCGAACCACTTTTGCTTGACGGTGCACTTGTCTCTTGCCGTTCCAAAAGCATACGATGGATAATTCCTTTCATTGTAGCTGGTCCAGGATCGAGATAATGGGAACTTGGACTTGCCTTAACAGCCGAACCATACGTAGCATGGGGCTTATACTTCACAAGGGCTGGTGCTAATATCTTTGTGAACCTTTCATACATCGACAGTTTACACGCCTTGGAGTAGTCCAGGAATGTCCATGGGATTAGGCTTTGGCGACTATCATTTGCTTCTTCCGGTTGAAATGGCTGGCGGATCCCAGCCTCGTCGCGAGATCACTTTGTCACACAGGTCGGAGGGCTGCACCAAGGATACAGCAAATTTACATGACGGTATCATTGAAAGAACGGAGGGTGAATGAGCTTCTGTGGAGAGTCAGCAACAGAATAGGTAGGCTTCAGGGCCACTGGTCATGCTGCTGGAGTCTCCGTCGGCAATTTGCTCGTTATTCTCAGGTACATACATGACATCTAGCTCTTTAGATGTACCCATTACCTAAGTTGACCCGGAGATTGAAGCACAGGCAAAGCCGCGAGGATGTACAAACGATTCATAATCACGTCCCAAGGAGTCGGAAGCTCTTTACATCAGTCCATAGAATTATCGCTGAAAAACAATCGAGGCGTTCTATACCTTTTCATTAATATGGTCAACAAGAAACTCAAATCCCTCGGCCCTCTCATTATAGTATTTACCGTGAAACCTATTGATTAAATCCTTCGATGCTTCCACCAGAACTCAGCTCGTAGGGCAAGGATAACATAACATCGTCACGCTGTCATCTTCTGGGCCAGGAGTTATTGCCGTATAGCGAACGCCGAAGGCCGAAATCATCATAGGTGTCAGATTTGTCACTGGGTCACTCATCTTAAGCCTTTTCAAACGGTCAGCCTCTACCGATTTGAACATTCAACGATTGACAAGAAACACTGTGGAACTGTAGCTGTGCCTCTGTCAGCCTTACCTTATCAGCCGATATGAGAATCGGGAGCGCCATATCCAATTCCACCTTGAACAGGACTAGACTTCATCTTCTTGTTCTTCGATAGTGGATTCGATACTTGGTAGGTCGAAAGTGGTTTCTCTCTGTTTGGCCCCCTTGTCATGAATGGTGGCATCCTGGTCGTGAGCAAGTGATGTCGCCGATGAGTCGGTCTCTTCTGGACCGGCTTCGGTACGGCTGATATGTCGTTTAATATGCTGCTAACCGTGGGACCAGCTCGATACGTAGCGCAGCATCGGAGCAAAAGCATCACCCTTTCCGATAGTTTGAAACTAGGTCATTTTCGTATCGCAGTCTTGGGATTAATTGGAGAGGCATTGACTCTTCCTCTTGAATTACATATGTAATATGTGTTCCTATGTATGTGCTAATCCACCGTCATTGGTCCCGAAATCCTCCTTTCATATTGTACGCATGACTTGAGTATAAGTCTGCTGCTGCTAAACCCACCAACACCTAGACCATATTGTGATTGCTGGTTGATTACTTCGTGCATTATCGTGCACCAGGAAGCTTTCCATTCTTAACAGGATAGTACTGATTGACTTCAAAATTGACTTGTGTCGTTTTGCCGAGAAACAGATGAAAGGATTGAGAAAGTAATACTTGATGGTGTTTTTTTCGCCCAGTCTTGCTGTTCGTCGCATATACTGGATTGATTCGGTACTTTAAGGATATCCCGACATGACAACGTCCAAATCCGAATCGATATCAATTTCCCCATTGCCCAGGAGTTCCTTGAAGGTGGACACTTATTAAATGGTCAGCGAATGAGGTGATGATCGGAGGGTATGTATCAGGTAACTTACAAATCCTAGTCTCTTCATATGAATCGAGGCCGAAATCATTGTACTGGAAGATAAGGTACTCCTTGATATGAAATAGTCCTGTGTGGATACACAAAAGCCGAAGGGCATAGTAATCGCTCTCTACTTTCACCCTTTCAGATGCGTATCGAATGAAACGCTCCAGGTCACGACAGGTCGGTGTGTCTTTTAGGCTGAACTGGTTAGCGAAATATAAACTTGTGATGATAGAGCTCACTCTTGTTTCAGACTCTGTTTGCGAAAATCGTCGAACCATTTGCGCCAAAAGTCTTTCTCGTTATCGGATCCAGGAACAGGAGGCTCAAGAACCAATCCATCAATGCCGCTCTCAAGTCGAGTTCGTTGCTCGGGTGTCATTTCACCGAAGTCTTCGGAAGTCCGTTTTTGCTTCTGGGGTACAGAGCTAGGAGAATCTGACGTATTATGATCACCGTTCGAATGATCGTTGCCTGGGAAGACCTGCAATATGGCAGAAATGAGTGGTGCTAGGGACGATCAGGAGGGCGGAGTGAGTGCGAGTATGATAGAGAAGGGTGCGAGATGTATGATGAAGAGAGAAAAGAGGAGACAACTGATTGGAGCCATGAGAAAACGAAGCCTTGAGGCAGGTCTATCTCCTTGGAAGGAACGAAGAGTCGCATGGTGGAGAGAATAAGATACGGCCATCTGAAGGAAGCCACGACATGGAACTTTTGGGGAAAGTGCATTGTTATTGAAAGGCACAAAGGTAACCTGGTATGGTCCAGGACTTCAATGGCAGGTACGGACACAAGATACCTTACCGAATGTGTCAAAAGGTGAGGTAGGTACTTAGGTACTCTGAGGCGCAGGTCTTTGCGTATTCGAGATACCTGGTATGATTGACGAGTAAGATGTTTGAACGATAGTGTAGGTAGTGAAAATAAGCTCTTTAAGGCCACGGAAGCCCCCCGGTTGGGTAAGTGAGTGAGTTGGTAAGTAAATGAACGCTCTTTAAGGCCGCGAATGCCCCCCTTCTTGGGTTGGTTGTGTGGTAAGTCAATGGACGCTCTTTAAGGCCGCGGATGCCCCCCTCTTGGGTTGGTTGTTTGGTAAGTGAAAATACGCTCTTCGAGGCCGCGGAAGCCCCTCCTCATGAACGCTAGCATCTTGTTAGTTATCTCCAGTGGTGTACCTATCACATTCGGGTCGGTACCATTTCCGTTGGTGGCCTTTTGCGCATTCTGTTTCGCGATGGCAATGAGTTTGTCGTAGGTTGTGGTTGTTTCGTGTGCAGGGAGTAATAAATTGTCTGGCCGAGTTACTCCTACATGCAAGAAAGAAAAGCAGAGAGAGTTAAGGAAAGGAAAAAAGAAAATTTTTAAGGGTTAATAAAGAAAAGAAGGATACAGTAGCACATTCATGCTTATATGCATAAGTCATGGTAGCATAAGTAAACTCGCAGTGTCAAGCAGTGTCAGGCAGTGCATTGATAGTTGATGAGGCAGAACAAGCTTAGTGCCGCGGCGCGACGAGGTCACCATGCAAAACTTTCAGCTACAAAGGAAATACAATGAATAAACCAAAGCATTGATGACCGAACTGTATGAGTGAGTGTGGTATTTATACTTGGGTTTTTCTCGAGCCATAGAAGAGACGTTGAATAAGTTATATAAGCTTGCATGGCCTGTCGACCTCGTTTAGGACCCTCCACAATATACCTAAGCTAGCTAAGCTACTAGTAATTTCCACTATTAGCCTGTTTCTGGGGCGAAAGTCCATCGGTTATCGACAAATACAGTGAAGCTGGGGCTCTGCCTTTGTCGGCTTTATGCTCCACGGCCATTTATACCCTTACGGAAGACAGTCAATTAATCTCCACTCTTCTGGTCTCCTGACGGGCCGTACCCTTCAGGCTAAGGAAGCTGTGTCCTAAAGAATGAGGATGCTTAGACAATTTTAGGATAACTTAGGCTTTTTATGATGAATTTAGGTTGCCTTTTGAGTAGGTAGGTAGGTTATTTGCCCTGGCGTGCCTAGTCGGGATTTCATTGATCACCGGGAATAACGAGCATCGGCATGGCCAGGGGACAGTGGGAGACGCTAAAAGACAGTGTCGGTTCCTGAATACGCAGGTACCTAAGGTAGTAGTCCCCCACTCCAATTTCACGCGCCGCTTATTACCTTATTATCTTTCAGCTGGAAGCCCAAGCTTGACGCGTAAAAATGCGCGGGCCTACACGAACGTCATAGTTCGGCAGTCGTTGCTTTTACCTTCTTTACCTTGCCTTGGCCGGCATCTTAAAGCTTCCAGCAATTTCCTCCGAAATTATCTCCTTAATTCCCCTCAGAAAACATGTCAGGTTGGTCTTGGTCGCCTAGACAGGCCATGCGACAAATGAGCCAGCCAGAGTTGAGCCACCAACCGCGTCCTACTATTCCGCCACTGAGCCTACCAAGCATGCCAGCGCTCAACCTACCTCATCCACCTGCTCCAAACCCAGCCCTACCTGTGTATAACCATCAGCCTGTCTATAACAAGCCTGGCCCTCTCCCTGTCTATAATAACCCTGTGCCTCCTCCTGTCCCGGTTCCTGGTCCCATCCCCAATAACTCAACTTCTCCTGCCTACTACAACCCACCACCACCATTTGTTCCGCACACATCCAGGGCTCAAGCACCAGGCGGTCCACCTTCACTTGTGAATACCTTCCGTATGACCAGAAAAACCGCTTCTGGAGCACCGCCAGTCCCGGCCCCAGCTCCAGCCCCAGCTACGACAACCACCAGCTCTCGGAAGCGCAAGTCTGATGTTGGTCCCGACACCACAAAAGAGGATCTTTTCCCGGACAATGTGCCGGATATAGACAGCGAAGATGAACGCCTAGCACTTCATGACTCAGACACTTGCAATGCCATTCGTCGCAAGATTCGTAACTGGATCGATTCAGGCGCTCAAAAAATTGGCGAGTTTCAGAAAACCATTGGAGTCAGTGGCAAATCCTACAATAGCTTTATGAACCGAACTGGTACTTGGGATGGCGAGAACACCGATACGTATATCAAAGCCCATCTCTTCTTCAAAAAGCGCGAGCTTCAGGGGCTCCCCCTCAAGGCCAACAAACCCAAGAAAGCAAAGACAGCTGCCTCCGCCAAAGCCCTTGAAGAAGTTCTTGATGTGAGCAACGTTGACCCACTTCCTGGTGAGGCAGACGGAACAGTTCCCATTTACGACACCTGCGACGAGATCCGCAAGAAGATTCGCCCTATGTTAGCCAAGGAGGGAATGACTCAAGCCGCTTTCATCCGGGCTCTCAATAAGAACCTCCCCGAAGGAAAAAGCGTATCCCCGGCCAATATGCGTTACTTCATGGGCCGAAAGGGAGTCCGCGATGGCAATACCAACATCACCTTCTATGCGGCTTACGTTTTCTTCGAAAAGAAGCGTATTCAGGCTGGCAAGCCCAGGACGCAATTCCGTCAGAAGATGGAGAAGGCATGGGGCAACAAAGGTTTTGATATTGAGCATGGGGCCAACCAACAGTACACTTGTTTTGCTGGTGAAGAGCCGGTAGTGGATGAGTTTGGCAAAATTGACTTTGTCGTGACAGGACGACGGAGGTGAGAGAGACGCATGTGCTTGTGAAAAGAAGAGGAGGAAACCTAAGAGGGGAGATGGTTTCAAGCCTGTAGGTGTTGTTTGATACCATAACATTTGAGCTGATTTGGGTGTGTTATCTACATAAACAGATGTCTAAATAGGAAAGGGAATAGTAAAAGGGCGTGTCTGGCGGGTTTGGTTCTAATCTATATCTAGTAAAGGAAAAGTATTGTCACCCATGGCCTCCTCGATTCTCTTCATAATTGCCAGTACCTTCTCCTCTTCTAGCCGGCGGCCAACTACTTGAACACCTACAGGTAATCCATGCATGGCATTTGCATCATAAAGTTTGTATGCACCCTTTGCAATGCCGTTGAGACCATTGAGGCTGAAGTCTCCTGGCAATTGATCCCGTGCCTTGTCGACATGTGTCACGGGCAAGACGCCAGCGGTATAGTCGAGCTATCCCAGATCAGCTTCGTCACGTTAGTTTGCGCTATCGATGAACATACCAGGTTGAACATGAAGGTATAGCCACAGCTGCTACATGCATCATGCATGCCCCTATGAGGAACAGCTGGAGTAGCATTGGGAGGGGTGATCAAGCAGTCAATACCGGATTTATCCCACCACTCAAACCATTTCCTCTTGTAAAGCTCGCGCTTAGCATTGAGTTGCCAGATCTCGTATCCGGATTGAGGATGCCAGTTCTGCAAGAGTCCAGCCCATATAGCGTCTCCTCGAATATACTTGACCCAAAGGTAATGCAAGTACTTCACCGATCGAGGAAGGCTGAAATAGAAGATCATTTGGGCAGCACCTCGATCGTTCCACTCTCCCCAACGAAAGAAGGATTTGACAGTCTTGAGGCCGTCGCTGCAGAGAAGGATAGAGGCTAGACATAGAGCTTCGTAAGGAGAAGGAGGATCAATCTCCACGATCTCATGGCCTGCGTTTCGTAGAGCAGATTCGGTCATCTCTAGTGCTCTTCGGCAAGCGGGACTGGGATCCACGACGCCGTCTGTTCGAAGGATTCCGACTCGTAAGTTCCTCTTCTCAGAGAACTCTTTCTCGATATCGGCTCTCCAAGGTAACGGGTGACAAGAATAGTCATAAGTCCAAGGTTTCATCTGGATGATTGATCGAGTGAAATAGGTCAGGTCGTTGAGTGTACGCGCCATGGGACTGTACACTGCAGGAACACCATCCTGCCCTGGCATGCTTGTTACCACTCCTGTCTTAAGCCATCTTCCTGTTGAGCATTTAAGTGCATAGCAGCCAGAGAAGTGAGCGGGGCAGCGAACACTTCCAGCAACATCGCTTCCAATTCCAATTCGGCCTCCCAATGCCAGCAAGGCACCTTCACCTCCTGTCGAACCACCAGCAGTGTAGCTTTTGTTGTATGGGTTTGATGTCACGCCCCATATGTCATTAGATGACTCAAAACTGAGGAGTGTGATGGGGACGTTGGTCTTGACATACGGGACAGCCCCAGCGTCTTTGAGTATTCTGACGGTATTTCCATCACGCAAAAGGGGCTGCCCAGCATGTGTGCTCATACCTACAGTGCTGTCGTACCCTTCCACTTCAACTGTATCCTTTAGGCTGACAGGTATACCAGCCAGAGGCCCTTTGAAATTGAGGGAGCCATCTGTGAGCCATTGCTCAGCCGAAGAAAGCAGGACTTCTGTTACACAGTTCGTTCTTTCGTGTGCCCTGAGGGCAACCTTACCATATGTATGAAGAATATCCGAGGCCTTACTTGAGTCTTTTTGGACAGCTTGGACTAGTTCTTCAATGGGCTTGTTCACAATCTCTCGATCCAAGACAGTGAAAGGAGCATGGTATGATGCTAGTCTCTTGATGCGCGATCTCCGTTCTTCTTGCTTGAACTGGCTTCAATGGTATTAGCAAGATATGTTATCCGAGTAAGAACTCTTAAGTTAAATTGGGAGATTGGCATTGTAAAAGGGGCCCTACCAAGCTCGACGATGTTGCAGGTAGCCCAAGAGCATCATAATGGTCAGTTCGTTCAGGAATATCAAGCAATCAGGTGCGCTAGAGTTTTTGGGCAAATTAAATAAAGAATACAACGAGAGTTTCCATGTCAATAGAGACGAGCTCAGTGGTATAACAGTGTTACAAGGACGAAATATGATCACGAGATACAACAATAGATAGCACTCTTAGTGAGCTTCCTGATGGAAGGACCCGCTGATAACCGGTCAAAACCCCCGCATCAACTCCACTGCCACTATCTTCAGTCTGGGGAATTAGCACCGATAAGTGGAACAATGTCGAAATACAAAGGAAAGACGTAAATTGAGAGGACGTTTTTTTTTAGAGTATTGATGTATTCCTGAGAACGAAATATCGTCTTCGGGTCTGAACTGAAGAGTAAATCTTGTGTATATTGTCTTAGCTGTGTTGTCTCGAAGTTCGTGCGGTTACATTGCATAAATATACGCGGTTGATAGGAGTTGCACGTCCGAAGCCTGTGGAGCCCATCACTTAGACTAGATATGGTAGTAACTTGTAGTTCTCTCGTTCGATACTGGATATGCACCGCCACTAGGCATAAGACAGGAGGCGTAACCATGCTTCGTTGATGTAAGAAGTAATTTGAATGTGCTGTGATTTAGTCTTATCCCGGTTGTGTAAGTTCAGGCAGGTATCGACACACAATCTTGGCCCTTACGTGGATACACGCTCATCAGAGAGTTTGTTCTAACGAAACTATGGCAAGATTACTCGCTCATGACCATTCTATTCAGTGTCGACATTCAAGGAGGTTAACTGGGCATGTATGTCAACGAAGTGCTTGGACTTGTAGTATCAAGTTTTTGAGCAGGTTTGATAGTTCACACTCTGAAATATAGAACTGGATCATTACTTGACCGTATTGATATTTCATAACACTGAGGAGCAAACTCAATAAGCCAAAGTAATTTTATCATTCCTGAAGAGCCTAGGCTCTCTCGTAAAGACTTCTGGTGAGACAAGACTAGCCTAGCAATATAAGCTTCGTATGTATTCATGATACATCTTGTTTGGTGTCTCATGATGAGTCCTGGCGTACTTTTCGTAAATATTATTCAGAGAACCCATGGTAATATGGCGAATACAGGTCTTGATAAGGATGCTTCTGGGCTACATGACTAACAGGACAGAAAGAAAAAAAAGTCAATAGTCAACAAGAACATAATGTCTATTCCATTTCACCAAATTCACTCAAAAGAACCTTCAATCCTAGCATGATCTACCTTCGTCTAGATACCCGACCTCGGGTAGGTCACGATCGGAGGACTAAGCCCCGTGCTCCGGCGCGGAGATCGGATGGCCCGTGCGCGGAAAAGAGGTTGGGTATCAGAAGCTTTTGTACCTAGTTCTCCACTAGCATGAAGGTCACCGTCATATGAGAAGAGCCTGTAACAATCTTTTCTCTTTCACCAACCACCATCATGTCGGTCGATCCGCAGCAGCTGTTGGACACGGTAAGACATGCGGCTCTTTCCCCCAAGATATTTTACTTATTGTGCTGTAGCTCTCGAGCCAGGTTCGCCAATACGCCGACGTTGCTTCCGAGTTCATTGATAAGAATGTCGACCGCGCCGCTGTAGTTGTCAGAGAGACTCTGTCCACCTCGGAATGGGTGCCAGAGTCTGTCAGGCCTAAGCCTGCGGTGAAAGAAGTGGTGGCAGTCGTTTCTTTGGGCCGCTTCGAAAGGCTCCAGAACTGGATTGCCGAGCACAAAATTTTGACTGGAATGATTGTCTTGACCTGCGGAACCGTCGTTTATAAAGGATACTATGAAAGTCGCTCCATGAGAAAGACAAGACGAGCGAGAAGGGCACGAAATGGCGGACGTACTGATGTCGTCGTTATCGCCGGATCTCCAACTCTTCCTTTGACAAGGTCTTTGTCTTTGGACATGGAGAGACGGGGTTTCATCGTCTTCATCGTCTGCAACGCCGCTGAGGATGAGTCCATGGTTCAGGCTATGAAGCGACCCGATGTTCGACCTCTGAGCATTGATACCACTGACGTGAGTTTGCCTCATGGGCTTTCGTGCGACTATACTGACATTTCCCTAGCCTCCTAATGCTGGCTCTGCCATCGAGCATTTTGCCCACTTCCTCCAATCGCCCCAAGCTCCTGGCCCTGGAATGAAGCCCAACCAGCTCACTCTGAAATCCGTTATCCTGATCCCGAGCCTCCACTACCAAACTTCTCCTATCGCGACAATCCCACCATCCAGCTTTGCCGACCTTTTCAATACCCACCTCCTCCAGCCCATCCTTGCAATCCAGGCTTTCCTACCACTACTCACATCCCGCTTGAACCCCATCGGAGAAAAATGGATTCCTCCCAAGGTTCTTGTCTTTACCCCCTCTATCATTTCCTCTATCAACCCACCATTTCATGCGCCCGAGGCTACCGTTTGCTCGGCCTTGTCCGCTTTCACGGAAGTCCTCACCGCTGAACTTAGACCCCTCGATATTCCGGTGACCCACATGCAGCTCGGCACGTTCGACTTCTCCAGTTTCGTCCCGACTCGTGGCGGTCCCAACCAAGGCCTCGTCACTGCAGGAAACCCTGAGTCTCCTCTTGTCTGGCCCGAGGGCGCCCGACACGTGTATGCTCGAAACTTTGTCGCACAAACCAGCTCTGCCATCTCCGGAGGTCGTATCCGTGGACTGAAGGGAAGCTCGCTTCGACGCCTCCACAACTCTGTGTTCGATGTGATTGATGGTTCCATCACTGCTGACACCGTACGAGTTGGCCTCGGTGCCAGCGTGTACGGCTTCGTCGGACGATGGGCCCCCCGAGGCCTCGTCTCATGGATGATGGGCATCCGCCGAGTCGACGAGCTCTCCACATGGAAGACAAGCTCCTATGAAGGCTCAGAAAGCAGTGACGAGGATGATGAGAGCGAGAAGGGCGAAGGAGAATCAAGCGAATTTGTCGCCGTCCCATCAGATGCTAACGTCTGGCATGCTGACAATGAGGGAGCCATGTGGACTCCCCAGGCATCTGAAACCGCTTGAGCGATGAAGATTGAAATTTATGCTGGATATCCGATATAAATTGGATCTGCATGACACGCATTATGATGGAACATGTAAAACGTTCGATTTTGTTACATATAGACGCCGTCACGACTCCAACTCTTGAATGATTTTAACACTGCGGCTGTTGGAAAAATACAAATCCAGTTGCCTTATTTTCGACCATTGCTTTGAGATTCACAGTTACATGAAGCTCTTGATATGGGAATCATGTGGGTATCATCGTCAACTCAGTAAATACAACAAGTAAATATGTGACTTAGTGACCTCTTCCGCGGTAACGGCCTCTTCCTCGCCATTTGCCTCGACCACCATGACTGCCATGACCTCCTCTGTGTCTGCCCCCATCATCCCGATCCCTATCTCTCTGTTGGTCGCGTGACCTGTCCATATCATCCTGCGCAGAATCCATCCGAATGTCGTCGTCTTTCTTCTCCTCTGACTTGAGGGTTGGCTTCTCCAGATCCTTTGACCACTTGGGGTGGGCGCCTTCCTTGCATTCAGGTCCATCAGGACAGAAACCCGCCAGGTAGAACACACAGAGCTTCCTACGCACGTGCTTCTTTGAACAGTTGGGTCCGAGAGGGCAGAACCCCATATCGTAGTGAGGGCAGGGCGGCAGCCGACTTTGGGGGTCGATGTGCAGGTATAGACATTCGTCACCGTTAGAGCAATACCCGTTTCGCATGAAGAAGTTACACTCAGGCATCTTTCGAAGGTTGTACTCGTGGAGGAACTCGCAATGCTCACCCTTCTTGCACAGGCCACGCAGCCAATGTTTGCACACGAGCGAGTTCAGACCACCACTCGGCTGTGACGTCTTGGAATCAGAGACATGGCGTTCAGGACATCGTGTACCGTTTGGGCAGTGGCCCGACTGGAAGGCTTTGCATATCGGCCGGTCGGGGGACAGGCCGACCTGGTACGTTTGTCGAAGGAATGGCGAGAAGCGGAAGTTGTAGGGCGTGGCAGAGTGGTTGAGGATAGCGGCGGCAGGAGATTCGACGGCGCCGGGCATGGTGTGCGAGAATGGCGCAGGCTGATCGCCTACAGAGGATGGAGCAGTTGATTTAATTCTAGTAATATTTTTTCAATATTCCGCGTCAGGTGGTTGTGGATGCTCTTTAATGCGCGCTGTGATAGTTGCTCTGTTGATGTCAAGGTCAAGATTTAGGCCAAAGCTTTGGTCGCTAACATTTTCCAGAGCTACCTAAGGTAGCTGCAGGTACAGTGCGGCGATCGAGGTTTGTCAGCGACTAGGATCGCCGCCAACCCAACGTCACTCCTCACAAGCTTCTATTGCTTGAACTTGAGCTTCGCTATCTTAACTTACAAACCTATTTTTGATACATTATTTGTTTAATACAACAGTCTTGTATTATTTTGACTGTATGAGATCCCTCCAAAGAGCGAAATGAAGGAAGAGAAGCGTTGACTTCCATGGTAAATTGTTGTCATCGCTATTGCAAGTGTTTTAACAAGACACGGCAAGAACCAAACGCCTCCTGAACCTCCATCTTGTCTTCCATTCTCATATGCTACCCATGGAAGCCATTCCGCCCCAACAGCCATAAATGTCGAGAGAAATCACGAATCAGAACCAAGACTCGCCACGGAGCCTTGGTCCCCAAGCTTCTGGCCATAAACGATACGACAGTTGATGTATCGATGAGCTTTGTCATTCCTGAGGCTCTTATAAGCCCGAGATACCATCTCTTTTCGCTTTTCTTCTGGTATTCCTAGGGCTATCAACGGCTTGATAGCCATCGAACTGATCAGATCCATGATGTTGGCTTCCATCAACTTCCCCAAGTCTTTCATTCCTTCATCCTGTGGCCAGCATGAGATAGGTACTTTCTCACTCAAGGCCCGAACTCGAGTGAAGCCAGCGGTTATAAGACTTTTGCGAACGTCTTTCTTGCCAAAGTTGGTACAGCCGTATTTTCGTATCCCTTGGGCGCATATATCGAAGAATACTCGCAGTGGATCGTCTTTCTGCATGGTGCCATCATCGCAGCGAACTGTGTAGTCAAAATCCTGAAACTCGATCCATCCGCCCTCCTTCAGATGCCTTCCTTTTATTAGCTGGGCATCGCATATCAGGTATTCAACTCACTCGTGGGCATTAGCAACCATTGTGTCCAAGTCAAGAAGAAATCCGACCATTCCCCTGAGATGAACCATATCAAAGTCCTTACCATTGGCCCAGTAAGGGTCCTCGCAGTCTTCAACAAACATGGATGCATTCGGAGGCATTGACTTGGATTGAATGGGCGATAGATCGGTTCCTATCACGCTGGTCTTGTCATATTCATCGGCCACTAGGTCTTGTCAGAAAGGCAGCTGGAATAATTGCGGATAAGCTCACCGTCTATCACCCATGCCCCTACAAATTGTAAGTACAAAACAACAAAAAGTGTACTTGGCACTCACCATTTCCTGTCCCGAGATCGATTATCTTCTCCGCGTCTTCGTCGACTTCCGACAGAAAGAGTTTACCATCCTGTATCAACCAGATGGTTAGCTCTTGCTTTGACTCTAATCGCTGTTGCCCAATAATCTTGACATACCAGAAGCTGCTGCATCATAAAATGCTCAGCTAGCTCGCGACACTGCTCGCCTTCGTCATTGGGCAGCGGATATCTGCCAGCCAAATAGGCGTGATAACGTCGGCTGTGAGAGTGCTCATAGTCGAATATGCTGGCTGCTAATGAAGTACAACAGCTTGAATGCTCATCTTGTTCCAAGCATTCGGAACGAGCATCGTCAAACACGAGCTCAAATTCATCGGTGTCTTGGTCAGTTGGGGTATATATTGTTTCAATACCCGGCTCGGAAATGATCGAGAAAGAGTGGCTATCAGTCTCTGGCATCTTGGCTGTGAACTTGTGGAAAGAGGTTGAAAGGAAGACAACACAGCTATACAGAATAGGGACTCGGCACTGTTTATCATCTGTTGGGATGTTCTACTATCGTTGCGCCACATTGATCATCTCTGTGAAACCAGCTAAGCACACAAGGGATGGGCATTTCTGGCTTCAGTATTATCAATATATGCGGGAGGTCATCTGCACGTTTGCTACCGTGCTGGTGACCCCTCCTTCTGGCAGGACTTCACCTCTTCACATTGGTGAGATGGGCCTCATGTGGTATGCTTCGCTACAGCCTACATGCTTGTGCGAGTTGTTGGTGATAAGCTATGCGGATGGCGCATAACGACAATATGCGATTCGACTGTTGGTCCGGATTGCGAAGAAGGGGGGGCCAACTACGTTTGTTTGCTTCCTATGGGGCGGCGTGCCTAAGTAAGGCGAAGAGACCCCTCGATGAACTTAGAACTGAAACAAAACTCAAGTCAATTGGTCATATTACATTCCATCGACGGTCAGTGGAAAAAGGAAGCTGATTGTGGCCATGATATCTGAGCTTCGTTGAAGATACAAACAATGGTCAACACGCTCGTTTGACAGATCTCAGACCAACATTGGTTGATCAAGTAGGATTCGACATGGGTGTACAGACTGTCTCTCTTGTCGCTTACTGTTGGGCCAGGTCGCCTTACTCATGTGCGAAGGAGTCTGTCCGCCCCCAGCTCTTCACCATATTGCCGATCACTTGTTGGTCTCACATGTTGAACCAACACTTGTTTTTTCGCTCTTCACTAACAAGTATCTGCGTCAGCCATAGATGTTTCCACACTAACCACCGGGGATTACCTTTCGGGTATCGTACAATACTAACTTAGTCAGAAGGCACAACAGATACGCCAATGCATTTCAAAGAGGATACGTCCATACATAAGCGTTTCTTGGCTCTATTTCAGGTGCCAAGCAGTCAGACTTGCATAGCCCGATACTATATTGGGACAGAGTTGATATGCCCACCTAACACCGCGTCTGGTAGCAATCGATGCCATGGCTTATTGGTAGGCCAGTCTAACTGATCCTATGCCATGTTATCGAAGCGGAGGCTGATCCATTTGGGTATTCAGACATGCCCCAAGCAAGTCCAGTCAAAGAACGTTCAGACAGCCAGCCACGTTAGCGGGATGCCTTCTGGTACTTTTCTCAGGTCGACAGAATTCAGCAGCCTATGGGCACCTGAAGTTCCAGGGTCTATGCTACTACGGCCGTACAAGTCGTTAAATTCGACCGTGGTTGAATTCCATGTTGGGGTCCGGCTTCTGGAAACAGCGCTAACATTCATCCCCATCCCGGGAGGACTCTAGTAGGATATCGACTCCAAATCCCCAGACTGTTACTGTACTGTTGTGCGCCAGTGCTTGCTTGGGTACCTTAGTCAATGGCTTGTCTCAATTTGACTTGCAACGGTGCTTATCCATGCATATACATCCATGTGATGGCAGATTCAGGTTGTTGTTATTGCCTCAGCCTCGAAGTTGCGGATTGATGCATTGGCAAGACTGAAATCATTCGGAATTGTCACTGCTAGAGACAGGAAAAGCACCCGGCCCTGGCTCAACTGTATCAGACAAGGACAAGCTAACAGCGGAAGTTAGAGTGTTTGGCCCACTGAATATTGCGCCCAAATCTCATCGCCATCCCCTGACAGTTTTATTATGGAACCAATCTCACCATCCGGTAGCGCGTTCCAAACGTCCGTCGACCTTCCAGAAGTTTGATCGCAGGGCGAATCCATGGAGCCGCACGGTTGTTGAACACGCTTATCGGGAAGTTGTGTTATGACTCGGCGCTTCTTGTACAACCCTCGTCCAAAGATGCTGTACCTGGATTGTCCCGGTCACCAAAATGGACGTTGCGACATCAAGAACAATGCTGCGTGCGTGCTTCCCGGCTGAGACAGTTTCATCCCTTGGACAACAATGCTGCTTGTAAAGCAGAGCGAGCAACGATTGATTGGAAGCCGAGCCCTGTTCAGCATTGCCTTTTGTTTGCCCGAGGCATATGACACCTCGGATCGCATCGCGGCTCATCTTGAGGACATGACAACGCCTCGCTATGCTGTTTTTAGGTATTGGAGACGTGTCTCATTTGCGGGCCTGCATGTCAACGTGTTTCACCTTCGCAAATCATGGTAGGGCCATTAAATGGCTCGGAGAGGCCGCAACGTCAATGCTTCATCATCTCCATTTCCCTAGCAAAGATGGAAGCTCATCTTGTGGTTGAAAACATCTCCTTGACAGCCTTAACAACTCGAGATCTTATATGGACTGCGCTCGAAGAGGCAAGGAATATTCTCGCCCCGGATCTCCAATCCCATTCGAAGTTGGGTTGCCAAGCCAAGCATCCGTCATTTCATGAGGCACATATTACACCTTCTTACACAGTAACAAGGCCCGAATTGGCGTGGTCAAAGCATCAAAAAGCCGGGCTAACAACAAACGAGAGCAATTTCACGGTCTCCCAAGAAGCCACAGCTTCCTCAGCTCTGACAACCAGCAACGCTCTTGTGTTTCTTCCAATGCCTCCCCGCAATTATGTCATGTATCATGGTTCTACCGAATCCAGGACCCTCCGTAATTTGGATGCTAGTCCCTGCTCTCCGGGCATCACCTAGATGGCCGACCCTCTATTAGCTGGCTGCGACTGGTGTTGAGTATTATATAGCCTTGATCCTTCTCTGTCGCACTCAGTCATGACTCTCATCGGCAGTCTCTGGTGCCTAACGTTGTTGACCGAAACATCAGCTCTTATTTCCTTCGATCTTGACACCGGTTAGTTTGTCGAGACTCTTGCAAGTCAAGTTATTAAACAACGCTCACGGTCATATTTATTTTTCTCTCATTTTTGGCACTCGCCTTGTCCCTTTTCTTTCGAATTCACCTAGTCTCGCAAATCACTCATCATGAGCTCGTCGCGCAAGTCGCGGATTGCCTCGAGCATGTCCAATGTCATGTTCACAAATGCGGTATACTTTCCCAACTACCGGATATACCAGGGAGATACTCCAGGGATGCTCAACTACAGTTGTATCAACCACGTTTACTATGCTTACGCCAGTGTTTCAGCCGACGGCGGCGTTTTCGTAAGTTCTTCACAACGTATTTCAAACGTCTCGGCAATCGGGGGTGCTGATTCGGAATTTGAATCTAGCTAAGTGATGAGTGGGCGGATGCTGGTGCACCTGTTGACGGTGTACAAGGAGGGCTAGGGTCTCTCATGCACCTCAAGCAGAAGCATCCCCATCTTCGAGTTGTGCTGTCTATCGGGGGCGACAACTCCTCAGAAATTTTCCCCCTGGTGGCATCTAGCACTCTCTTGCGCGACAATTTTGCCAGATCGGCCAAGGGGCTTGTTGAGGCATCGGGTCTGGATGGAATCGACAGTAGGTGGCGCTTGAAACAGATCTCCAGTTTTGACGACGAAACTAACAAGATGATTCAAAGTTGCATGGGAATACCCTTGCGATGTCCAACAAGGCTACGACTTTCTTGCACTTCTAGCAGCTGTTCGCATTCATCTACCGGAGGAGCATTATGTACTCACCGCTGCACTTCCTGCAGCCAAGTCCATCTTGCAGTTCCTTGATCTAATGGAGATCGCCGAATACTTGGACTTTATCAACTTGATGGCTTACGATTTCTTTGGTTCCTGGACTCCAAAGGCTGGACATCACGCTCAGCTCTATGCCATGGACAAGGAAGAAACATCAGCTTCTTCAGGGGTCTCTTATCTCATGTCCAAGGGATTTCCCCCAAAGAAGATTCTGCTTGGTATTCCAACTTTTGGACGAAGTTTCCTTCACTGCACAGGGGCAGGACACAAATACAAGGGCGTTGGTGGCGCGGAAGATGGCACGTTTGAGTACAATCAACTACCACGCAAGGGATGTAAAGAGGTTGTCGACAAACGCCATGTTGCAGCACACTGCACCGGGGCAGATGGCGGATTTGTAACATACGACAACCCGGATACTGTTAAGATCAAGGCTGGTTTCTGCAAGCAAAAGGGACTAGGGGTGAGTAGCCTAACTATGGGTGCGAGGGCCGCGGTGTCGTGCATTCATGTCTTGAACACAAGAACACCGCAACTCCATCACTTTCTGCCCAATTTCGTCACTAGATCACTAACAATGTCTTCGCAGGGGTTATTTTACTGGAACGGTCCTGCTGATTCCAAGGACAAGTCCAGGAGCTTAGTTGCGGCAGGCTTCCGCGCTCTTCATTCGTCCTGATAAGTCTTACCGCTCCTTTGACCACATCCTGCATTTTGCATATATGGGAGTGATACAGCGTTTGTTTTTCAGTAGATGGGCATATACCGGTGTTATCTAACCATATTCGGTTCAATTTTCTTTCTTGGATTCATGGAAAAGCGTTTACATTACGAAGGTATGCTAGGAAAACAGGGATTCTGCTGGAAAGAGTTTAAAAATAGAGGCAAGGATATGCCATCGGGAGAATATATAGACAATAGACGGGACAGGCGTTTTTCTGGGGCAGGGAATAAAGGCACTTGGATGCCCGACTACACTCAAACATAAGCTAATGACTCACTGTCTCGTTCATTTGACCTCTTATCACCTTACACGGTGATACAAGATGCACGGTGGCCCTCTTTTTCTATGCATAATCATAGGCAACGGATGAAAGGCGGTAGGGCATGCGCGTATCACATCAACGGTGAAGTCAGGCTCCAAAGTGATTGTTTTTGGGCAACAGGAACGAGGCACTACGAGGCTAACAATGTACGTCAGAGTGCATTGACGTAAATTCATGCAATGTAACTCTTGAGTGATCTACGGGACTTGAGTCAGAGGCCGTACTTTCGGTGACATTCCAAACTGAGGTGTTGTTTGGAGGTTGGATTTGTCTCTTTGTGAAGCCAGTCACATGTCAAGTCATGATGGACTACCCCTGCAGGCAAATGGAACCGTTGAAGCTACAAGTACCTACATCACAGCAATGGAATGGCCAGACTTGACCTACTAGCACTTAAAAGTCATATCACTAGGTAAGGTATGTGAGCCATATTTATACCATTTATAGAGATATCTCTGTATCAATCATTTCAATATACGGGCATATTAGGTCAGTAAGAAGAAAGATGCAACGTATTGTAATTGCCTGGGCTTGAGTTAGACGTGCATTAGCCAGTATCCACGTGGCGATAAGATAAAGAGCTCCTACCGTCATCCCACGGCTCTACTGCCTACAGAGCTCGGCAGCTTTAACACAAACAAACAACAAGGTCAAAGACAAATCGTCACCGATTAAAGATGCCCCGAGACTGGACATCGTCTGCTCATCACTACAGAAGCCCAACAATACATACATTTTACCAACATGTCTGGAACCGATAGGGTTCCGTCTCCCCCGGAGCCTGCGACGGAGTCTTCTGTACAAGGCCCAGATTTGGAGTTTTCCCGTAATCAAACTCCAGACGAAGAAAACGAAGCTATTGAGAGCACGATGCCTCCCTTCGAACCATTGTTCACTCTCTTGACCAACTCAACCACAAATACTACCGTGCATCCTCGCGTCCACTACGTTTTCTCCGATGACGACCCTTCGATTCTCGCAGCCGGTGCTCAAGACCCGTCGCACCGACCTCTTGTCGTAGATCTCGCGCCAGCTCCAGATGGCGAGTCCAACCGATGGGCTGTATCCTGGGCCGCCAGTCTAACGCCCGAATTCGCCGTGACAAACTCGAGCGTAGCTGTACAGCAGAGCGAGGGTGAAGAGAACGGAGGTGCTGGCGCCCTAATGCTCCGTGTTGAAGGCATCGAACGAGAGCCCGTTGAAATGCGACCCGAGTCCCTACCTGGTTCTGGCAGTGGCGCCATAGGAGGAGAGGATGTCGATGTTTTGGCCGAAGAGTTCCGCAGACGGATGGGAGTGCTAAAGAAGGTGGTTGATGAGGCTGAAAAGAGGCGTCTGGTAATAGGACAGGATGAAGACATTCACGATGCAGAAGAAGACGATGGCGCCCCTGATGAAGCGGTGGTAGACTATGATGAGGACAAGGGGAAGGCGAAAGCAGAGAATGACTGATAGGAACTCGCCTGAGAAGTTCCGTTTGCTCTGATGAGTTTGAGATTCTGTATCGGCAAAGATGGAAACGTGCCATCAACAGTGGTAAGTTGCATGCTGTCAAGGTTTCCACCATGCTAACGCATCTACAGATTGTGATTCTACAAGACTAAGGCTTTTGAACCTTCGGCTTATACTGAGATGTCCCCGGAGGAATATGGGTCATGACAGTTTCAGGTGGACCAGACACCTTTGAAAATGAATGAATACATCTTGGCGTATAGGGTTTGTCTGATAATTATGGGTGTCGAGCGTGTCAGATTGTTAACTAGCAATTTAAATACTAGATCCAAGTCAAAACATCACGATACACCAACACAAGTGAGGAAGCGAAAATGTAATTAAAAGTTCATACTATAAACGCCTCCAACTAATGCAAAGAGAAAAGGAAATCAAACGCCAGAAGAGTGGCAGAGTCAAACCCGGTTGTATAAACAAAAAAGAAAAAAGGCGGGCTATCGGGCTATAGCAACAGTTATGGTCCAAATCCAATGGGAATACGCAAAACACAAATACAGCTCTGACACTGCGTTTACTTCCACACGATCCCAGCTCACTTCTCTAAAGCGCGTATGTATTCGTCAATGAATACAAGTATCGCCTTCTCGTCATTCGAGGGTAATCGCCTCTGAGCCAGTCTCTCATCATTCAACCCCTACCTAGTTCCGCGGTAGCTGAGGTAGATGGAATCGTCCTCCACCAACACTGTTGAGCATAGATACTGTGTTGTCGGCAGCAACACGACGGGCTAAGCGAGCAGGTAGGACAGCTGTGTGCATAACGGGCAAGCTGCCAATGGCAGCCTCGATACTTCGCTTCTTGTTGTTGTTGTTTTGTCCCTTGATGACGAAGATGTAGATGAGAACAATAATCACAATGACAACGATAATAGCAACTAGATAAGTTAGCGAGATGCGTCATATGAGGTTGGGGTTGCGAATACATACCACAGATACCCAAGCAGATCCACTTCTTCTTGCGTGTCTTGCGAGCAGTGTTGACGGCCACACCAATCTCCTCGTTACCCTTATCGAGGTTCTCGACGACTTCCTCGCCCTTCTGTTCAATTTGGGTGACGGCAGCTTCTTGCTGAACGACGAGTGTGTCCATATCCTGGAACAACTGAGCCAGCTCAACCATTTGCTGCTCGATCTTGATGAGAGCTTGGTGACGATCCTGAACAGCGCTCAGAGCAGCACGGGCACGACCCTGGCGATCGCTCTGCATCATGGCCTGGCTAAAGACCTGGCCTCCTGTGGTGTCTTCAACAGCAGCCTGGATCTCTTGCTCGGAAGCATCTGGGCGCACAATGCGGTACTGTCGGGCCATCTGATCCTGTGTGCGTTTTCGGAATTGTGACTCGACCTGCTGGTATTGGGTGATGGCAGCCTTGAGACGGCGGTCAATGCGGGTGACATGAGGGTTGTTCTTTGGCGATTTCGCCTCAGGGTTAGACTTGACGGTGCGGACTCGCTCGGTAAGCTCGCGGTAGAGAGACATGGTATCAGCGGAAAGTGAGTCGAGCTGGCGGCTGGCGGCACTGGAACCTGAGCTGTCGGCGTCGTCAAGAGTTCGCTGTTGGATCATACGGAGCTGTTCCAAGTTCTGCTCAACAGTGTCGATTCCACGGTCGATGTCGCGGCACTCATTGAGAATGGCGTTGGGGTCGCCTTGGCCAAAGCCGCTGGCGTTGTGGGCAAGGGGAGCCATCTCAACGCTACCTATCCCTCAAAGCCATGTCAGTATGTGGTGGAAGAGAGCAACCCTTTGAGTCCAAAATTCTCACCTCCATAACCCTGAGCGGGTGGGCTGTTGTAGCCACCGCCATTGCCATAACCATTGTTACCACCATAGCCCTGGTCAGGGGAGTCGTATGGATTTTGGCCACCGTATCTGTTGTCAGAGTCAGTAAGCAAGCCGAGTAAGCTATATTCGACAACTCAGGCAAAACGTACCCGTACTATAACAAAAGTCAGCAAATTATTCATGGAAAGCGGTTTAGGCAGTTGGGATAGAAAGCAGCAGGTCGCGATAGGCTACAAGCTCAATTGGCGTCGCATGGGAAACACTCCAAATTGGAGTGGGATCAATAGGAGAGGGTTGGGTAGGAGGCGCAAACTAACACTCATTGTAGTGACTGAGCTGGAGCTCTGCTGTGCTGTATGTTTTGGTTTCGACGAATTTCACCTCCTTTCACCGGAGGTTGGTCGTTTTTCGAGGATTGTCTCTGATTAATTGCTTTTCTCTCGTCGCTTTTCGAATCGAGTCGAGTTGCCAAGGAAGGGGTTTGCTTAGAGTGGGTGTTTCTCGTCGCGCAGCAAAGAGAAAGGAGAAAGGCTCGTGGATATATACGACCAAAGAGAAGAATGATCGAGACTTGCGTAAACTACTGACGAGATAGAAAAAGGTAAAAAAAGGAAAAGACGGCAAGTGAATGAAAAAGAGAGTCGAGTGAGACGAGGGAGGGTGTAGAGTTAAGGTCAGAAAAATAGGATCAAGGAAGGTGCAAATGAGACGTGACGGGAGGCGGCAAGGAAGGCCCCAGCCAGGGCAGGAATGGGAGTGCCAGCCCAGCCCAAGCAAGTGCGAGACGAGATTAGTGGAGGTGTTGAGTAGCAGCGGCAGTGGCAGTGGCAGAGTAGCACTTAGCCACTGAAATGTTAGCGGGCCTGGGGGGTGAGGGTGGAGGCTAAGGCACTGGCGCTTGGACGCCGCTCACTGCCTTTAGCGGGCTAGAGATTGCCTTAGCTTAGCCCAGTTCCGTACAAGCACCATGCTTACTCCGTATTGTGCAAGCCCCTTTGCTTTCTTTGCTCTCTTGGATGGCGATGCAGGGTCCAATAGTCGGGTCAAGACATGCAAATCTGATTCCAGTTGCGACTTCTAGTGTACGACGGCTACGTAGGAGACTCTGTTTCTCTGGTTGTTTTGGCCGAGTGCCAAGGTTCGCATCGTCATGATCAGCTTCGAAACAGCCCCTTTGATCGCACGCGATGCCATGATAAAGGTGCTCAAAACCAGAGCTGCAACAGCCAGAAACACTTTGAGAGTCTGGTTAATCATGCGACACTTATTCAATTGGATCATCATAGAATGGCACCAGAGACATGCAGCAGCCTAGCTATAAATGAGCTTAACATGATTTTGGCTTAGAGGGAGAATAGGAGACAGATTCAAGCCTACACGCTACCGCTAAATAACATAATCGATCTCGCCACCTTATTTTGTCTAGCACTCCTGAACAAGGGGTATATCCCGAAATAACCACTGTCCCTCGATAGCATCGTTCATTGGTGATGCATTCTCCACTGTTTCATCCTTGGGCGCCTGCTCTCCATTAATCCTGGTTTCTTCAGACTCAGACTGAGAATTCTGTAACAAGTCTGGTGTTTTATATCCAATCTCTCTTTCGTCCCCGACTATCATAGCACCCACCGGCACTATCCGACATCATCACCAAAAGCTTCAAACTCTGATTCATAAACAAAGTCTCTGGTGTCATCCGCTAACTGAAGCAATTGAATCCGTCCATCTGCAGGCTGACAACCTCCACCTGAGTGAGCCCTGCGATCCTGCGCTAGGCCTTCAGCTCTGCAAAATGGCGCGCACCCTTTCGAGATTGACCTTGACCAGGGGGTCTCGAACAACGAACTTAAGCTTCGCCGCGTGGGTCTGGAGCGGCATCGCCAAGGAGCTATTCGTGGTATTTTCGGATTGAGGAACCATCATTCATCTTGTCCTGTCACTGGTATAGAGTCGAACACGGAAATGATTACATCTATAGCATATCAACCTTATAGTAATAGCAACTCTTTTACTGGAGGATAAGTCGGGATATTTGTATGTATCTCGTAATTTCCCGTTGCTTATGCCCTTGGCCAGCTCCACCAGCAAATGTATCCTTCGTCTTACTCTGCCGTTCAAGGGACGGGGACAATTGACACCCTTCCAGCCATCCATCTCATATTTCAGCCGCAGAAACTTGCTGCGCAGCACCAACCAACAAGCTGCCCAAATCCGTTTCCGACGGACTCTACCATAGGCTTATTCCGAGAACCTTACTTGAACAAACAATGACTTTGAATTCTCCTATCAATTGCGGATCGCACAGTTCCTACCAATATCATGTTATTTAGTTGCATATCTGTTAACGGTGACGCTATCTCTCGACTCCCCAGGGCCACCTAATGATAGTACAACTTCTTCCCCCATCGTGAGTCCAGCACATACATTTGATACTCCATCTGATTTCAAAGACTATCATTCCACCACACCAAAACGCCCACATGTTGAAATTCCATACTCAAAGAACAGCATATGCAGACACATAGCTAACGCTGTTATCATTCGGCATATCAACCAACTTGCTGCGGTTATATTTGAGGATACGGAATCGCCCCTTGTCTTGAAACGCATCCTCTTGTCGGATGAACTCCAGAGCTGCCATCGCGACACCAATAGGGTGGCGTCCACAGACAGTATTTCGTGTTTGCTTAAGACTGTCAAGGAATGCGTCATGGCTTCCACTCTCGACGGCGTCCATGGCCGCTTCGTCGATGACTCTAATCGTCTCATGGATGGGTGGACCGTTGGGTTTGGGGCCATCTTTTTGCAACCGTATCAAATCAGAAGGACTCTTCGTACGGGAGTAAGGTAGGTAGCTGAAATGATAGCCCCAATGACAGAAATCGGAGCTGATGATGAAGGCGTTCTCAGGATCTCTGAGGTAGGGCAATAGGGCTCGCCCTATAGCCTTCTCCTCTCGCCTGTTATTGCTTCCCACGAGCACGGGCACAATCTTGGGGAACTTATCAGGTGAGCCAAAGGTTTCCTGGCAGCGGAGGTAAAGGATCGGCATATGCATCTCAAGAGAGTGTTCGTTAACCTCCCCCCTTCTGTCCATAGGCTCCATTGCTACTGCATCCTCGAGCTCAGTGGCCAGTTCTGTGTCTATCTCCAGATTACCAAAGGGTGTCGCATATGTCTCAAAAGTGGTTGCTGCACATCCCTCGAGATAGTAAGTGTGAGATGGACCAAGGACGATGACTCGCTTGGCACGGCTCAGGTCAAGGGTCTTGTAAGCCCAAGCTGCACACGGTCCCGAGAATTCATATCCCGCATGGCTGCAGCACATTGTCATCAGCTCAAAATTATATCAATGTACTCTCCAGGCAAACTCACGGGGCGATGATAACACGGGCTCCGGGAATGGGCAGTGCAACTCCATCCAAACTCTCCGGGACTGCCGTTAGGTAGCTTTGCAGCTCAGGGCGTAAATCTTTCGGGTCTTTCTGGTACCATACGCCGGCCTTTCCTGCTGGTCGGATAGTCGTCATAGTAGTTTCAAAATGATTCATACCTAAGATCGAATGTCACAGGGACGATCTGCTAAAGGTTTATGTAGAATAAGATTGAGATGAATGGGATCAAGGTTGGGTAGGAACGGATGTATGTCATGACGGGACCGCTTGTTAGTTGCCCCGCCTTACACGGCGGGGTACAGCACATGTGTGTGTACCAAAGGTAAACAGGTAAGGCCAGTAGGAAGTAGTAGATAGGCTGAGTTTGAAGTGGCATGATAACCAGATACGCTTATTGTAATGTCACAAATGGTTGGATGGCAAGATGTGGAATCTTCAGGAGACTATATCAGCGGCACGGGCCACGGCTTGCTGCTGATGAAGATACCGTTACCAGATCTAGGTACGTAGGTATTCTGTAAGATTTGTTTACCAAATATAGGTAACTTTAGATACTTGTCCTTGATGAACCAGACTATCAATAATGAATATTCAAATGGCAACAGCAGTTCTTGATGGAGATGAGAGATATGTCACTCAAATGATCGCTGTTTGCTTTCGCCGTGCCAACTGCATTTGTTATCCATCAACCCATGACCCAGGCATTATGACGACCTCTTTTTCTTTCTCTATCATCTGCCAAAAGTCATTCGCCATGCATTCAAATTCTGGTGCCCAACTTATTTGCCATTCTTCAGGTGTTTGACCAAACTTGAGTTTCAAAAGTCGAATAGGTACCCAATGGTTTTTATTCCACCTTTCTCGTTCACCACGCTCTGGTCGAATAAACGTAAGTCTCGCGCTCGATGACGGCAGCACGTTCCGTATTTCATTCCTCGATGCCTCGATTGCGTCTGAATCGAAAGCTGCGCGAAAGTGTTTGCTAATATTGATGGACTCTTGTTCTCCATAGAGCATCAGGTCAACTCCGCTCTCCTGCAAGATTGAAACCCACTTCTGGATGCATCCCTGGAAAACATTGTCCCAGTGAAAGAAACTCATATCCGGTGACAGATAGCAAATGGCTCCTCCAATAACTGAGATCAGGGGTGTGCCTTTCCAGGTTGGAACCTGATACACGTCCCAGGGCTGCACTATCTCGACTGTGTGTAAATCTTCCTGTCTGGCAATTGAGGCTACCTCCCGCACCAAGTGACCCCATCCCTCATCATAGAGTGACATAGTCCACATGGCCCAACCTCTTTTCCACGGAATGACTTCATCCGCGAAACGAATACCGAATGCCACAGCTGCCGAGTGCATGAGTGAAACTCCGGTGCGACTTGACTCGCTAACGTCGAAGCTGGTGATCTTCAGGTCTCGTGCGATGAGGTAGGGGGGCGTTGTTGAATCTAGACAGTGAAAGGATCCAAGCCGGAAAGCTTCCAGGCGATGAATGAGCGGGCCATTATAGAAGTTGGGCAAGAATCTTTGCTGAAAGATTCTTATGTACTCATCTCCATAATCGCAGGAATTGTGATAGTCGAACATACGCAGAACCATGCTTGTCTCTGGCTCATCCATATATGACTGAAATAAGTCTGCAATCTTTAGCCATATTTCCTCCGGGTGTTGTCGATCGGGATCGTACACTGGCGGTGCCAATGCACCCCTGAGAGTATGTCAGAACTTATCGCATGGCTATTGCGTAGAACTTACGCTTGGGCAGTTTTGCCAACTTGCTCAAGCAAAGCTTCATGAAGCCCTAAGCTAAGTAGCAACTGACAGATGTCGAAGTTCTTGCCAGTCGCAGCCCACTGTGATTCAAATGAGTAATCAATTCTAGCAGTGTCCAAGGTTGCTGCCATACATAAAGAAGCGAGTGTCCATATTCATCTTTGTCGAACGGAGATGCTTTCCGGTTTCTGAATAGCTCAAGAACACCAGCCCTATCTCCATTTAGTATTCTCTGAATAATATCAGATTTATATGGAACGACGTTGTACACCCGAAAGTTGTACGTCCAGCCATAGCCAGTTCGAGTCGATTGTAGTTCATATACGGACGATGAAAGCCAACTTGGCAGTTGAAGATACGCCTGCCAGGCACCAGTGGTGGTGGCATAGGCCATGGTGAAACGGCCAAATCTCGAAGCGGTATATTTCTTGTTGAGCTTTGCATTGTCTTTCGGGATACGTGTCAGTTCAGATTCATCAATCTCTATGACATGGCCGCGAGATTCATCTTGCTTTTGGGCCTCGATCTGTGGTTGTTTCTCAAATTTAGAGCTTGTGCAGTGGTCGTTGAGTGTTTTGGTGAGCTGAGCTGCAATTAGATCAGGTGTCATTATCGAGATAGTCCTTGACGAATATCATTAGTTACTACTCACAAGCAAGCTCTGTATTAGTCCCCGTCATGTCAATACTTACATGTGCCAGGCCTGTACTGCTAAGCACAGCATTGATATTGCCTCATTAAGTCTGGTGGTGAGCCCATCTGAGCTTTCCTTTCCAATGACTATCTTGACAGCGGCTAGCTTCCGCTTCAGGCCAGTCTTGACTTCGAGTTTCGTGGATATATAATCCGCGTTTTTTCTAAGCTCCTCAAGTGCCTCCAGTGAAGCTCGGAGGTTATCTTGCACCAACGAAAATGTAGGCAGCATATTGAAAGATTCCTGGTTTGGATATTGCTGACCAAGTGTCTCAAATATAGCTTTATAGCCTTGTAGACGGTTCAGAAGAAACGACGTTTCTTGAGGTAGATCTTGGGCTTGGTCCCACAATCTCTTCGTCTTGATTATACATTTCCCAATTTCTGTCGAGATTTGGACAAATGCAATAATACTTGCGGCGACGTCCATCCTCAGTTGTGAATCAGACGATGAATGCTTATGATATGAGCTAACAGTTAAAACAAAGAATAAATCGCAATACACAGTTACTACGAATATGAGAACACAGCCAGCTTCTATGGGTTGGACGAGTCATTTAAGAACGAGTTGTTAAATCCCAACAGACAAGAGCACTGCCTCTATTAACGAATCTCAACCAACAAGACTGTTGCCTTTGTGGGACAGTGTTGACCAACCAGCCTACTTGGTTAAGTCTATCCATGTCGCTATCCGGGGTTGAAAGGCGCGTAGAGTAGTGGCCGTGGCAAGATAGGCGGCAAACCGCAGCACATGTTGAATTATGGATGGGTGCCTCGCAATGTTTCACATCATGGTCAGGCGACGTACCATGGTAGGCCTCCCAAATATGCCTTCCCTATTTCCACTAGCATTCATTTCCATGTTTTTGGAGACGGACAGTGAGTTAGATATAGTATTGACAGTGGAAACGGGATGAAATGAAATTCTGTACGCATGAGGAGGCGCCCGGCGCTTGTTATAAGACGGGTACGGTTACGGGTGCGGGTGCGGGCCGTTGGAGGCGCTAATACACATCGTCAGCTCCACCAACTGTGATGAAATCATAAACAGGCAGGGAGTTCTGTCCAACTGTCATACCCTACAGTTCTTATATTGCAATGGGAGAATGCTCGTGGCAGAAACAACGTAGAGGATGATCGATTGTATATACCTAAGTATACAAGAGTTAGATTCCAAATCTGGTGTAACTGATTTGGCACTTCGTCGTTCATTCTTCGTTGCCATGTTTGGCATTGCATAGGATTGACGCACCTATCATGTTGGTGGTCATATAAACAAAACAAAGAGTCTTTGCTTCGTACAATCAGCTTAAGAAAACCAGCTCATCCTACGAAAAACTAATCTACCAATCGTGAGATCCCGCAATACATGAATACTTATCACACAGTAGTCCCAGGCACGCCTTGCAGCACGGCTCGTATTCCCTGCGTTGTGGCTTTTAGTGCAGTGTGCCCCTTTCGATAGTTGGCATGCGCCAGGCAAAGCTGAAAGACTGAGGCTGGCTGCATGACTGGGTTAATAAAGACAGCGGTACCTATCTAACGCAAGGAGCCACACAGAAACGGTAAAGATGTACAAAACAGCCGAGTGAACCGTGTAGCCACAATGTGATATGTGGTTTGACAGTTGTCTCTCGGAAGTCTTGTAACCGTTCCGGGGATTTTTGCAATGGATATCAACTGGGGCTTAAATAATTGAGCTACGGTAAAGACGGTGTCGAAACCCGCAGCCCTACGATTCAATGGATGCTCATCTAACGACAAAGCTCAGATGGGGAACTTGAGCTGATGCTGTTTTCCTTACGAGAGGTGGGAAAATAAGTAAGGTAGCTTGTTGAATACATAAGATGTTTGTTACGAGTGGAGGGGTAGCATCTTAGGTTGGCACTATAGCGTCGGATTGCACAATCTAATTGCGACAACATCAAACATCTGTCGGAGATCTCAGAATGTTAATAATAATAATAATAGAATGCTCAGAAAAGATTCACAGAAACTTTCCATGTTTCTAGTTTGCAAGTGTTTCTCCATATCAATGGATGCATTTGTCCAAGTGGATTGGATTGGATGGAGCTATCCATTTACCGAAGTCGGAGTCAGCCCCAGTGGCGAACGGGTCTATTGCCGAACCGGACTCTTCCTATTGAACTGTATTGGAATACATCCCGAACCGACTTGTCGAGTATCCTGGACTCGAACTTCGAAGTCTTTTGCATTCAAAGTTTGCTCGTAGGTGGTTGAACTAAGCTTATACATACGTGGTAACGTTTATCATAACTCACTGAACTGGGTGCTAGGGACCCTGGAGAGTAGGTACTGATTCAAGGGCTGGCTGACTTTGAATAGCGGGCGCGGGCGTCGACAGTGGGCTAAGACATGCCGTTAACTAACGATCTATAGCGCCAGCCCTGTCTCACCTGTCTAGGAACTAGGTACTTTAGAGAACCGACATCCCAATCTGATCTAGGCTGGCAATGCCTCGCCCGCGACCGAAAAAGCTCTGTCACCGTGTTAGTCTCGATCGTCGAATGCCGTGCCGGTTTAACCATTGAATGAATTGCCACTAATAAATGACAAACTATGCAATAAAATTAATCAGCTCGCTCTTTGACTTGAGTTTCTCCTTCGTCTCGTCGCTTTCCCTGTGACAATCTGTCGTACTTCATTGTACGACACGGGGATTTACATACCTGAGAAACATCTCTCACATCTGTGTAACCAGCCCTTGCTTGCCTCAGTCTGCAGCTCCTATCCATCCCGTCCATTCTCATCCCTCCCTGGTCTAGGGATCAGCCTCCACTGTCGCATTCCGTCATCGTAACTAACCTAAAAGTCGCTGAAATCTCCTGCAGCCCGCGGCCATTTCACCAGGTTCCCCCCCTCCAGCTCCCGGTCTCTTTTTCCTCCCATCTTCAACAACAACAAAACTTGACTTTCATTATCCTTCCCCCACGACAAGAGTGAGCACCCTCTTTTGGTGCTCGTGTCATTTCTTCGCCATGGGTATTCTCCAAAAGATGGCCTGGTCCAAGAGTACCAGGATCAAGGTGATGATAGCCATTGACACTCTGTTTTTCCTCGTCGAGATCGTCTCTGGCTTCCTTGCCCACTCGCTGGCCCTCATGGCCGATGCTTTTCACATGGTCAGTCAATCGCATCTGTTTCGCGCTGCATGCGAATCAATAGACAGGACATTAGCTAACTCTGCGCAGCTCAATGATATCATCTCGTTGGTTATCGGCCTCTGGGCTGTGTCTGCCGCACAAAAGACCTCTACTGACGAATTCACCTTTGGCGTACGTCTCCCAAACCATTCTGCGTCCCCTTTAATGCCGATGCGCTTGTCTAACTATCTTCTAGTGGGTTCGCGCAGAGATTCTTGGTGCCTTTTTCAACGCCGTTTTCCTCATCGCCCTCTGTGTTTCCATCGTCCTCGAAGCATTGACCCGATTCATCGAACCACCCGAGATCAATAACCCGAAGCTCATGCTCATTGTTGGTTCTGCCGGCCTATTCTCCAACTTTGTCGGCTTCTTTGTCCTCGGCGGCCACGGTCACTCTCATGGACCCGGCGAGCACGATCATGATCATGAGCACGGACACTCTCACGCCCACGTCCACGACGAGGAGGAGGGCAATGCCGGTTACCAAACCCAGGGCACTCTTGCAGACGAAAGTGGCCGCGCTGCTGAGGTTCTACCCGAGGCCGTGGTCCGCCGTGCAACAGCGTCCAAGAAGTCCAACGGCAAATCCAACGAACAGCGACATAGCCGAGATGCATCCACACGAGGCCGCGACTATCATCGATCCAGTAGGAGTGGACATGCTCGTTTCGCTAGTCTCGATGACTTGAGCATTCACCCAGCAAGTTTCCGACAAAGCATTATCGAAGCTACGCGTGGCGAGACCAACGAAAGCACTAGCGAGAGCGAGACCGACGCCGAGAACTCTCTGATCATG
Source organism: Fusarium subglutinans (assembly GCF_013396075.1). NCBI lineage: Eukaryota > Fungi > Ascomycota > Sordariomycetes > Hypocreales > Nectriaceae > Fusarium > Fusarium subglutinans. The sequence continues at coordinate 320,780 of NW_023502091.1, read as the reverse complement.
GAGGAGGACGAGGCGCATGAGGAGTCGCCTCTTCTCAAAGACGTTGCTAAGAAGGGTTCTTCGCTTGGTCACAATAGAAAAGCTTCTCACTCTCATTCCCACTCTCGACGACCCAGACGGGACTCGAGCGTTCATCACGGCCACCACCACACTCTTCCCAAGAAAGCTGGCAAGAAGGACAGCCACGGCCATAACCACGCTGACATGGGTATGAATGCCATGATTCTCCACGTCATTGGAGACATGCTTGGCAACATAGGTGTCATGGTCACGGCTCTCATTATCTGGCTGACGGACTGGCCTGGCAAAGTCTATGCTGATCCCGCCGTCTCTCTGTTCATCACTGCTATTATCCTCAAGACCTGCATTCCTCTCACCCGAGGCACCGCTCGTGTTCTTTTACAAGCCACTCCTGAGCATATCAGCGTCCCTGAGATTAGACAAGACATCGAAGCTCTTCCCGGCGTTATTACCTGCCATCATATTCATGTCTGGCAACTCTCAGACACCAAACTTGTCGCTAGTATGCACCTCCAAGTGTCTTTCCCCATTGATTCTCACAGTGGCGAGAAGTACATGGAGCTGGCCCGCCGAGCTCGGAAGTGTCTTCATGGGTTTGGCATTCACAGCGCTACGATACAGCCCGAGTTCTGCTTCGACCAGAAGCACTCACACGAAGCAGAAGCTGCTGCTCTGTCCCTAGACGGTCCTGTTGATATCAACAAGGGTGATAGTTGCCTCCTTGAGTGTATCGACGACTGCCAGGCCCAGGGTTGCTGCCCTGCCGACTCGTCGTCCAAGGCTTCGTCAACAAGACGATGTAGTCAATCGTCGCACAGCGCTACCAGCCCTCATGCGCACGATCATGACCACGGTCACGGCCACGATCACGGCAACAACCACCAGCACTAATCCACTACCCAGCACATCAGGTTTTGTTCCGGGCTTTGCTTTAAGTGTGTTTTTGGCACCCGCCCCTATTTTCTGTCTTTACTACATACTACGAATAATTTCTCCTTGGTCTTTAAACTAAAAGGGTTCGGCGTTCTATCGTGCGGAAAGATAGACTCTCTAATATGGGGTAGTCTTATTGTTGGGCAGCATTTGGCACGAGAATATGTGGTATTCGAGAGGTAGATGGTACCTTTTTTTTGTTTTGTATGATAGATATTAGTAGGCATCACGCGAATTGGAATTTTCTTTTTCTTTATAGCATCTATTCTCGTCGTGTTTTGCCATGAACGGTTTCTAGCTTGCGCTGTTGTGCTCTTTCTTGAGTAAGGATGTCTAGTCGAGCTTTTCCTGCGCAAAATGGCATCGTCCCTAGAGGCACGATATTAATCACTAGCAATGCACGTCTGTTTATTTATTTATTTTGAAAATATCCTCCATGTGGTACAAAGCCACCACTCAACGCCATTTTTCTTTGATCTGCATCTAGTCCCGAACTGTATTTACATTTGATAATACTCAATTTTCTCATTCATAAAGGGCGACAATCAATACCTACGCTTGCGGCGGAAGAATGAGTTCATCACGGCTCCCAACTTCGATGACGCCTGCGTCACCCTTGAACAGATACTCCACGCGAAGAATCTTGTCCAAGCCCGGGGCTGGGTCCCAGAATCCTGGTAGCCGACTCTTGCGTACGCCATGGGGGATCACTAGGGCTGGGCCGCTGGAATACGATGATTCGTTGATAAGAGCGGCAACGGCGATTGTGACATCGGCAACTTGATCGCTTGTTGCGAGGATGCCGTATTCATCAGGGATGCCGTATTTAGCATTGAGGATAACGAGACCACCAAGTGTCATCTGATGCTTCTGGCGACCCTCTATTGGATGTGCGAGGAGTGTTGTGATGTTTTCTGCCTCGTATCTATGCCGAGCAATGGCGACTGGTGCCCCAGTTGAAGAGACATCTGAGCGAACGCGGCGATGAGATCGTGAAACTCGTTGACGGCGACGATAGTTAAGACCAAGTTGCACTGCCGCAAGTCCAGCAAAGGGTAGAGCGCCAGCCCAGAAAAGGACACTAGACCCGAGAAGCGATCGTGGTGCTATGAGAAGAGGGACACTGAGACGCTGACCAAGGCGGGACCAGTAGACGGAGAGGTGAAGGTTGTGCAGACTGATGCCGACTTCAAGACCAACACGCGCGAAACGGCCAACGGACCACAGATTGCGGAGGGCAAAATACTGGTCCTGGAATGTGTTGGAACAGAGCTCTGCCTCCACGCGGGCTGACGAGGGTAGACCAGGATCCAGTGATGTCGGAGGAGTTTGGAAAGGTAGAGTCAGGTCCTTGCTGTATCGGACAGCGCCGGCCACTGAGGTTGGTGTAGCGGATGCAGAGACAGCCCAACTTCCATGCTTGCAAGAATTGATCTCGTAGTCGAGACCCCTAATACCGCCCTCATCGCCAGGAGAGTCTGACGAGCCCGGTACAGGTAATCGGTCTGATGGTCCTGTTCGGAAGCCTAGCTCAAGGTTGGGGGTCGGTCCAGGGGCTTCGGCGTTGAAGAAGTCTGGACTGATTCTTGAGTGTTCGGAGAAAAAATGAGAGTGTTGATTGGATCCAAAGCTCCAGTCGCCACTGTCTGCGCGCAGGTATCCTGTTCCGTGTCGCAGATTCTGGCAGAGACCTAGAGCAACACGCGGTTGAATCGACGACGAATCACGCGACGATTGTATACTAGCCTCGGCTATGGTTGGTTCTGAGAATTTGGGGAGGAGGAAGTGATGATAAAGACGGCTGGTGACGGAGAACTCTGGCAGAACATCTGATTCGAGCTCAACAGCAGTCTTGATCCACCTAAGCTTATCAGGGGACGATGAAGGTGAGCGGTTCAAAAACTCTTGTCGATATCGCAGAGAGGCCAACGGAGCGAACTTATTCTCAACAAGCTGTATGAGTCTCTGTCTGGAGATTGGCAAGGGTAACAGAGGTTGATATCGATCGTACAAGAGTGATGTTGGTACCAAGGACAGATCCCGTGTAATGCCGTAGGTAGATCCAGTCACAGTCACAGTGGGTGTTGCGACTTGAATGCGAGGCTGTGATGGACTCTCGATTGTCTCCTTCTCGTCCCTTGAAGCAAGACTTGCGAGTCGTGTAACTTGTGGCTGAAGAAGCTTCTGAAGTGCTGGTAGGTCGACTGTGACGGAATGACTGAGAGAAAAGTCAAGGATTTGCAGCCCTGAGGCGCCATGTCCCGACCCAGAGGCATCAAGTCGAATTCCTAGATCAGAGCTTGTCTGTATACCGTTCTGTAAGCGGTCCCAAACAGCTTCTTTAAATGCGACTTCGTATGCTGATTGTGATGCGCCTGTCTCTTGAGCTTCCAGAAACTGGTCTAGGTCGTACTGAGCTCGTCGCGCAGGATCAATGAGTGTTTCGAAGGCATCTTGGACACGGAGGAATTGCTGATGAGCTACGGGGCGCAAATGCTCAGGATAGCTGTCCGGGTAAAAGAGGATAAACAGACGGTAGTATGCGCTCCGGATCTGCTGTTGCGACAACTCTGAAGTGTCTCGTGGGAGACAAAGTAGGTCGTAAAAATTAGTGTCTAGATCCTCTGCTCCAGGTGCTAGATCTTGTGTATGAGGCACAGGTCCAAAGCCTCCTTCAGTTGAGCTCAAGGCAGCCTTCTCATCGAGGTCTGGATCTCCCGTCTCGGAAACAACACTCGTTCCACGCTCGTAGATCGAACTAGCATCATCGTCCCAGAATGCGAACTCCTGCTTTGTAGCAGCGAACTGTTCATTGAGGGAAAAGCGAGATGGAGCAGCTCGAAGAGGTTGCGCAGTAGTAGCTGGGGCGCCTGAAGACAGGCGGTGCTCATCCAAATTGGCTGAAGAGCGCACTGGAGAGTTTCTGGAGGCGCCACGACGAGTACGAGCGCGGGGCACTCGAAGGCTTTCGCGGCGGGAGTCTCTGTCATGGGGCATGATGTCTATTTGTCTGATGGTGTTGAGAGAGAGAGAGAGAGGCAGACGACTAACTCTCCATTGAGAGAGGGCAGAATAGAGTGAGTGAGTGGACTACAGATCAGAATAGTAGAGATGTCACCGCCTCGGACTGATGGCAGTGAGTGAGTGAGTGAGTGAGTGATTCTCCAATCACGATACACACAAGAAAGCGGATGGATCAGTCAAAGGCCCCTCGCACGATCCCGATGTGGGTTGATCCATTGTTGGGAGTTGGAGAAGTTGTTAGGCCACTAATGTAAGCACCTACTGACGCAAACTACAGGGGTCGTCCTAGAAGTGTACAGTGCAATAGAGCATATTGGCAAGGAGAATTAGCATTCATCATCTATCAAACTCTGATTGAGCTTATGGAATAAAACAAATAGCAAGTAATGAGAGAAACAACACTTAGAGCGGTTACCAGCCCCATTTTCAGATCCACGATGCCCCAAGACACCATGAACAACATGTGGCAGGTTTAAGCGTGGATAGTAGCGGGGTATTCAATTGTATTGTTTCTGAGACTGCTCTTGTTTTATTGGGAATTTCTATTAGATTATGTCTCTAATAAATGTCCGACTTGGAGTCAGTTTGTGTTCACATAGAAATGAAACATCGAGTCAACTAATTATACCATAAACAGTTACTCAAGATCATCCATACATAGACCTTCAAACAACAGCGTTGCCAGGTCATCTCGTGCAACTATTTTACCCACTTGAAATGCCAAGTAACTTCTGATTACTATCAACTATCAGTGTCCTTAAAAATGCAGTGTCTCTTGATAGCATGATAGCATCAGTGGTCGATAGCACGGTTCGCGATGTCATGCGTTTCAATGAGCTAAGCAAGGATTCCCCAGGGTCAAGGATAACTATCCATGTCCTTAGCGGGCTGTATTATTGTTGAAACGAAACTTCCTGCAGTGGGAGCTGTCCAAGTCTGAGTATAATCAACTCCCTCGATCAACTGTGTAATATCGTAAAGGTCTATTGAAGTTACTTTAGGGACGAGGAAACTTCTGACCTTGAACTCGAGGTGCCAAAAATAACTACCTATCCACGTAGTCCAAACTCCCCCAAGTCCCCTTATTGTTTAGGATAAAGATCATAAGTTTTTTTTGGCCTTCCCTGGGATCCTCAATGGGTGACCTATTGGTATGGCTAGTGCTTCGACCTTGCATAAGATCTTTGATCAAAACAAGTAGCAAGAAGTCGACAACATGTCAAGTGACCCAGTATCGTAAGGGATTACTGCTCTCTATGGCAAGACTGCTACAGTAAGGAGCCAGAGTTATATTCGGAAGATATACATTAGTACCAATGGCACACTCATGGAATCAAATGGCTTCTGTCTTGGTAGAAAGGATTCGCAATACCATAGCCCCTTTTTTTAATCTTGTTCAGGCCCTTATATGTTCAAACATTCCTATAAAGCCTTGCTTCACTTGGGTATCTCTCGAACAATTTTCAACGGAGATTGCGCCTGTCAAAAAGATATCTAAATGCTTGCAAGACTGTGGAGTTACAGTATATATCCTCTCAGGATTAACTGAAGACTAAGTGATCCTCATGCTACCTCGTTTCTGATGAAGCTGCAATGCATCAAGACTCGCGAACTAGTCTTCACCCATTACAGGACACTGTGGAATGAACTGAGAGATCTCGCATCTCAATTGTCCTGAAGACATTATGGTTCTCAAAGTAGAGTTCACTAGCACTCATATTCATGTTATCTTCCGCTTCTATCAGTCGAAACGAAAAGGGGTCGTGGCGAACGCAGCCACGTATGAGTTGAGTCGATATAAGTCCATTCGTTGCACTGCCATTTTCAGTTTATTTAAAAATTGAGATAATACTCAGAGTCTTCTGTACAGCCGAATCAGTTCAGTCAGCGATTTATATGTCTTGCACATTCGCACGTCTCCAGTATGTCTATGATGCGAGTAGACCTCCTCCCTCTTGACTGACTACCAGTTCTATAAAAGTTTTCGAGATCCAATTATGACGAATTCCATTTGCCTTCATCATCGCGTTAAATTGGTATACGAGAGCTATATGGCTATCGTCTCGCCACTGGCCTCTCTAAAGGTCCCTGGCCGGGTAGTCTTCAGCCGACAATCATAACTCCACCCTCGGCCTCCAACGAACCATCACGACATTGAAGAGAATATTTAAAAATATGCATAGATTCTATTTCGGTTAATTTCGCAAAGAAAGACCTATCAAATCATATCTGGTATTGCTGAATTGCTAAACATTGTTCGTTAGGAATCCGCAATCATCAAACTCTTCTCACACTCGCTTGTTGCTAGAGGGTTCTTCCTAAGAAATACAATTGAACGGTTTTGATGAGGACTTTTTACTTATACTTATATCTAGTTAGCACAATCGATCATCTAAACCATGTCATCAACTTGTGCCCCGGTGGCAGTGTGAGGTCAGGAGGGTATGAGGAGTATGAGGAGTATGAATGCAATAGCGTATATTTATATTGTCAAGATATACCTGCGCTCTCACACTGAGACCTCTACCTCACTCAGGAGAGTTCCTATCACTAACAGTATCTTGGGAACCGTAAAGACTCCATGAGAGAAGCTTTGTACGCTTGCTGGGACAAGATGGTTGTCGTAGGATGTCGCCGTTGTAATTATGTTTAGTATTAAAGGGCATGTACATGTACAAGATTAAATTTACCGTGGCCTATTTTCACATCTTTAACTTAGTAGATCTTGCCAGTATATACGACTCGACTTGTTGTTATCTATCCTCTTCCCGCAAAGCTTGGCTCGAATGAGGTTGCCGATTCACAAAATTTCAAATAAAGAGGTGTCCTATCATGTTTCCAGTTCCGTCAAAGTTGCGTTTCATGTCTAGAATAACTCAAGAGTATTCAAACCTAATGAATTGATGTGTGCTAAGTTGGTTATGTAGGGGTGCCTCAACATGAAGTTACTATTGCTGTCGAAGCTCGACTCAGGGATAAAGATACTTCGCCAGCGTCCACATCCACACTTCCACAAGACTTCTTGGTCCTCATTAAACCCAGAACTAATTCAAATCAAGGGCTATGAGGCACAAGTACTATTCTTTCGCAATTGTAGCCCATCGTTCAGATGTTCTGCGTCCCATCTGTATGGTCCTTCGACCTTCGACCTTCAACTTCAACCTCAAATGTGTCATGCTGAACTACCAATTACATACGTATCCCCTCACTTGCTGTAATATACTTTACTAATCTAGATTGTATGTATACGTATCAGGTTACCTCTACATAGCCTGGGTCTGGGCTTGTGTCGTCCTCTTGTTTAGCAAGCTCCGTGGAAGACAACTCACTTTGTCACGGCATCAGGGCAGACCTAGGATGTGATATTCCAGTCCACGTACCGCTCATTCACCCCCAGTTTCATGTTTCATTATTCTCAGCTACGTCTGAATACTTCTATTACCGCTTTTGGATCACGCTTCTAGGGACACATCCAAGTATCTCAACACACATCCCCAAGTCCAACATTTTCCTTATACCCCTGAACGGAAGAATGATGGTTGCACCCAAAATAACGTGAAAGTATGTCGGCATCGTCTATCACACCTGTCAAGTTATCAGTGTCGATTTTGACGGTGTCGATTGGGGCCACGACAACGATTCTCAGCGCTCCAAGACACCAATCACAGCGACGACCCAGCTATCGGGAGCAGCGCACAAGCCCTGACAAGAGAAACTCATGGCCGCAGCTTGGGTCGAGCTGAAAGGGCAGAGAACATGCAAGCTTTTAAACATGGGGGGTTCTCACTATGGCATTGGCCAGACTATACGGAGTACCCTGCCGACCAGTCTCGGACTGCAAGGCCGGTTGTCTGTCCCTGCGAGCCTGTTGGCTGTTTTGCCTTGGCCTTCCTATCTTGTACATGCCGCTGCAGTGTGTTGGGAAGATTAGTAGAGAGATTTAAGTCTGGGCGTTTCGACAGTCAACTTTATGCAGCCTAACCTAGAGCTTGGAATATTTGATTCACCGACCGATGAACAACAACCTGACCAGAGATGAGTGATGTGCCCATGTTTACAAGCAACGGCCCGTTGCATACAGTACAGTCCAGCACAGTCCTCCCATGACAATCAAATGACGGGATCTCTTTCGAATCAGCCGCGGGCCGGAGCGTCGAACCCGTCCACCCTTCTCGCTTGCCCTGGCCTCGAGGAGCGAATTGCTTAGGCTCTCGCGATACAAGGGAGCTGCGCCGTAACACCTGGAACCGCCGATGCCAGGCCCTTGTGCAAGTTCAGGGCATGTTTCCCGTCCGTTGTACGAGACACAGAAGCCCTGGTACTACCCTATGCCGTGTGCGACGTCGTACAGCGGCTCGTGAACGAGTTCAACGACATGTGTACACCCAGGTTGCTCAGGTTGCTCAGGTCACTCATAACGGTTGGCGGCCTGCAATGCGAAATGCAAATCATCTGCAGCAAAGTGAGTGACCTCGAATGACTGACCGATTTCGCGGCAGCCCTACAGAATATGCTGACAATGCATCAGATTAGGGGTTATGTTGGGGCTGCCGCTGTAGCCAGGGTCGTAGCGAGATGAAGGTCAGATCAGGTCAGAGAACAGCAATGATTGTCCACCAACGTAACACACAGAGTAAGCAAACCAACTGGGCCCTGGAGCATCTGTGTCACTATCACATTCAGGGAGACAGACAGACAGACAGACAGACCTACGCTACGCTATTGTTTGCTCGGCCTAGTTTCAGTTGAGCAAGTTGGAGCATCGATAATAACAATAAAACACCGCAAATGAGCGGGTTTCCAAGATTTCCCATATCTACATCTCTTGGCAGTACGGATAAGAACTGGCAGAAAACAATCGCCGATTGAGACGAGAATCGCATGCATGCGGGTCCTGTGCTGTACAGTAGTATACGTTTTAGCTGCTTAATGTACAAGGATGGCTCAGAACTGTTTCAGCTGCATTTACCCAGAAGTGGCATATCAACAAAGAACCCTTCTAGCTGACGAAAGAATGGTGTCAAACTCTTGATAGCGTGGCCGTATCCTTATTCTCAATTGGGTCCAGCAATCAACGTCTGGGATCATGGGTAAAGAGATGCGTCAAAACAAAGAACCAACAAGTAAAAAATGTCAGCCACACCAGGCTACGGTGCGTCTTTAGAGGTCAGCCCGCAAAAGTCGACATGGCGCCATGGATGTCGCAAAGGGAGGGGAAGAAAGAGTATCGGGATCCTGGCTATCCTATCGGAGATTTCAGCAATTCGGATATCGATCTTTCCGATACCTAGGTACACGGTTTGTTTGTTTGTTTACTCGAGTCCAGAGCGTCAAATCAAAAGCCGTGTCTCTGTAGATAGCTTCAGAATAACCTGTTGAGACCCTTGCACAGTCACATCGTGGCGCAGCGTACATATTCGATGCATGCATATGTATGTATGTAGCTCGGCGCTGAATGCGAACAGATCTCTCTCTGCCTTGCGCCTTGCAGAACTTGGTAAACAAGTCGATGCCCTCTTGTTGAAGAGCGTCATTGTGTTGTCAATGGTAGCGTAAGCCACAACAAAAGCCTCAAGCCCTTCCGCGTGCTAGAGCGCGCCGTTGATCCGCGTAGGGAAACCCTCCATAACCAAAAGCAGCAAGCCACAGGTTGAAAAGTCCTCTGCTTTGAGTAGTGATTGAAGCCTGTGTTGGATCTGAATGCTTCATACACCTCGGTCCACTCGGCATGAGCAGAGAGCTATTTTGATATAGCCATGTTACATCGCACAGTAATAGAGTTGATAAAATAACATGGGGTATCGTAGAATTGGAAACAATCAGGAAAACTAGCGTTGACAACGCACGTCCTGGTGTTTGCAGATACGCAAACGCCTTGCCAAAACACCAATGGGCAAGTCGTAGATGAGCTGATATTGAGGTATTAGTCTCCTACCCTGAGCCTTGCTAGCTCATCTCGAAATCGAGGTCTCGTCGGCAACTGGCTGGAGAGCACAACTTGTAACTGTTCATCTCACTCGTCTCTCGTATTGAGTGATTCTCACCTCTCTGAGACCTCACAGTCAAGATTGTCTCTCTATATAGGGTTCGAGACCTTGAAGACTTCATCCACCTCTCCGTAAACCAAAACATTTCATGATTCTCAAGAATCCTTGAACTTGATCGACTTGACTCTCAAATCGCGATCATTATCCCCACAAGAAGCCAACCTGCAAAAGTTGCGGGGATGAACCAAGAAGACGAACCGAATGACCGCCGCACGAGCCCCAGCTCTGGACAGGGACCCCGGCCAAAGGCTTCAAGTAAACCAGATCGCGAAAAAATGGCCCCGATTGGGATTTTGTTCCGCGATCACGAACTTGGTTTTACCTCATAATCTTGCGACATATGCGGCCTATATTCAGTCTCATATCCAAGCTGACCAAGTTTCGCTGGACGCCCAGGTGACTGAATCGGTAATCTTTTGGTAAGACAAATCGACATCAGTCTTCGGCCTCGCCTAGGCCTTTTGGTGGCTGTTGGAGATTCCAGCTTGGCTAGTTTCCCGATTTGGTGTCTCAAAAAGCAAACATGAAGAACTCTCTGACCAACCAGAGGCCACAAACCAATCTCACCATCGAATTCCGAACAAGGCCATGCCCTGTCAATTGTCCCAGCACCATTGTCCGCTCACGAATCAATTGGTGATCTTTTTTTTTTCGGCTTGTTGACTTTGGCCAAGTTCCCCCGAACCAGAATATTCCGTTCGGTCGGTCTTATTCCGGTAGCATCCGACAGCTGAGGATCGACTTCTAGGTCGATCATGTTCATCATGTTGACAATCGGTGAATGGCGCACTCGCAAAGTGTCGCGTTGTCGAATCTGCACCCAGTTCGTAAGAGTCCCATCAGATTACAGATCAGCCATCTCGACAGACCAACGGTGTCAAGCCATTCACATGCGCTGCATGGATCTACAGAGGGGACATGTTCATGTCAACAACCAACATGTTGATTCTCAACGCTGATAGGACGCTCGGTGATGGCCTTCCTCACAGCCTCCCATATCCAGCTGACATCTTGAGCCATTAACCTAACTTGGTAAAAGGGAACATGAATCCGCAAGGACGTAGGGCAGACTTGTAAGCGAAGCGGCGGCTATCGACCTAAAGCGACCAGGGGTCGATCCTCGAAGACGAACCATTGACTGCAACTCGTCGTCATGAAAACGCAGGCAGCGAGAACCAGACCTCATTGAGGACTTCTCACTGGATGGTCAGTTCTTGGCCTCTGGTTTGAGATCCAAGATCGTGGTTCATGGTCAGCAAAATGCGACCCTGTTGGTCACTCGCATATGCCTCTTTCGGATGCAGAACACATCCCACTCGGTGTTTCTGAAGCTTATCTCCATGTTTATTGTTTATTGTTATTTTGAAACTCAATTCGCGCGCGATATAAATCCATCGTCCGCGGCAACATAACCAACATAACGAGGAGACGATTGCCACCGTATGCCTTGCTTGGCATGTGATGTGACAGAGCCACAGAGGAGCAAGATAACTTGGAACAGTAATCTTGGTAACTTGTTGGGCAAAGGCTGGTCCCTGGCAGGGTTTGGTACCTTGACCTCTGCTCTTGAAGGCCTTGAAGACACGTCCACTCGCCGCCACTTGGCGGCAGACGCGAACGGATGAGGGCATCGACAACAAGAGGTGCGGGGAAATTCCGAGTGAGACTGGACCGCAGTCCAAGCTCTTCTGGTGTAGCAGGTGTATCAGATTCCATGTTACACACATTGTAAGCGGGCAGCCCAGATGGTAAGACCAGCCAATGATATCGCGTAATCGCATCCCCGCGAAGCTAAGATTGCCGTGGGCGCTACCCTGGAGGGGCAGCAGAGACATGGCTTCCATGCGAAACTTGACGACTTCGAGAATTTGTTGCCTGCCGAAGTGGTCCATTGAGACACTACCGATGGAATGCCAATCCTGGTATCGATCTCGCATAGAGATAAGGTAAAAACAATCATATGCCGCATCCTCTTGCACTCAATAAGCGATATGCCCAACAAGGTGAAATCAACGACCACCATAGGCAAGAATGGACCCAAAACACGGAATGAATATAGTGCAATAAGATCGTCCATAGGAACCAACTTTTCCCATGAAAAGAGGCGATGATTGACTTCAACCAAGACCGTACGGATTGCTTTGCCGGTGACAATGACTCAGTAAGAGGCTTAGTGTATGACCCGGTATCAAGATCCACTGGACCCGTGGCCAAACACAGTTGAGTAGGCAACGTGAGGCTATCACAAGATCTCTTCCGGATCAATCGGTAATCTGGAACGTTTGAAAATTCCTTCACTGGCGGTTGCCGACGGCATTTGACAAATAGCGAATTTGCTTGCGGAGACTTTGACACGAACTGCCGATGGTGTCTCTATCGCCGTCGATCGGGGCGTTCAAGCTGGAGCATTACAAGTAACACCGAGGACCAAGGATTGTTTGAAGGCAGCTTAACGTCGGAGACGCTGTGCGAAAGAGGAGCACGAGAGAGTTTTCTCAAGTAAGAGGCGGAGCCTTGTATGAGATTGATCAGAGATTTCGTGTCATCGCCATAGCAATTGATAAAAAATTGCAAGGTTAGGTTTTTACCAAGGGCCGTGAAACCCGTGGTGATGTATTTCCGACCAGCCTTGGCACTGCATAAAGTTGAAAGTCAAGTGGGTATCATGGTTCCTTTTCTTCCTTGACTTTTTTTCTCCTTGCGTGTAACCATTCAGATGAAAGGATTTGGTTCCCTTGGAGGCGTCATGGATCCAGTTAGTCTGGTTCTTTAACCTTGCGTCGCTGTGGTGAAGAAGCGAGGGATGGACACTTATTATCGAATTCACTGGGCCCAGGCCGCTAGGAGATGATTCTGCCGACAGCCAAGCCAAGCCAGTGTCCGCATGAGCACCAGTCACGAGACACAAAACGGCGCAGCGGAGCTATTGAGGCGTGCACAAGAGACGAGATGAGCCTAGATGAGCATGTATAAAAAATAAAAAGAGGAGAGTCCAGAGAGTCAAGAACAGGCTTCTTTCGCGTAAAAATGGACCCTGAAGGTACCGTATCTTAGCGCGTCACGACCCGACGTGTGGGGAGACGCTACGCCCAAACGAGAACGGCTGCTCGGGTGATTCAGCCTCATTTCACTCAGAAAAGGAGTCAAGTGTGTCGTCACTGGCGCGGGTAGCCCCGCTTTGTGGAAGGCTTCTGGAACACTTGCTTCATTAGCGTCATTTCAAGCTGGGGCCTGGCACGTGCATTCGTGTCCATTTTGTGCAAATCTGGACCTCTCTTGTGGATAACCTCAAATTGCAGCGTGGTCGGCGACGAGGATGGAACCTCATGGGGTACAGCAACAGTACCACTCTGTCGGTCGAATCAACTCTATCGTGAATGGATCTTACGTACTGTAGACGGCAGACGGCACTTGCTGAGCGTATGAGGGGCTCTGATTCCATCGCCGCGGGCCAAGCTGCGGGAACAAGAAGATGAAGAAAAACCCACTACGAACCACTTGGTGACATGCACCAGTCGCAGAGGCCCGGGCTTCAATCCTCGGATGGCAAAGATCTCTCCTCGGAGAGTGGATGTCGAGATTGCAACCAACGGGAACGAGGCTGTTGATAACTAATTCGAGGGGAACCGCCTGTCTCAGGCGATGGATACCCGGTGTCTAGCCCGCTATTTGTTGGTCCTGGGCTCAATTAATGTGATTTTCATGGTCCTTGCACGCATAAGTAAGAACCGCAACATCCGCCAAGTGGAAAATATGTAGTCAGCAAATTACCGGCGGCGACAGCTTCATCAAGGAGAGGAAAAAATCTGCATTCGGCGGTTTCTGCGAGGTGATGGAGTGGCCGATGCAGACTCCATCGTGACCAACCTCATGGGCGTGAGCATGTGTGCATTTGATGACTTTTTTTTTTTTTTAACTTCCTTTCTGCCCAAACTCCCCCTCACTACGGTCAAGGTGGCTCCTCATCTCACGCGTCTCGCAGCAACCCATGTACGTGGAACGTGTTGCGAACTGCAAATCATCGCCAAAGCCCGCGCGTCTCTGAGGCGTCTTTTGGCGTTTATTTCCATCAGAGACAAGACACGTTTAAAAAAGGAAAGAAAAAAAGTTACGGGGCTTCGGAATGAGGGCGCGGGCGGGCAAGGGATGGGGTTGATCTTAAGTTAAGTTAAGGGTTCTTTGGTTCAGCGTTGCGAGTTACAGGCATTATGAGTGGTGTCAGCATGAGTATCAGCGTCTCGGCTTGGGCGTAATTCGCTGATTGAGCCAAGGCGGAGGCAGCAACGCAACACTATGCACCGCAGCACCGCAGCAGGGCGAAGCGAGGGATGATGCATCGCATCACCACCAAGAGAAACAAGACGTGGAGCCAGGAAACCAAGCCGATATCATGTCGTTGACGCCATAATTAAGCAACTCGATCCGAGACACGAGAGTCTCGCACGCACTCACTCACTGCACCCTTTACATATTAACCCTTAACTTTGCAGTAGCCACGGCACCGAAACCTAACGCGCTCTCTCCGACTTTTACCCCGGGCCAGGGGAAAATCAGAGCATACCATGCCACGCCAGGCCATCCATACGAGGTGATGGATGGCTCTAAAGTGCTTGCACATCCTGACGTATTGACGTGCCTCAGAAGCTTGCCATTGGCATTCTGCAACAGGTGATAGCACTTCTGCAAGCCTGCTGCAGGCGTGCCGTCCTTTGGGACTGGTTACCCGTGGTGCTAAGGATCTAATTGGAGTCGCCAGTGGTGTAAAAATGGAAACCGGCGCAACCACCTCACACCACCGAGGTTACTCGTGTGTGTTACTTTGACTACCTACCTAGGTAGACAGACAAGTCCTCTTGAGAAGAAGTTGCAGCTCTGTCTGCTCCTTTTCATTTCCACAGTCTCGCGGGAATATGAACGAGACCCTTCGGTTTTAGCAGAGTGGAATTCGGGACCTAGATCGATAATAGAAGGGTCCGAAACAGAGTCTAGTCAATGTCTCATCTCTATAGAGACTGCCGCTCGTTGAGAAGCAACTGCACAGCAATATCGGATCGTGGTCCTGCTCTGCAAAAGACTCTTCCGAATTTGGTGATCCCTGAATTGGGAGCTCGGAGAGTGAATGCGGGGCAGAGACTAGTTTCAAGCTTTCTAGACTTTAAATGGCAAAGTTTCAAGGCTCAATCGCACTAGGTCCCACGCCTTCTCCACTGCTGAAGCTAAGATCCTACGTCACATTTTTGGCATTTTTCAAGGTCAAATGTGAGGGAGAATTGAAACCTGCATCGTGGAGGTAGGGAAATGATGGGGGAAACATGAGTTCACTTCAGCTCAGCTCAGCTCAGCTCAGAGAACATAGCAGAGGCCCAAGTTTTGTTGGCGTTTTGACTTTTGCCTTGCTTCTAGCTGTGGATTGAAGGCGAAATATTGAATCTAGTCTGACCATTGATGCACCTTGAACGATAAGTCAGCCACTTTGCTAGGACATGGGTAAGTCGGATCACAGCCCAGTAGCGTACGGATACCGACCAAAGCACTAGACTCACTTTCAAAAGACCGTCCGTCAATCGCGAATCTGGCACGTCTCAAGGACCTGGTGGTTTGGTGTTGAAATTCAGGGACGCGCAAAGCCACCAAGCAGCCTCAATATCATCTGTTCTCCCTGGAGGATCGGCAGGGAGAAGTGGCTTATGCCGTGCCCGCGAGACGTGGCTTACCTATGCCGGTCTTTGTTCAGGCTTCCCTTGTTTTGTCTTTTGGGCGGTGGTCTAGAATTGGGCACTGAACTGTTGCAGTTAGATATCTCAGCAATTGCGGAGGAAACACTTGAGATATTGCCAAGCGGGCATCAATTTCAGCCAAACTACCTACTCAATGTAATTACCTTTACAGACCTGGGCGTCGTCCTTCTCCGGAGTTGCTGTTCCTGGCGTGAGGGGTTTCTGAGGCCAAGTGATCATCTCTGGGCAGCTAAGCAGTAAAGAGTTTGAACCGTAAACCATACTGAATTACGGATACCACTCCCATCAGTCTTTTTGATCCATCAGAGTCAAGAGCAAAGCCAAGATCACCACAGTCAAACTCTCAGACCCTAGGCAGGCACGTCATGATAGTTAAACCCAGCCTCTTGACCATACGAATCACTTGTCACATATGGGTCAATTCCTATCAAAGAATCATGATCAAGAAATAGCGAATGAGGTATGGCAGACCTGGAAGCTAGAAGATCTACAGGCTGGCACACCTTTGATCATGGTTCACAGCCAGATCTGGATATCTTGACCCTCCGCGTCGGGAACAGCCAGGGGATCCTGGCCGGAGTTCCTGGGGCTACCCCTCACTGGCATCAAGCTGGCGCATGTGAGAAGTGAGAAAAGAAGTGGTGACAGAAAACCCCAACGCAAAAAAGAAAATAAAGCTTCGTATGAGATCAAAGCTCGATCAGACTATTGCCTGTATGATCGGGCTCAGAAACTGACGATGGCCTGGAAAGCCTCATTTCCAGCACCAGCACCAACACCAACACCATCCGTCACCCTTACCTTGACTCAATCACTGTCTCTGCCTTGCTTCAGTTGCAGGTTACATGTCAGATGCTGTCGATCCAACTGTGCCCGTTGCACTTTGAAGCTATTTTGTCAATTCAATGCAGCTGTGCAGGGTTCTTGACGCTAAACCTAGCTCGCCCTTCAACCTTTGGGTTTCCCTTTTCCAAGCTCTCCCGTTCGCCCAGCCACCTGGGTCCAGCCTGAGATGCGCTGACTCCAGAGTCTCATGAAATGCGCGTCTACGCCGTCTCATTGGCCCTCAGAAACTGCGTCGCCATTTGACGCGGGCGCGTTAATAACGTGAGCGCGAGATGGACGGGTTAATAAAGGGGTGCAGGTCTCGTCCTGAGCAGACGTGTACGTGGTACTTTCCGGCTTTCGGGTCCATTTGCGAGTTTTACTGCCTCATATGGTCTGTCGTGTGCTCTCGGCGTGTCTGTCTGTCTGTGCCTGTGCCTGTGCCTGTGCCTGTGCCTGTGCCTGTGCCTGAACCTGGAACTAGGCCCGGTGCCTTGATCGTGTGCCTGGTGTCGTTGTCGTGAGAGACGATTGTGGAGGTTTTGGATGATCCCGAGCCTAACCACATCCCGCGTGCGAGCAATGCTCCTGATTTGGTGAGACTCGAGGTCAAACAGGAGTATATTCTCCTCCAGCCGATGCTTGGCCAAACTGGATACTTGTGACAACTTTTGACGGAAGCTGTGGTTTGAGTACCACCAAGTACAAGCGGCTGAAGCAATGTTTCACGGAGGTTGAAATGACTTATAGCGAGGCGGCGACATTCTTAGATATCATGAGGACAACCGGAGCGGCTGTTGGACCCCGAATCGAATGAACATTCCTAGGATAGCATCAACGGAGAGTTTCCCTCCCCGGTTATTCAAAGACCCTGACTCGTTGGAATTTCAATTATTCTCCAAAGTTTAATCCATTTCGCTTGTCGACTAGGCAACTCAAGAAACTCGTCAATCACTGACAACGTGACTTTTGTCCCGTTGTACGGAGTAGTGACCGACACTTGCACAGGCGGGCTAATGTATACCAACACCATATCTGCGTCATTACCTTCACAAAATGTTTCCTGTGCTTGTGCCCGCTTGACGTCTTATGCGTGCCATTTATACAAGCATGTTCCTTTTCGGCGTGGAGACGTTCTGGTTCGCTGTGGAGAAGGCCAATTTTTTCTCGGCTTCCCTTGCAGCAGTAAATTTGAAGCGGCGGCATGGGATGGAAATGAGCATCGGGCGACTTATTACGAACTGAGCCCGCAGACGGGCACGTACAAGACAGTCAAGATGAGCGCAAATATCGGTGAAGCTGTATGTACGAGTTGCCATGACTAGCCTTGAATTAGATTTGTTAACTAGGAGGGGTCTGATCCATGGCGAGACAATCAATCTGTTGGTGATGCCATGAGGTGTGATGTGATACAGCAGCAGATTTCAATCTATAATAACCAACAAAAAAAATACTGTGCCTATCGGATACCACCTACAGTGTTATAACGACCGTTGATATGAGCGGGACGTCTGAGTGAGTTAGCAGTAGCGTCGGTCCCATGCAGCCACTACAGTACATACATGGAATATCTTGTTACAATACTCCGTTACCATCATGTTTTATTACCTGCACAGTATCGCCAAGCACCTCCTTTTACCAACAGTCCCATATACCCGCCTTACATGGACGGGGATGAGGAAACTGAGATCGTCTATGAAATGGGTCTGATGCGTATGAGATCCAACCGGATACGTATCGGGCGAATAAATTTGTTTGCGACATGATAGCGATCTCGTTTTATCAAAGTGGCAACCTCAGGGCACGGATTTGAGTTCCGATGCTTAGAATAGTATCGAGCGAGATCATGTCTAGAACAGGGAGTCTAGAACAGTGAGATGAGGCTGAAGGTGAGACGACTGACAACTCATTCAAGGGAAGCTGCTTTTAGCTGACGAAGCGGTCGAACAATGACATGCAGGAGAAAACACGGCTTCGATATGATTTGTGTTTATGTACGGACATGTGAATAGTGTCAGATTTGTGAATAGCGGCGTCGTCAAAGCAGGGACATGTCCGGTTGAGCAAACTTTCTACGGCGGGCGGCTCAACGAATTACGATACGCCCGAGGAGCAGAGCGGGCTTGGCATTATACGCTGAGCAACCTATGCCTGCCTACTGCAGATGCTGCTCCGTGCTGTGTTCCCAAAACCATCGCATTCAAGGGTTCTAGCAGGGCAGAAGGCTGACAGCGTCTCACGACTTTTGGTACTGTACCACGGCCGGCCCGTCACCCCTGAGCTAGGCTAGGCAACGCGAGGAGAGGACCGCGCCGATGAACGAACACCATGCTACGTACAGATACAGTCAGTGGCAGTAGTGACAGTGACAGTTTGACGTTTACAGCTAGAGAGCTGACAATCATGTACAAATGACAGGTGCACAGCACAGCATAAGTTAAGTTCACACAAGAGGCAAAAGGCTAAAGCCAATCAAGTGATAGTTATACGAGCCTCTCTCATCTGGCCCAACGCTTGCTTGTCTAGCGACTCGTAGTTCAGTGGATAACTATATTGGAAAGTCAAAGTGAAGATCGCACGCACGCTGTGGGGATTCAGTGACAGCTTTGGATGTGAGGGAGACAGAGAATGACATTGATTGATGCTCGAGCACTCAATTACATGCATGATTAGTTGAGATGCAAAAGCCCGATGCGGCCAATTGATTGGTCCGGGGAGGATGCAAGAGTCGATAATACCTGAAAGCAACGCGAGCAACGGATAACTAAGGTACTGGTGGTAGAGCCCTTTTTTAGCGATTGTCATAGGCTCTGGCTTGGTTTTTGGCTGACAACGCCCCAAACCCACAGAAAACTCCCTTTGGTTGCAGAGATGGGAAACTGGGCTGACTGAGATGAAAGTCAGGATCTAGGCAAGACTCGAGGTAATCGTATTAGTCTCTGTCCAAGTCTCGTCGCGCAGGTGCCGCGTCGGTATGGACCCGTACGTTTAGGAACGACACGGTTGTCGAGGAAGACGAGACGAGACGGGACGCGATGGCTTCACGCTCCCGTTGGAGCTGCAAAGTACATAGCTCAGTTTGTGGGCTTGTGAAGCAACAAGCGCAGGCAGCAAGTGGTTCATGGGCTAACCCAACCTCAACTTGCACACGCACGCATCAACTAACTTAGCTGCGCCGGGCAACGAGTTGACGATTCCAGCCGAGCCGACTCTTTTCTACGGAACAGACAGACAGTCAGTCAGTCATCGTGTCCAACGGGAGCTTAATCCGCCCAACAGTGATGACGAGTGTGGGATGTTGGCTAAGTTACGGGCAGCTCGGAACCCCGTTAGAGTGCAGAAGCGTCCACTTGACACTATCACTGTGAGGGAATCCATGCTGTTGAAGGTTTAGACAAGCATTGCATTCGCAACCCGAGCAACAAGGACGATGTTCTGACAGGATGGATTTGGTATTATGGGGGCCTCTCAACCAGGCCCCTGGCCATCACCATATCTCATGATTTTTGTTTCGGTTACACCAAGCTAAGCAGCCTGTATATCACTGTCACCTCGCATTGACTTTGACACAATATGACGATTGTTTCAGTCGGCCATAGGCCGCGGGCGGTCATGGCGAGCACCCTCAACTCGGTCATGAGCGTGTCGTCGAGATCTTCAAAAATGTCTTGGTTGCCATGATAAAGACCAAGCAAGTGGTGCATGCAAAATGTGACGGTTCTTTACAGCTGGTGTCTGCCGACTCGCTGTGGTGAGCCTGTGTAGTGCTCCTCAATAGGTCGCCCGGCCATTGAATGGGCGTACAATGCTTATAAACAAGGACAACATGTAGGCCGGACGAGGCCGTGAAGCGGCCATGAGCAGAAGTTCTAAACAAACAAACTGTCGTGGCCGCTTGGGAGAGGACTGGCTGACTGGCTGCGTAATTGAAGTATATAATAATAAATGTCTTATCAAAACTTGAAAGCAGTCAACATGTAAATAGAATCGGCCGAGTGCATCGTGCAACCACCAAAATATTGAGGCTCTCTACTTCATTTTGAAGACACCTCTCATTCCACGGCACGGTCGATGCAGCATATAATTCATGATTGCTTTGATCGAACTAATGGTAGTCACTGTTTCTGTTCCGTATCAGATATATGTCTCTCCATGTTTGCCATCTACGTATGATTGAATCAGATCAAGATAAACCATTCATGATCAATCCGATCTATAAGCATCACAAAGTTCTTTCCCGGTATTGAATGGTTTCTCCTAGACTTGACGCGGTCATCTTCAATCAGCCTTCTTTTTTAGAGTCACCTTCACCTTCACATTCACATTCACATTTTTGATGTTTTTTTCTTTCTTACAAGCGGTCTCACACGCCCGTCTCCATTCGCGGATCCCTGCCTCAAGCCCACGCCGTATTTCCCCAGCCGAGAGACAGAACACGCTACGACACGACACAATTGGCACAAGTCGACAGGCCCAGCGCAGGCTCACACGCTTGATACACGCTTCACCACGCTTCTAACCAAGCCCCAAGTGAGTGCTAGCGTCCGCCCAAAGCTGCTGCACTATACCTTGCACACCCCATGTCGTCCTCCGGTTTCTTGTGCTGTATTGTATTGTGTTGTTGTGCTGTGCAGAGCTGCGTTTATGCTGGCCCTCCACCCACACCCAATCCCGTTCTGCTCTCAAAGCCCCAAGCAGAAGCTACCTGAGTTTAGCCCCAGCCTCCGAAAGAGCGTGCCTTGAATTAGGTGCGCGATGGTCAAAGTGGTGAGGTCAAAGTAGCGTAAGTCCGCCCGCAAAAAGGTGAAGAGGCATTTCATAGAGCATGTTGTCTATTGTGAAGTTGATTTGTGTGCTTTATAGTTGTGAAATTACCTATGCTACAAAGGCAAAAGGCAAGTCTCAATGATGAACCTGTCCTTGAGGGAAATGTAAAAAGCAAATGAGGGTGCTTTATTGGTAGATTTGATGCATCTGTAAAAGCAAATCGAATAGAAGCTTCCTTTTTCCTCCTCCTCCCAAACCTCAAACTGCCAGGATTGGCGTTCCCTTTGGTGGGCGCGCGACCCGAGCTTAGGTGGGCAGCTCCTGGTGGCCTCCTAGCAGGGGCCGGTTTAGGTACCTGCACCACCTGTTGCCCAGCAAACCGGTACCTCCTGGTCAGCGCCCCCGCAAGCGGTACGATAGGTAGGTGGCCATTGAAAATAGGGCAGTCGGTTCATCCATGCCAGATTTTGCGAAAGAGACAGAGATTAAGATACATGTTGAGGTTGAGATAAGTCGCTTATTAGTTAACAGTGCATTCATCAAATGTTTAAAGCAAGGACGGATGGTGCATGCAATGCAGTAACGAATTAGACTAAGGCAGAGCACAGAGCAAAGGACAGGACACCCATCTCACACACCCAAGATCCCAGCACACTCCTAGTTACCAAGTTAGACCAGACCACAGCACTCACCTCACACTCCACCTGCATCTGCATTTATGTACGGGTACACCTCACGCCCCCTGGCAAGCTAAGCTACTAGAGGTAGCTAGCTTAGGCCATGCCATGGATGGATGGGGATGGATGGATGGATGCTTGGATTGGATGGAGCCATCCACCCATACAAACCATGGATCTCTCTCCTCTCGCTGCATTACAGTTGGTTAAAACTACCTACTCTACTCGCGTACCTGTCACCCAGTCCTTTTCCTTCTTCTCTATCCTCCTCCTACCTACCTACCTCTTCATCCTCCCTCCTCCCTCTCCTCCTCTCGTTTTGTTGATTCCCTCATTCTCTCATTCCGTCTTCCTCTCCTGACCCGAACACAGCAGGCCTGAAGACGCTTGAGACGAGGAGAATTCTCAACTTGACTTGACTCCCCCCATCTCTCTCCCTCAAAAAGCCCCCCATCCCGCCCTATTAAAGGCCAGGAACCACCAAAGGCTGTGAGTGAGACTAGGAACCAGAAACAGGCCGGACTGTGAAAAAGTGAATCAAAGAGACCTTTACTGGTATTTCGCTTTTCTACTTCCACTTCGCCCTCTGCAATTCTTGCCCTCCAACCATCCTTCGACTCTGTAGAATTCCTCGGTTCGTCCACCAGGAATTCCAGTCTTCAATCTCAATCCACTCCCTCACCAACGCTCCCGCTCCCGCCGCCGACGAAGCCTCCCATCGACGAGCCCGCTCCCTTGATTCAATTCAGGTCAACTCGACAGCGACCACTCTTCAACCCTTCCCGAAACTAGTCGTCGAACTGAGGACTAGTCGCCAATCAATTTAGGGTATCCCTTGGACTACAGGAAAAATCTAGGACAAAGTGACGATTGCGAGTTATTCAACTCTCAATCCCGCAACACCCTAGAGAATTCCGTGCCATCCATCCACACACACGCAGTCGTGATTTAATTAATCGCGGCCTGTTCGGTTACATCGCTGTCTTCCTGACTCGATAATCGAACCATCAGAAGCGTTCACGAGCGTAGGAAAGGTATGTCATCGCCGTTGCTGCACGGGCGCTGGGGACATATCATATCTAATTTCCGTATAGCTGCATGCCGAGCGTTCAACTCCCGCATACCGCTCTCCTCACCAACAACCACCACCACCACGCTTTTTCTCCTTGAAATTTGCCCAGTGGGAGACGTTAGCTCGTTATTCCTGCTTGATTCGATTCAGGGACTGTCTCATCTCAACGAGCTTTGCCCATCTCCCTGACGTGTGGCTGTAAGACCTGCCCCTCTCCCCTCGATACCATGCTCGTGCCTCTATCGACCAAGGGATAGTTGCATCGGTGCATTTCGCTGTGTAATGTAATGCCTCGAGCGAGTCACGAGCTTGGCAAAATCGAGATTCCGCTAGTATTAAACTTGATACTGACGCACATACCGCATTAGAGCCCTTGAGTCGATCTCGTCTTTAAACGGCCCCCTTTCCAATCCCTTTTCCTTTTTAACTCCACTATCTACATGCTCCTGGTCTCGTTACCAGCCGCGGTCACTCTTTTCATCATTTTCACCCACGTTCTTTAATATCTTAATATCCTAATTAATCGGCTTCGCATCACTCCTTCTTGCAGCCAAAGTAACTCACTCTCTGTCCTTTGCGATTTTCCGACCACAAGATTCCTGGCGAACAAACAGTCTCTCCTTTGACACCAAGCCACAGGCACTATTCTGCCCAATCACCACCAACCTGAGAAACTCCAATCACCTACCACCCAATATGGCCTACTCTCAACATGACGACTCTTACTTCGTCGAGTCTGAAGAACCTCACCACAGAATCACAGCCCAAGAAGCAGCGCGAATGATGGCCCGTCAACGGCAAGACATCATCGGCGTTGAGCTATCACGGTTAGCAGGCGATGAGTACCTCGAGGATATCATGCAGCATATGCGACAAATGGAGGTATGTTGCCACATTGACTGACATCCACCACGTCTCAGCTGCTAACACCAAATGTTTAGGACGAGACTCTACCAGATGCTTCCCTCATCGATATGCAGCGCGAGATTCAGTGGTTCATGCGACCTTACTTGATCGACTTCCTCATCGAGGCCCATGCCGCCTTCGGCCTCCTCCCCGAGACTCTCTTCCTCACTGTTAACCTCCTCGATCGATACTGCTCTAAGCGAGTTGTGTACAAGCAACACTACCAGCTGGTTGGATGCGCTGCACTACTCATCGCTGCCAAGTATGGTGACAAGAAGGACCGCGTTCCCCAGATTCACGAACTCAACAACATGTGCTGCGGACTCTATGACGCCGGCATGTTTACACAAATGGAGATGCACGTCCTCAACACTCTCGATTGGATCATTGGCCACCCCACCGTCGACTTCTTTTCGCAACTAATGGTAGCAGAGGAGGGTGATGACCAGGAGGTTGCGCACATGGCCGCCTATCTGTGTGAGATTGCCTTGTACCATCGCGACTTCGTTTCCACCAAGCCTTCTGTTATGGCTCGCTCATCTCTGGCTCTCGCACGAGCTATCCTTGGCCGCTCTGAAGTTAACGATGGAGGTTGGGACCAGACGGAGAACGTTACCTTGATCACATTATCGCATCACCTTCATCAACCCTCGCCTACACTTGCACGCAAGTACTCAACGACAGGTTTTTCTCGGGTGTCGCAGAAGCTGGCCGAGTTCATGGCTGAGCAAGCTGCGATCGCCCGTCGAGCTGCTAACCCAGCTACTCCCCTAGCCGAACCCATCAACAAGCACACGAGCAACATCTACAGCACTCCCCAGAAAGGACACAGCGCGATGGGGTTCGATGGATACCTAACACCCCCGATCACCCCTGACGGTAACTCGTTGATGGGTAACCACAACATGGCAAAGGAGTCTTATGGCTTACCTCCTCGGTGCCCAGTCACACCAACACCTCCACACCATGCGGCAGTATATGGTCAACAACAACAACAACACCAATACGTCGGATACGTTAACCAGCATGGCATGAACCAATAATGCTTCTTCATGACAAGATATTAAATCGACGATTCGACCTTCGACGTTCACCCATGTACATCATCGTGGCTTCTACACTATCTTTCCGACATTCTACTACTTGTTCGAAATCATTGCATGGTCGCACAACAGAATGATCTTTTCACATATGTTTTGGCATTTAGCGACTGCTTTCCATTTCCTTGCGATTCAAACTTTTTCTCCTCAATATCAAGTCTAGCGGCACCAAAAAAAGGAACACGCGGATCATACCCTTTTTTCATTATTTTTTTAGCAACTTTATGCATCTTCTTTTTTTCAGGCTCCATACGGCTTGCTCTACCGGTGTGGAAGGAATCCGCATACCCCAAGAGGACCAACGACAGGTCACCGTTCGGGTAAAACTGGTTGACGACATAGATTACACATGACGGGCCTGGCCAACCTCGAGACGGAAGAAGTAAAAAAGAAGACCGAGAATGCACCAACACAGGTCCCTCGCGGTGGATAAAAAGGATACCCCCCGGATTTTGGGACATAGGCGGTTATGGACCGACCAGCTTTATTAAAACAGGGACGATGGTGTCTGACCTCGGTCTGGTACGATGAGGCGGCCTACTCTTCACGACAGCAGCACTACGTCTGCATAATTCTTTCAAAGGTGGATGGGGTGGCGGGCGATACATAGTTGGGAAGCCATTGGCATGCACAACAACAAAACGTTGGTTGTCCCGGGGGAGGATTTTGGCATTAATCGTGCCTTTGGTTGGATCTACGAAGTCAGGCTAGTTCCTTTCTTCAGGCCCCGTCCTGTGTATAGATAGTTGTACGTAAAACAGGCACAAAAAAAAGAAGTAAAAATTCTTTTAACTTGAACTGTTCCAAATCGTATTCTTTTCTCATTCCGATGGCACTCGGTGATTATTCATTCACATAAGCCCGGCGATCGATTGTTTCACTTTGGCCTTGTCGTGGCTTAAGCCCAGCCGTCATGCCGGTGTTTCTGGCTCAGCCGCGTCTCTTGTCTCTGAATCTGTCTGTCTTCGAATTCTAGCTGAACGATCTAGATCGTCGATGGATGGAGCGGAGGTTGGGAGCTTGACGTCAGGAAATTTCCCACAGTGGAGAGACTTTAATTTCGCATCTTTAACAGAAAGCAAAAGGACACCAGCCCGCCCGCCAGCGCAGTATGGGGAGCCCCTGACTAGGAGACGCATATGCATGGAATTACTGAAGTAGGGCATATTATTAGATAGGTAGTTAGCATAGTACTTAGTGGTGTTGTCTTAAGGGATGTTTCCCAAGGCTTGGAGTTAATAGTGGCTGGTATTGGCCAGGTTCATGCTACCTACCCCTGGACGCTGCAGGCTGGGAGTTGAAAGATGCGCTGACCCCTATTGGCTGCGCATCCTCATGCAGGGCTGATTCTTTAATTTTGATAGAAAGTCTATTGAATCATATCTGGTTGTGTCATTCTATGTCGGACTCAATAGTTTCCATTCCTGAGTTGTGTTAAGGTGTGGTGTCGGGTATTGCATTGTAGAGTTCCAGCTGGCAGCAAGCATTCCAGGACCAACATCCTGGAGAACGGGTCTCGCAGCGGTAGTTCTATGCATGTCTTGTAAGTTACGAGTAATGGAGGGATTTTACTATGGGCTGACTATTGCCGTGCTGCCTATGTTGGTTGATATGGACTTTTGGTTAGGAGCTGATATGCTGTAGGGTATTGTTCAGTGCCACACCGAGACAAGCTTGACTCGTAATTCCATGCTTCGTAGACTTACATCGAAGATACATTTGTCAGTCGAATGGGCTTGCTTGGTCTCTTCTTAGGGCACACCACTAAGCTAGGCAGAGATCAATGCTCAGATCCCGCTGTAAGTGTTATCTAAACGGTTTACGTGCATTGATGCCAGGACGGATTAACCCTTTTAGACAACACACAACACCACTGTAATTATCATAAAAACCCAAAGAATAGATAGGGAAAACTCACAAATAGTGCACAGATACAAGCAAAAGACCCTGAAAAGGAGCCACGTATAAGTCTATCTGCTGCATTAACGAGGCGAACATAAGCCCGCATCCTTATGTAGGGTAGCAATAGTTGACTCGGCCGAGAGCGATATGGCAAATTGCGTCTCCACCCTCGATGGAGGTAACTGGCGCATTGAAAGCCCGTGACGAGACGGAAATTAAAAGATCACGACTGACGCGATATGTCGCAAAAATAAACAACACCCGCCGCGTGCCTTACACCGTCTTTTCATATCTTTACCTTATTCTTGAGACTGTATGTATATGGAAGGGGGTGTGAAAAGACAAACAAGGCTCGCCACAAGTTTGAGCCACATCACTTGTGGCTGTTGAGGCTTTAGTTACACAAAGTTGTTGTAGCTTCTGATTCGCTCAAGTCGCTTATGCACACAACATAGAGAGGGTTCCTCAACTGCCATGGAAGTTTATGGTCAGGATGAGTTCACTCAGCGATGAGAGTCACAACGATGTATATTGAGAAGTGGTGGATTAAAAAAGGACTATCAACCGTGCTCAATCGACCAAACATCATGTCATAAAAGAGCGCCAACTGCCCCCCCCCGTATCAATCCAAACTACCTAATAAGTAACAATACTTCCATGTTCGTACATGGATTCTATAAGGATGTCCTTTTTGCTCCCAAGATAACAGCATTTAATGTCTAAAAGCAATCCTGTTTTTGTTTCGGCTCTATTGAACCCTTTGCTGCTGTTCTTTGCTCAGAATGATTGTTAGTCAACACTGC
Source organism: Fusarium subglutinans (assembly GCF_013396075.1). NCBI lineage: Eukaryota > Fungi > Ascomycota > Sordariomycetes > Hypocreales > Nectriaceae > Fusarium > Fusarium subglutinans. The sequence goes on along the minus strand of NW_023502091.1, from coordinate 292,965 downwards.
AGGGTAAATACCCAAGGTATGTGTCGGGGAATAAATACAATCAAGGGCCAAATTAACCCGGCCTTTTCCCCGGCGAGAAGACACTTCCTGGTCTTGTGTGAAGCTTGACGAGCTCCCCGGAAGAGTTTTAACCCACGCGTTGCCGCTTGATTCCTCGATCCGGTGTGGTGTCTAGCCGCAGGTCACTGCGGGTGATTTCTTCTGTACCTGCGGGACTTGGAGTATTGTGGTGGCTCATATGGGGAATGGGATGTCCCGCATGTAGTGACGAATTCGCATGGTTTGGGTCTGTATCAAGGCTGAAGTTGAAATCAGTGCCATCAGTGTTGTACTGCCCATCGCCAAATAAAGCGTTGCTGTCAAAGAACTGATCGAAGTCTGCTGACTGAGGATCGAAGTACGCCTCGCTATCCCCTAGACCAGGTACATGCCCAGAAGGACTCAGTGGTCCAAGTATACTACCAAGTTCGCTAATCTTTGCATCTTGCTCGCTTTGAAGACGTTGAAGTTGATCTAGGTCCAACTGGTTGGTGTTGATCTCGTTCAAGGACGGCGGTGCCATGGGAGGTCCCATGATAGGAGAAAGCGAAGGAGGTGGGGGTGATACGGAGGTTGAGGTAGGCATAGTCGGCATGGCCATGTGAGCACTTGATGTAGGTATTTGGGCAGCAGCAGGTACTGGTGTGGCAGAGACTGGGGTTGGGGCGGGAGTTGACCTGGCAGATGGAGCAGAGGAGGATTGGCCAGCCATGAAATTCACCAGCTTGCTTCGTTGGGCATTGCTCAACGTGTTGGGGGCGTTGGCCACAAGCTCAGCAGCCTCTGGCAGATCCATGCCATGATTGTTGGTTGCGTTGTGTTCGTTTATCATTTTCAACATCTGCTCATGAGGGTTTGCCTCTAGTTCCTGTCGGAGAGTGGGGGAATTTGTGTCGCTAGGTGAATTCTCCTGGAGTTCTGTGACATGGCCCATCTCAGGGTTGTGAGGATTGACAGTTTGATAGGTTGCATTGACAGGTGTTGACCTGTTTGGGGTAGGCGATCTAACTGACTGGGCGCGGCTCTGGTTGGGAATAGGGGGTAGCAGGCCACGAGCCTTCTTGTGAGGTGTGCCGAATGATGAAGGGTCCATCTGTTGGATGAAGTCTCCCAGATCGACCACGCTGCCATGTTGGGCGGACTGCTGATTCTGGTTCGTGAGCATGCTCGAAATAATATCGTTTACATTCTGCGAGTTGCCCTGATCCTCCAGTGTTTTTCGAAAGACATTGGCAAGAAAGTTAAGAATGGCGTTGATGGAATTCTGATGACGGTCATGCTGATTCTGGAACATGACAGCCTGTTGGTAAAGATCGTTGTTGTTTCTTTGTAGTCGATTGATGGCCCCGAGAATTAATTTCTGTTGTTCTCGGACTTTGCTCAGTTCTTCTCGAACGAGAGTCATCTCTTTCTTTGGTATGGGCTGAGAATCAGCAGCCGGTAATGATCGAGGAGCCTGGGTTGCAGAGGCTCCTAGCCCAGAGGCGAGGATCTCCTCGGTTGCTCCCTCGTCCTCACTGTCGTTATCGATCTCAGCACCCTTGGCACCCTTCTTTGCTTTGCTTCCACTCTTGGGTTTGTTGATGAGCCACAGGAGATTTGGATGTCCGCGTCGGAAATATGGGTTTGAGTACTCGCTAGGACTCTTGTTCTTGCGCTCACTCGCTCGCATTGAGTTGTCTGACAGACCCACGCGTTTGTGGAAGCCATACATGTTGAGCTGCCTAACAAAAGAGGCATAGTTGTTGTGTTTGAACAGTTCTGGAATTAGAGTCTTCGCAAACTCATCCTCATCAAGCACAATGAATGAATCTCCCTTTTCCGACCACCGAATCAAATCTTCGTTCTTGCGCTCTTCCAAGAAACTTTACCTGGTTAGTTTGCCTCTTCGACTTCGTGGCGATGGAAAAACTTACCTGCTCAGCTTTTGCACGAAAGGCGGAATCTGCTTGCGCTTTGATTGTGCCTCTCTCTTGGCCTTCTGGGCCATCTCCTCTAATATCTCAACGTTGTCTTGCTCATTCAAGTTTTCGGAGGGGTTTTGTTGAAGCAAAGTATTATCATCGCCAACAAAGTTTCCCCATGGTTCTACTGCTCCATCATAGGGCCGGGTATTGGTCGGAACAAGCGCGCGATTCATTTGCCGTCGAGCCAGCGTGTTCGATGGCGTCGACACAGGCTGAGCATATTGTGGCTGTGCCGGAACCAGACCAAATGAGTTCCCAACATGAGCATTCCCATCCATGATACCATCAGCACCGTTCATGAAGCTCGAAGCGTCGCCGATTCCATTCCAACGCATCACCTGGTCGCCAGCCGGGTTCCCCGCGTTGTACTGTGGCTGCATTGGCTGCGGTATGGGCATCATTGGGGACGCTCCTGGTGCTGCTCGTTTCCTTGGGTTGGGCGCTGACATGAAAATGGTTCTGGGTCAATCGGTGCTTCTTCAGAAGCGGTGAGATTAAATTTCTGTGGATTGGCTCGATCGATGCCTAATCTAGTCGAGTATGGGTTTGAGACTCCTGATGTAGGTCGCCTTGGAACCAGGTCACCTCGTCGCCTCGATCGAAGTCGATTTCACGTAATCCGTGCCTTGGGAGGGCGATGACCCAGAGAGTAATTGTGATTTTTATTAAGACTTATGTAGTTGCGTGTGCGCAACGTCGTCCGTGGTAAGCGGTCAACGACTTATCTTTTGCTCGGTCGTGTCCGGGTTATGATAAAGGGAAAGTGCTGGACCGTCTCGAGGGAGTAGATGGGAATCGCGAGATAGCCTTGGAAGGTATATGCGAAAAGTTGTCGCAAAAGCCACAGCCAAATGTGATTGATGGTGAAGAGGCACAGCCTTAAAGATATGATTATAAAGAAGATGCGCGGGCGCGGAACTGGGATCTAAGGACAGCCACTCGTTTGCTCTATCTTCGTGTACGGAGCTCGCGTAGTGATGCCTTAAAGCAGGGTGAGTTGCGCAGCGCGTCTGCCCAAGGGGTGTAGTCTGAAGAAAAAGGCTGGAGGGCAGCCTGTGATCTCGGTCGGTGGGCCTCGCTCTATATAGATCAAGGAAGATAAGAAATGGTGGGCGGCATACCCATCCTGAAACGGCAAGTAGTAGGCGATGCACAGGCCGGAAGCTGAAGCGAGCAAGTACCGATGTTGCGATTGAGCGGTGGTGCAGTTTGTGTGATGGTGATGATTGATGATGCTGGAGTTGATGGTCGCGCTGCGAATGGGTCTTCCGGAGCATTTGGAGCGGGTGGATTGAATGTCAAATATTTTTGGGCCAATCAGATTTATGTAAGAGACATGGGCCCAGGTCTTCACGTGATGATAAGACGACGTATCTCGATCTTCAACGTTGAAGAAAGCCACGACTCTGAAGCCTCTTGGTGGCGCTTTGACAGTTTATTTCCAATTCAGGTCTGTGAACTCTATCAATTTCAGAGACAGAATGTCTTACTTTAATTACTTGCATCAATTCGGTCATCGACTATAGGAAAAATAGTCAAAACTTCATCATTACTATGTGTCCTCGAGGATCGAGATCGGCCATGACATGTATTGTGGGGACGGCAGATACGACTCGTAATGCCACTTTTCTTCAGCGAGCGAGCATTGGCGTCATCCTATCCCATGTCAGCTCAGACTAGGAGGGGCACTATTATACCTGGCCTGATGCTTTTATGCTGGGTATCATACACAGACTATTCCTATTATGGTCTCAAACTTCACTTGTCACCAACAGCTTTGAACCACACTTGGCCTATCTACCTGATCTTCTCGGTTACTTTGCTCCTCGACCTGCAAGCGATGCTGCCTGAGCCATCTTAGCATTCCTTGCTGCATCCCGTGCCTGGTCCCATGCTCTTCCGGAGTTTCCCTGCCGTGCATCGCGCGCAGCTCTCTTCTCATCCTTGAGAGTCCGAGCCTTCTCGCGCGGATCAATGACAACAAGTTCTTCTTCTGCCTTCTTACGGTTACTAAGATCCTTGCCTAATTTGTCTGCTGCGAAGCTGAGGGAGTGAGACATCCATCCTTCATCATCGCTCTCATCTTTTTCCTGCTTATCCCAGGATGTACAGCTTTGACAATTTGCGATAAAGTGTAAGTCACATAACTCAGCTTCATCGTCCGGAGCAAGGGTACTTTCCTCTTCACCCACAGCCCCGGTTGTTGTATGTTCGTTGTCCTTTTCCGGGGGCGCCCTCTCCAATCGCGATTGGAAGGCCTTCAGCATGCGGAGTGTTTTTGCGTCCTCACTCGCCGAGACGTTGGCAGCTCCGGGCCTTCGTTTCCGGCCCCTGATTGATGTTTCAGGGATCATGGCTTCGAGTGCAGACTTCTTTTTCTCCTTCACAGGCTCCTCCGCATGAATGGTCCGTCGCATCGATGCTTTCAGAGCGGCCATCTCCTCGTTGGCTCGCTCTAGAGCGGTCTTTCTGGGAGCCTCCGGTTCAGGTGATTGGTCCTTCACTTCCCTGATCGTAAGCGAGCCAGGACTCCGCCGTGTTTCATTGGATGGCTGATCAAGCGTGGGCTTCATCGGCCCTTTGTCATTGACTTCATCTGCGACCGATGGGAGCTTCTCCGCTACTGTTGGCTTCTTGGCTTTCGGCTTTGCTGGTTTCTTGGGGATTTCGTCTTCTCCCTCATCTTCCATGACAATTCTCGTATCAAATTTCTTTTTCTTGAGCACTGGCATGTCGTCATCACCTTCCTCGTCGCCAAAACTGAGCAGTTGTTTCCCGCCTTTCCGTTTCTTCTTTTTATCCTTGCTTGTTGCTGCTGCTGTTTTAGATGGCGCTTGGGTAGCCACTCGAGATCGCTTCTTCATGTCATCAAAGGGGTTGACCAGTATCTCTATTCGTTCGATCTTCACTGGGTAGGTCGGACGTTCCGTGGCTTCGTCCACTTCCCCCTCGCCCATTTTAGCCAAGTTGTAGATCGTGTCGCCGGCAATTCGGCCAAACAGGGTGTTTTTTCCATTGAGCTCCTCGGCCCTGTCGAGCGTGAAGAAGAACTGGCTACCATTGGTATCTGGACGCGATTCGTTCGCAGAGCCCAGCAGACCACGCCGGTTGAATTTGAGTCGAGAGTGGAATTCGTCCTTATAATTGATTCCTGTTGGTCCTGCATTCTTCCCCTGGCGCTGGTCCATGGGCCATGGATCTAGGTCGCCGCTGAATGCGCCTCCATCGTAAATGGACTCCCCTCCATTGCCGGTGCCTGTAGGATCTCCACCTTGCAATATGAAACCTGGAACTAATCGATGGAATATTGTGTTATCGTAATAGCCGTCGAGCGCTAGTTGTAAGAAGTTGCGACATGTCAAGGGCGTTTGCTTCGCGAATAACTCGACGGAGAGTTCGCCCCGGGTGGTGTGAATAATAACCGAGGCAGTGGGTTGCGGTTCAAGATTATAGATCGCCGACATTGCGACGCCTTGAGTATTGGTGAACGGAGATTGGGTGTTTACTTGTTGAGGTTGTAGAATTCAAGTCGCGTGTGATGAAGACTGGAAGAGCTAAGAAGAAGCTTGGCTTGGCCTGCATGAGAGATCCACACGGAGTCTTATCGATAACATCGCATGTAATCTTTTTAGATGGAAGGAAAAGGCCGGTTATAGCCATGGGAGATGCGAGCCCTTTTTTCTTTCTTTTTTATAAGTAATTGCAATAAAATCTCTTGAAAACTTTCCTAGTTCAGGTTTCTCACCTTATGGCTTGAACTTGATCAATAATAATAAACACGCCCATAAATCCGGCGTTTTCCTTCCCAGCCTTACAAGCGTCAGCATGCTATGTCGTCAATATGTTGTACGAATAACTGATACAGTTGTCAATACACATCGATCGCAACTCTACTATGTCACAAATAATGGTGTTCTTGCAGGAAGTCAAAGAACTGTGTCAATGATACTCTTGATTAAGGTAGTCCAGGTACTCACAGAAGCACTGGGTGTTTATCTACTGTTTATCTACTGGCTAGCAAAATCGTTACTCAACAAGCGGGTCCTCACGACCGTCCGGTGAGATGGCCGAGTTGGTTATGGCGCCAGGTTAATGGCGCCAGGTTAAGGTTAACCTTAACACCAATTTCCTGGTGGAGCAATCCTCCTGGGTTCGAGTCCCAGTCTCATCAAGATTTTCTTTTTGCTCTTTCCTATAGGAATAACTACTCGTCTTTGTCTGCTCCTGTCCCGGTCGTACACGATCCCCTAACCTTTGTCTGTAGTACCGTAGAACTAGGTGGTTGCCCGCTAAACCATCAGTTATGCCTCGTCTTGTTCACCTTGTGCTAATATAATTTCTGTTTAAAACGTTTCAAACAAACACAGTTCACATGAACTTTCTAATATGGGGAGGCTATTACAAATAACACGTATTTATTGCTTTGTTCAGAGCAGCTTTAACTAAATCCTGTTATCACCTGTTGTACACGAAACTACCTAGGGCTTGCGTTCAGATGAACACTCATTATTCACACACAATTGTTCATTGCCCGAGAATTATCCCCTTTTTAGCAGAAATCCCCGCATACTAATATAAAAGGTCTCGAGCTTCGTGTTATTCTTCTCTCATCACGCGGCTTCAGGCTTCTCGGTAAGGTCTCAGTTTCAATCCTGTTCATGTCGTCAGGCTGGTCTAGACGATAAAAAGGTTCTAAGAGACGCAACGTAACACAGCGACACTCGTGTCCTTCAAAAACTCCTGTTGGACCCGTGAACTATCGATTTTTTGCGGGCATGTTGTTTCCCAGACCCAAACGGACCGCTGCCCCCGGCGTCAAGATTTGCTTCAATGACAACAGTGACGCAGGGCGTCGTATATTCTACATCGATATCAAGGATGTGAGAAAATGGCGAGACGCGTTCAAGCCACAGAGGCTTGATATCAAAGCAGACCGAAGGCGTCAAAACACCCGCACATCAACGGGTCAACGGGCCATCGCCAACAGCTCCTTCGTTATTTGCAACCAAAAGGATACGCCCACTCCAGAACGCGAGCCAGAATCCATGGGCAGTGAATCACCATGTGACTCCCTGATTTTCACAAGGGAGAAAATGGATCTTTTTGGAGACACGAAATACAATGGCACAGTTGATACCGAAATGATTGCAGAACGGGCCAAGACCGAAAGGATCCTCGAAGGTAAGTTGACTCCGGATCCTGACCGGGACTATGAAGGCGAATTTACCCTCTTGTTCCTATCATTCGTAGAGGCTCAACGGCAACGACAGCCAAATATTATGCATCATGGTTCGAAAGGGTGGAAATTTCTGCATGACATTATCACCGCAGGGCAGAGCGATGGACCCAGTGAGCTTCCTGCTTACCATCCCAGCCAACGAGCATTTCTCATTGTTCGGAAATTGAGGGGCCGTTTCCTGGTTACCTGTTCTGTACGAAACATTAATGCTTGCAGCCACGCGGAACTCCTGAAGCTCATGTGGCAGATGGAGATGAACGGATGGAACGACATGATCTATGTCACCCAGAAGGACGAGGAGGTCCCTTACCGCATCGAAAGTAAGGAAAAAACCGAAGTGTTGGAATGGGGACGCTTTGAAGATGACTATGAGACTCCACCGATGCCAGCTAACGAGGCCAGGAGAGGTAAGAAACTTAGGAGCTTTATCCTAAACAATAAGACGATTTCGGTAAGTTGAGAAGTCCTCAATAGGCCTTCAGACTGGTTGTTCTTGACACCTTATTTTGAGGGTAGAAATTTTCTTCACCTGAAGGGGTAGTTTAGGATTCCGGTAGAGTTCAAGGGGTTTTCGTTGGCGTGCGTAGATTGAGAATATAATGAATGAAAGTCTTCAAAATGAAGTTTGGTGTGATAAACCGTTTGCAATTTTCGTCTCCCTTCAGTGATGTGCCGTAACGGTAGTACTGCTTCGTTTGAGGAGGTATGGTGCAATGTGGCGAGACAAGAAGTACGAAGGACATTGTTGGTATTTCAACCAGCGATCGGGTTGGCGTGGATCGTCACATTTTCGATACAAACTGTCTCCTTGGGTCTGTTCTTTCGGTCCACCTCGATAGCTTCCATCTTGGCCAATGTCGCCAAACCCTCGTCGCCGATGACGCGTCCAAACACAGTGTTGAGTCCGTCCAGGTGCGGCGCCTTGTCGAACGTGATGAAGAATTGCGATCCGTTCGTCCCAGGTCCCTTGTTGGCCATCGACAGCACGCCTCGAGCGCCGTGTCGTAGCGCTGGCCGGATCTCGTCTTCAAACGCGCCTCCCCAGATGCTGCGTCCGCCTTTGGGGTTCTCGGGGGGATTTGGTGTTGCCGGGGCGCCAGTCTGTGCCATAAACTTGGGAATGAGGCGGTGGAATGGAGATTTATCGTAGTAGCCCGAGCCACAGAGGGCAAGGAAATTCTGGTAGGTGTGAGCGAAAGACTGGGACTAAACATATACTGGTTTATACAAACCTCTGCAGTTTTGGGAACACTTTCACAGTATATCTCAACTTTTATGTCGCCGTGCGACGTGTGCAGCGTGACTGACATAGTTGTTGTCTCTAATATGATAGTTTTCAGCGATGAAAGAGATGTTATTTCTAGGTAGTTTGGAAGAAGAATACCCAATGCTGCGTGGTAAGTGTTGATAATGCATCATTGAGAAGATGGTTGGGCGAGGCAGTTGATAATTGAGACTTGATGACTAATACAGTCGACGACGGGGACGTCACAACTTACGTCTCTAAGTAGCAAACACTACTTCTACCTTTGGACTAATGATTCTCTGTCGTAAAGGCTTACGATTGTAACAATGAGTATTCTAGTGATGAATTGGGTTGATGTGCGTTAACGATATGCTGAATATGCTGAGTGCGCCTCGTATATTTTGTATAAGCTAAGCCGGCTGCCTTTCCCTTCCATCTAATATATGGCGGTTCGTTCTGTCATCACAGTGTCTTGGATTCGAGGAGATTTAGGGAATGAATTGTTAATCCTTGCGACTCTTACCTAAAAATACTTTGCACGGCAGCTCTCAGGTCTCACGAGTACTACCTATCATCGATGGCTGCTGCTATCGACACTCAAAGTCCCCTTTCGTAACTGCTCTTTTGAAACTCTGTCACGACTACCTCAGCTAATGACAGACAGTGCATCCAACATCCTTCCCAGCTAGAGATATGCGACCCCCTTCGCTTATGCCCCTTCCTCCTTGACCCATCTCAACAAGATCACCGCACTTTGGACGCAGACCAGAGAATCATCATTCTTCTTTTCATTAACCCCAAACTATCAGAGAGCTTCTAGCATCGTCTGCGCATGTTCTACCACTCTTATTTTCTTGAGTTTGTTGTCTCAATACCTACGCTTCGCTATCAGTTATGGAGAAGCTACCCCAGGAGTGTCGAGACATTGTTGCATCCTTTCTGTATGGAGAAGACGTGAAAAATCTGGTTCTCGTGTCGAAAATATACTACGACTTCTTTGTCGCGAGGAACTTGAGACGGCTTTGGTTTCAAGGTCTCCCTGGATCTCTCTCCCACCTATTCACATCTTTCCTTGCAATGAAGCAGTTCAGTTTTATTAGGTGAGTTGCAATACATTCCAAGCATATAAAATCATCCTAAGATTACCTCAGGAAGACAGTAATAATCATGCAGAACCCTGGGCGCATCGGAATTGAGCTATCACTGTACGAGAAACTTGGGCCCTTACTTGTGAATAGCATCTCGCAAATGACCGAACTGCAAGAGTTGTATTTGTCTCTCAGAGGGTGGCCCTAGGAGCAACAAAAGAATCTCTGTGAACTTTTAATGCGGACTCGGAAATGGGATAAGGTCAAGTGTCTCAGAATCTCGGCTTCGTCAGAGATATTATGCGCCGTTCTCAGCCGCTGTGTTCCAGAAATCCTCGAAACCGTGAGTATCGATGGGTGCTACGGGGAACCGATGTGCAATGAGCTAGTGCGTCTTTGCTCTTCTTCTGGAAGCCAGCACTCTTTGAAGAAGCTCAACGTTTCACGCGACGAATATGGTCCATTGTTAGATGACCAGATCATTCTGGCAGTCAAAACCCATTTCAAAGATCTCACATGCCTCAGTATCCAAGGCAGTTCATATGGAATTTGGTATGAAGAGTGGACGACTATAGTCTTTGTGAGTTTCCTACTTCAGAAGCTTGTCGTTTCGAAAACAAGCTGTCCCATTTGTTAAGAAGCTCACATCTACTTAGTCAGACTCGTTGAGCACAGTCTGTGAACTTCTCAACCAAACATCGATTCAAGAGCTCTGGCTCAGCATACCATGCATAAACTTTGACCGAGCTACTGTCCTTGAGTATTTGAATGAGCCCGTTACGGAAACCGCGGAGTTCGAAAATGCAACCGAATCTGATCTTGAGCGAGGATATCGCAAACTGATTGTGGATATCGCTTCAGCATGCCATCACATCCGCAAACTAGTTATCGTTCAGCAGTCTACACCTCGATATTTTCCTGGTGGAATCGGCTCTCCTAGCAACGTCATGGGATTTACTCTTGTTGGAACCAGGTCTCCTGACAAGGTCATGGACGTCAAGTTGTATTAGAGAAGGAAAATAAGCCATCCCGCACTCCTTCTGTCCTCTAAATGCAATTAAGAGTTATTAATTTTTGCATTAGAACACATAGAGAATAGGAGGTAGTCCAGAAATCATAAGGGAAAGATACCTAGATACTACCAGAGATTCCTACTAAAACTCCAGAGATTGTGGGCCACTTTCTTCCCTCATTGTTATCGCCGCGATCCAGGCATCTTTAGCCTCGTTTTACAGCACAGACTGTTGAGCAGACTCATTGCCCCCTTGTTCATTATTTCTTTATCTGTTAGTTATGCAGTTTATATCATAGGCAACTTATCTATAGGATGAGTTGTGGCTAGTATGTGCTTGTTTGTTCAGTGTTTCGGGGAGGAATTGAATTAAAACCATGACAAATTTTGTTGAGTTTATCTTCATACCCTTTATTAAGGTCTGGTGTCTTCTTGCTCCCCGAGAGGGAAGTATTTGGTTCATCTCTCAAACTTGAAGCGGACCAGACTGGTAACATCCAATGCAGAGGGGTAAAAGCCCGCGGGGATTTACATTAAATAGACAAGCTACAGAACATACTGTCACACAATCTTCGCGACATTCGGAGAAATTTATACATCGAATACATTAATTATATCAAGAAATGCTGGAGCAATGGTACCCGATAAACAGAGCAGACGAGTTCTAGATATCGGCCTTGGCTTAGAAACCAAGACTCACATTCGAATGATACTTGAAGCTTTGTAGCTTGTTCAACCTCACCATTCAAGTGCCTACCTAAGGTATGCATAAAAAGATCTTGAACTCAATGGATGTTCATACCCATGACATCACGCTCACATCCTCGCCCTTCCCGAAGGCTCGCCCAATCTTGGCGGCTTCTCCGGCATTAGCTTCCACTGAAACCCCCCTAATGCCCACAGGCGTGGTCAGAAAACCTGAGACTTGGCATTGCATGACAGAAATACTGAGGCTGACTTAGGCTTTATAAAGTCAGCACTTGATTAATTTATTTTAGCTCACTGATTAAAGATACAACTTTTTGGCCCCCCCAGGTGCCCCTGGCTATCCCCTGGGGAATAACACACTAACAGTTACAGACCCACTGGAACGCTGCGCGAAATAAAAAAGTCCTTGCTGTGGTTGGTCCCGTCCGGACCGATCGGCCTCTCCTGTTAGCTGGTTGCTTCGCATTGGCATTCAAATCTCCCGTGTCCCAGCTTTTCTCAACGTCTTTTCTTTTTCCCTTCCTTCAACCTCTACCTCTTTTCTTTTCCATTGTCGCCCTTGTTCTCCGTCGGCGGTTATTGTGTGTGATTAGGCAGAGTCTCACTGGGAAGGGAACGTCGTGTCAAGGACAAGCATCGCATCGCATCGCCGAGGGAACAAAAACAAAACAACAAGAACAATGCACGCATCAAAGATCATCGCCTCGATTGGCCTTGCGGCTTCTGCCCATGCCACAGTCATCCGTTATGAGCGCGATCTCGAAGCCAATGCTCCTGCTCTCGAGAAGCGAGCCGAACCGACAGCTGCTTGGGTTACTGTCGATGATGAGATGCAGCCCGCGACGACATACACTCCCTCGTATACCACCGTCGATGGTACCACTTCTCTGATTGACGCTCCTCCTCACGATCTTACCGCCACCGTCTACACCTACACCAGCTGGGGCAAGATTCACACCAGCACTGGCGAGCCTCCCAACCCCCAGGCCACCGGCAAGCATGGCGAGGGTGTCTTTGCGCGATGCCACAACAAGGATGGCGATAATGCTCCTTTCTGCTCGCCTTACGCCAACAGCACCCTTGATGTTAAGAACACATACTTTGGTAAGCAACAGAGCAGTTCATTTATCCGTCAATTATGATAACTAACAGATCTTCAGTTACCTGGGATCCCGATTACTTCAACAAGACCAAGTCCTCTGATAACTCTACTCTCCTGGTCACTGCGCGCCTCGACCTCTACAACCGTACTAGCGAAAAATGGGAGAAGTACAAGGAATTCACCGATTTCGCCGTCCCCGCCGCCTGGGGCTACTGGCCTTTTGATGTCAAGCAGGAATACATGAAGTACTCGCCCTACAACATCTCCCTCACCCTCTACAGCAACAGCAACAACTCGCTCGAGAAGACCAAGTCCTCAACTCTTTACCTCAACCTCAATGATCAGAACTTCCCTGAGAAGACCCACGAGAAGTTGCCTGAGGGCCAGACCTTGACCATCGCTCTGCCTGTCGTCTTCGGCTCTCTCTTCCTCCTCGTCGTCGGTGGCTTCCTCTGGAACCGCAAGACCCGCCGCATCGGACTCGGCAATATCTCGAGCCGTTCTCGTCACGGTTACACCGGCCGTGCTAAACGCCGTATCTTTGGTGCCAGAGATAACGGTATCCAGCTCGATACTTCAGTTCCCCCTCCTGGTGAATACCGTGATGCTCCTCAGCGTGCTCGTGCCGACAGCGACGGTCTCGGCAGCTTGGCCGGTAGCCCTGTTGATGCTGCGTTCCCTCAGCAGGGCACTACAGGTGGTCGCAATGCTTTCCGCGACGAATTGCGAAGACAGGAGGAGGAGAGACGTATGTAAAAAGAGGTGGAATTTTTTAATCTTGGACGTCATGTAATTATTGGATCTGTTCCAATATTCACAAATGACATGTTGTAATGTGCATGTAGATAGATGGCGGGAAGTTGGGTGTAACGTTTTCACACGACACATAACGAAAATCAATACGAAAAAAGACCTTTCTAGACCGAAAATAGAGGGACCTCTTAGGTCCATGTAACAAAAGTACTCTGTACAGGAGGGCATCGCCAAAAACAACCAAGTTCCTAATCCGTAAAATCAAAGCCATCTGCCGAAAAGTGTCATACGCCGGGCATCGTGGGTATTGAAGCCATCCCTAGCAAAATCCCACCCCTAGCAGATTGCAATAGTCGATGACCAACACATCAACAAGCAAAGCCGTAGCAACTCCGTAAAAGCATGTGATGTAAATGAGCAGTATCCTTCCCCATGCGCCGTTCTAGACCTTGGCCCGCTTAGTGTTCCCAACACTTTGTCCGTCGTCCTCGAAACGTCTTTTTGTCTTTTCGGGTGCTGGCGTCGCAGGAGGTGATTCCTGCTCTGCCGCCAAATCAAAACCAGCACAAAGGTCGAGCTGTGTCTCTCCCTCTTGCAATGGCCTCAGCAAGTCGGCCGGGATGGCCGTGGCCAGCTGGCACTTCGCTTGGCATGGCTGATATGTACTCGTCGTCCACGCATCGTCAGCGTAATTCTTGGCTTCAGCAATCGTATAGCCTGTGCTGAAGCCCTCGTGGTATGCATCTGGGAGAATTACTATTGTCTCGCCAGGGCGCTGGTCAATGACGCGGAAAGGAATACCAAGTTTTTCCAGTTTCTGGGGAAAGAAAAACTCGGCTCGATGCCGCATGAACTGAGAGCACTTGTCCTTGCGGCCAAGCGCCTCTTCTGCGACATCAACCGCAGTTGATGGTACAACGATCCAGATCTTCCGTCCCTTGTATAGATGATTCAGCGAAACCAACCGGAAGTCTTCTGCGTGTATCTGAAAACTTGCCCCGAAATGGGGCCCTGATTCATACACATATGGAGTATGGATTCCAGGAATTATGGCTTTTGTGTTATCCAGTTTATCACCTTTGAGGGGATAAATTGGGCTTTTTTCAGGAACTCCGGCTTCGAGGCGTTGTTCGGGAGTCCATGCAGGCACATCAACTCGATAACGTACATTGCGAATCTGCTTGTGGTCGTTCTTGCGATAAAGTTTTCTTAGCTGATCGATGGCTTTGATCGCCGTGACATTGCATTTCGCGCCTGTAACGGACGAGTTGAAACTGCCGACGGACGGAACCGTGTCAACTCGCCAGAAACTGTTCCTTTTTATTTGTGTAGGGCGATAAGCATTCGCCGGTACTTTTTGGGAGTCCTTTGCTGGGAGGTCTTCTATGAGTTCCTCAGGAAGGACGATTTTAAAACAACCGTGGCTTTCGGCCTTGAGACTTCTGGCAAATGCGAGATTTGCTGGGAAGTCGTTCCATTGCTCGACGGTTGGTTTGAGTCGGAGAACTTGATGTCCCTCGGGGCCATCCCAATCAAAATCTATTGGGTCAGGTTCTGCGACAGGCTCATCCAATTCGGATGGTAGATCACTGAGAATCGAGCTTGCGTCGTCTTCGTCAAGGTCCGGAGAGAGTGATGGGACTTGTCCTAGGGGAGATGGTCCATTCGTAATGACATCTTGGTCTGTGATTAATTGAGACGGTTGAGGATACTGCGGTTCGATGACGTTTTGCTGTGTTTTGGCGGGGATTGGACGCTGCTCATCTAGGGATTCGGTAGTGGGAAGTGGCCCAGGCGCAGGCGCAGGTTCAGGTTCAAGGTGCGAAGAATGCTGGAAATGAAGAACGGATTCCGCAAACTCATGCGGGGGATGTTGAATCTCCATGGAAGCCGGGAGGAGCCCGCCTCGCCAAAGCGACAGGCAAGCGATGAGGTTCTGATGTTGATTGATGTCGTCTAGCAGTGGAGAACAAAAGTGAGGGTGAGAGTGAGGGTGAGCGAGAAAGGCAGCGAGTAAGAGGTGAGCACAATCGCCACTTATTTCAGGACAGAGGCCAGAGTTTTTGTATGCGCCGTGAGGCTCCGAACTCGCATTCTTGACAGCGAACAACCAGGACAAAGGCACAAAAGAACAAAAGGAGACCAGGGGCTTTGTTGCGCGATGATGAACAGAAGAAGAGAAAATGGAGGCTACCTAGGGTAAGGTAGTAGTAGGTGTCAGGTAGTGAGTGAGTGAATGAGTAGCAGGTTGCAGAAAAGAATGAAGCGGAATGTCGACCCAAACAGTACTAGGCTGAACGAGTGCAGGGGGGGGGGCTCCTGGGCTCCCGTCAGTGGCAGAAAGTGTGAGGTACTTCCACAAGGAAGCAGGTCGCCACCGAAATGCATGTCTCCCTAGGGAGGAAAGAAAACTCAGGACCTTGACCCTAAGCAATAAAAATATTTAGGTAAATCTTGCCTAAGTCTAGGGGACTCTTTGACAGGGTTATTTTGGCACCTAGATCAAGGTCCGGTGTTTTCTTGCTCCCCAAGAGGTCTCCTTACCAGATGGATGGGATGGAGGACCTGTGGTACTGCGCTACGATGCCCTGCACCACAGTGCACTTTAGAGTGAGCGGGTCACGCGGGGAGTTCAGAGATTGGTCAAAAAGAGAAGCAAATATTTGATTCTAGCGGGAAACCCGCCTGCAAGGTCCCTGATTAGCGCGGGGCACTGAAGCCAAGTTGCATCCAGCGGGAAAAAACATGCTGTCATTGGATGCAAATGCTATAAACAAGTGCTATTTGTGAGCGGAATCTTGCATCCAGCTGAGCATAAAGAAACAGATTCTTGCTAACAAAAAGCTTTAGTACATTGTTTCTTTCTTCCATTCTTTTATTAATTTTACTTGTTCAGAATCAAAGTTTTCTTCTATTAGCATGAATAGTAAACGCCGTGACAAGGGCTTTGTCAGGCGGACAAAAATAATCGAGTCTACTCCGTAGGCTTTGTTGAAAACGGGTGGAGCAATTGAGCCCAGACCATAAAAGGGTAAGTGCGTGATCTTCCCGCTGAAGCACTTTGTCGGTGACGTTGAAAGGCGACAGGGGTCAGTCTTTATCAATCTACTCCGTAAATAGGTCTTTAACGACCTGGACATTGAACTCCGCTACGTAATATGAGAGAGTTCTGATTGTCTTAGAGACTAGTTACAGCTCTGTCAGTGGAGACATCACAAGAGGAAAACTGACTAGGCCAACACACACACACACACACACACACACACACACACACATGCAAATAGCCCGACGGCTTCCTATCCTAAAGTTTGTCAGTGTACACTGCAGTTCCGGAATCATCAGTACCTAGCCATAGGTAAAGCGAATGGAGGCTCGTTTGTTGGTTGCCATGCTTCACTGCTGGGCCCCTAGTGCTAGACTATTTCTGGGGCTGGGTTGAGGTGGCTCTATTGTCATGTCCTGTTCTACCTTGATACCCTTGGTCTTACGCGCCTCACACTTGCCCTTCTCCCCCCATCAACCCGACTGATATTCCCGGGCCTCAACATTAATATGGTCCCCGCCGGGTATAGCTGATCCCTCGTTCGTATCGCCATGCCAACAAATATTTACTGCATCGGCCTCTTCTGCGCCAATTTTGTCAGCATCGCTTGGACTTTGATTGGAGATAACAAGCTCCAGTTTGTTTGTATCCCCGTACAAGACTGACTGACTGTAAGTTTATCAGGCCGGAGATCCATCACGACACCCATTGGCGATGTCGTCGCACCTATTCTTTAGAGACAGAAACACTTCTGCATCAAGATTGTGCGCGGGGTTGGCATGCGAAACTGCATTGATCAAAAGCCGCAGGCATTGTGCAACTCTGGTTCCCTGCAACTTTCTTTCCCTGAGGATGTTGATGTTTATAGCCTTGCTATAGCAACTGTGGATTACAGAAATCAAGACGTAGATGCCATAATGTTGGTTAATGAGCTTTCCGAGTTCGATGGAAGCGATGTCTTCCGAGTTGCTTGTTTCATCGCATGTGCCAACAATACGGCCGATGCTTGGAGCAAGTTTGTCTTTGATATCAAAGAGCAAAAGTCTCCATGGCTGAAGTTCGAGAGTCCGCAGTACATGATCTAGCCAGGTGTAGTCTTCCATAGTTTTATCATGACACTCCCTAATTGCCGTCCAGAGCTCCTCGTGTGATGCAGATGTTTCCAAGTTGTCGAGCCAGTCAACTGTGTGCTTCCAATGTGTTGATTGGTGCTGGAGGTTTTCTTTGATGTAACTCTTGATCTGAGATAGTCGTTCTGAAGACACTTGAGGGATTGGTCGTGGGGTCACTTTGGGAAGACCATCTTCATCCAGCTGAAAATGGTGAGTAGGTGGGATATTTATATATCCCGTCATGACCATGTCGTTGAGTTCATTTTCTAATCGACGTAGAGCTTCTGCGCGAAGCAACGAGTGATTGACGTTCGTAGCTGACATGGCCAATCATCCATGTGGTAAGCAGATATGCTCTGATGCAAAAGAAGATAGAGATCAAGAGGAGAGAATTATGGAAAGGAAAGGGTAAGGATTTGGATCGAGCCACTTATAAGCTTAGAGGCAGTGATTCACGCATCAATGGGTATGCAACGAATTCGATAGTAATGACCGCTAAGAGTTATGAGACCACTTCAAATATACAACAGTCTACTATCAATTAGTACTGAAGTCAAGCAGTATATACCTACGTACCAATAAACCGACTCCGTGCTGTGGTGTTCAAATTTCCTGCTTCACGCTGTAGGCGAAACCGATACCTAAACCACAAAACACCAGAAACCAGGGATCGTCCTTGAACTGCACTTGACTTCTTGTACTTCTCAGACAGCTTCTTCATCTTAGCATCGATCCCGTTCTGTTCTGTCTTCGCCATGTCTGCCATCGCGGAGACGACGTGTAGGTTCGGGATAACCTCCCCCGCTGTATCGTAGCTTTATGCTCCATCATGTTCACAGAGATCACCATATCACAAAACAAATCACGAATAAACGGGTTTGTCTAGATATATGCAGATAACAATCATGATCAGCCATGATCATGTAGGGCAGGTATAACTAACACAGCCCATATCTTTACTCAGAGATATCCATCCATAAAACGACGTCCGTCAGCCCAACAACGCCAGCATGTCGTATATCCTCTATCGTGTTTGTTAATGCTCATCGTACCCCATCCTCACTGATATTTTTGCTCCATATGCTCTGTAAAAGAGATTCACACATAAAACCCAAAAGAGTCGCTTCCATGTTCTACATTCCAATGATCTTGCGGGCTCGCCATCCCGCAAACCAGCCTTGTCTCTTTCCAAAACGCCAAATGTCATGACACCAAATGCTACATGGAGCCAAATAGAGAATAGTATGTTGTAATCGGTTGGTGAAGTAATTATGTCCATGGTGAGGGTGTGTCTAACCATCCAGGTCGAGTGACTTCGTTATATTCATAAACCGTGGAGAAGCTGCATAGTTCTCCTGACAGAGCATGAGGTGCACAAGTTGGCGCAGCATCTATGCAGAATTAGGCATGAGCTGGCTCAACAGTACCTATGCAGCATCAAGTAGATA
This sequence comes from Fusarium subglutinans, assembly GCF_013396075.1. Lineage (NCBI taxonomy): Eukaryota > Fungi > Ascomycota > Sordariomycetes > Hypocreales > Nectriaceae > Fusarium > Fusarium subglutinans. Next base: position 274,208 of record NW_023502091.1, on the reverse strand, counting down.
CCGAGAGATTCTTGTATTTACCGACCAACTCTTCGATCTTGGGCAACAGCTCAGGAATCCGGAATGGCTTGGAGATGACATCGTCCTAAAATAAATTATTAGTGATGAAGTTAATAAAGTCTGGCACGACCAACTCACAATTCCTGCGGCTTTGGCACTCTCGATTTGCTCTGGTCGTGCATATGCCGTGACTGCAATGATGGGGATATGTTGCACAATGGTTCCCTCTCGTTCCAGCTCTCGAATCTTTCGAGCACAGGTCATTCCATCCATGACGGGCATCTCCAAGTCCATCAGGATGACAGAGATGTCAACACCTTCAGCCTCTTTTCCAGCCCAGAATCTTGAACGCTCCAGAGTCTGCAGAGCTTCCTTACCGTGGTTCGCAACAAACGTGTTGTTGCCACAATTTCGTAGCTGTCGTTGAAGAACTTTTTGATTGACAATGTTGTCCTCCACAATCAAAACATCAAACAGTTGGGTTGTGTCTTCGCTTGTCGTCGTCGTTCGAGATGTTTGGCGATTGAGTTCAGGCTTCTGCGGAAGGGCTGGGGCGTGAGACTTTCGAGCGATCTTAAACGGCGTGATCTGTTCGTACTCCTCAGGAGGAGTCAAAGTGCGTCGGCACTTGATATAAAAGCTGAAGCTGCTACCAATGCCACGGCGGGACGTTACACCAATCTGTCCACCCTGCATTTCTGTCAAGATACGAGAAATAAAGAGACCCAGTCCCGAGCCTCCGTACTGAACGTGTGTTCGCGGAGTTGCCTGTTGAAATCGCTGGAAGAGAAGCTTCATCTCCTCTTCGATTAAGCCAGGACCAGTATCCTCCACTGTGCAGTGGATGTTGATCTCCTCTCCATGGCCCCACTCGTCAGTGTTGTTGATATCCATGACCGCAGTGCGTTGATGGTCGACTCTATCAAAGTATGAGATGCCTTTCCGTGTGACTTCAGACACGTGCCTTGAAGCGCTGAGGCTGACAGTAATGGCTCGTTTCTCACGACCTTGGGTGAACTTGATAGCATTTGTCATCAAGTTTATCAAGACTTGTCGTAGTCTGGAAGGATCAAGCTTCACCCATTTGATGCCATACTGCTCGAAGCTCTGATCCACCTTGAAGTCAAACTCGATATCGTGGGCAACCAGTTCTGATTCGAACATCTTCAGGGCACGCTGCACAACTCTAACAGGCTGTTCGTCGATGGGTGTAACGGCTAGGAGGTTCGAGTCCAGCTTGGACAACGTCAGAATATCATCCACAATACGCTTTTGATGACTGGCACACAAATTGATTGTGTTTGCAGCATCCAAGCATCCTTCCAGTAGGTTCTCAACTTCTGTCTTGACAGAATGCGAATCGAAGACGGTGATGTTGTTTGCGATCTGATCAGCACATTGTAGAATAGCTGACAGAGGGTTCCGCATTTCGTGACTAGTGATATCAATGAAGTTCTCTTGTTGTCGTTTCATCTCAACCGCCTCTTCACGTCGCTCATTCTGCACTTTCTCGGCCCATTTCTGAGAAGAGATGTCTGTGATACAGCCAAATATCAACTTGAGATTGCCTTCTTGGTTCCGTTCGGGATAAGCGCTCATCAGAACCCAGGTATCAATCGTGTTTCCATCGCTCTGTTGAGAACACTTGAACCGGAATTCCACTGAAATCGTGACTTTTTCTCTGAGGAGTTTGTCCCATGCATCTTCCAATGCTGGTCTGTCCTCGTTTCTGACACTATCCATCCAGGTATCAACAGAATCTTCGGACCGGGAATGCCTCGAGATCTGCCACCACATATCGTTGCAATAGTTGATCTTGCCCGCGAAGTTGGCGATGAACATGCCAACAGGAGCGAACTCAGCCATTCGGGTAAATCTGTACTCGCTTTCCACAGCTTCTTGTGTACGGAGGTAAAGTTGCATCGAGAGTTCTTGACGGTCCAGTGCAGCGAGGCGGGCAGCCCTTTGGCCACGCTTGATTTCCTCCTCGAACAAGACCACCGAAGCCATCGAGGTGGCTAGCTGCCGGGACAACAGATGAATGAATAGCTTGTAATCGTCATCATAGGGTCGGCGAGGGTTGACACCCATCACGATGAATCCGATCACGGATTCTCCTGTGGTGGTGGGGATAACGGGGAAAACAACGAGCGTCTTTGAGGGATCGCCAAAGCCCCTCCAGTGAAGACCGTCCATAAGATGTGTAGGAAGGTTACCATTCTCTTCAGAGAGGACAATTGGAACACCGCCTGCAGCCATTGATTGGCGCATGTAAGGGGCGAAGCCATCCTCAGACTGTCGCATGTCAAGCTGTGGAAGTGCGGCTTGATGATTCTCTGGTGCTCCAAGGCTCCCCTCAAGAACCAATTGGGGCGAGTGTATCAAGCTGCCGGAATGCAATGATGAAACCTCGCTCTCGGTGTCCTCTCTAGCCGAGTAGATCAGGGCAAAGGGCACATCGTGTTCATTGAACTCCAGTCCCTTCTGCACCTGGGGCCAGAAACCTGCGACAGTGGTAGCTGCAGCCGTCCTCTCGCCAATCTCGCGAAGCATCAACATTCGTCTCTCATTGACTCGTCTGCGAGTATTCTCGAAAGCTGGATTGTATAGTCCAACCACTTCGCCTTCACCACCCACCAAGGGAACGATAGACCACGAAAAGAAAGCTTCCTCCAAGAAGCCGTGCCGATTAATGAAGAGCTGATTCTCGTGCTTCATTGTCGCCTGTCCAGATTCTAGTGCGCTCTTGAACACGGGCTTGATCTCATCCCAAATCTCAGGCCAGGCATCCATGTAGCAAGAGCCCATCAACTTGGGATGTTTTTGGCCTGCAAGGTCGAGATAAGCTTCGTTGTAGATGATCACACACTGGGGACCCCAGTACATGGCAGCGGGGTGTGGGCTGCCCATAATCAGGTTGGACATGGATCTGAGATCTGCAGGCCAATCTTCGATTGGTCCGAGAGGAGTAGCCGCCCAATCTACAGAACGAGCAAACTTTATGTGAGGAGGAAGTGCATCTGACACCGGTATCCTTGTCCAATCGAAAATTGACCTTGCGGGTTGTGATTGGAAAACTTGGTTTGTAAACTCGTCAGGGTGTAGTCTCGTGTCGCTTCCCTCCATAATCGCATCAACATCTGCGCGATCAAAATTAGCATCGACAGGTTCAGCATCGCCGAAATAATCTGGCGCATCAACGAGCTCGGCGTCAGGAGTAACGGGCATCTGCGGCGAGTGTCCGGAACTTCTCGTTTCAGAAGCAGCTGTCTCGTCAATAAGCGGTAACGCAGTACTTGGGCGAGGAGTAGCAACACAAGTCTGGGCGCTAACAAAGCGGAATCTTCGTCGTAATGTTGACAATGTCCAGGTAATACCAGCATACTTGTGAGTATCAGCCGACACACGGGCCTTGGTTTGTGTCATAATCCATGTTTTGAAGCAACCAAAATCTGTGTCTGCACTAGCATCTTCTTGGTCCACTGACAAATATTGAAGCACCTCATGTGCTCCTCGTAGAGACGCGTTGTAGTAGAGGATGTGTAAGCCGGCACGGCTAGCATTAGCGGAATTGTCCAGGTCTATCAGAAAGGTAGGCCTCTCGTCCTGCTCTAGAAACTCAATAACACCAACACCTTGTAGCATCTGCAGTCCCGGAGGGAGACTACGACTGTCTGGGGTCGTTGTATGAGCGGGAGCGTCCATTGAAGACCCCCAACTACCAGGAGTGCTCTCTGATCTTCCCGGGCTGATGGAGCTCACACTTGCGCGAGGCAACTTCAAGGTCGTGACACCGCCAGCCGGGTCCTCTCGCATACGTGAAAGCATAGAAACAGCAGGATCGGTTGCAGGAAAGCTGGCCGGACGATGAACGTGCCTCGCTGGCGTGTGGGAGAAGAAGAGAGGCGAGAGGGGCCCTTGCTGTTTCCCCCTTGCTGAGGGATCAAGATTCGCAGTTTGGTTAGGAAGTTCGACCTTTCGAGGCGGTGATGCCCCAGTGCGGGCTTTCTTGATGGGCGATGGGTGCATGACGGGTTCACCTCTGGACGGGGCGGAAGGACGCTTCGCCGGAATGGGAGTCTGTGGAAGCCCTCGCGTGGATGCGCTAAGACCTCGTGGACTACCGGCGGTGGACAAACTTGACTGGTAAATAGCGCCGGTAGTCGAAGCTGGCGAGAAGGAGGTCGTAAAGTCAGAAAAGGGCGCGATTGAGGCCAAGTTTGGTATGCTAAGATCGTGCCTCCATGCTGGTACCTCTGATATGCGGCGAGGGTCGTGGGCTTTCCTGCCAGTTATGGTGACCCTGTTGTAAGCTTCCCCGGTAGCTTTAGCAGCAGCAGCAGCGAGAACTGAAACGTCGGTATCAAGCTCAGCGTTAGTCGTGCTGGTGGGAGTGGTGTTGCTTGGAGTCGTAAATGTGGGTACTGAACCCAGAGCAGAGGTTGAGGTTGGTAGTGGTGGTGGATGCTTTTTGTGACCCTCCTTCTCTTGATCAGTTGAGTCTGCGACAGGACAATTCGAAGAAGCAGAGGCAGAAGGAGACGAGGGAGAGTTGAAACTAGGAAACCGCTGCATGAAGGCGCCTGGAAGAGGAGGGAATCGAAGCCCCGGAGGGACTGCGAGTCCTTGGCACCTAGTGGCCAGTGGCTTTGGGCCTTGCGCAGCGGCCAGCAAGAGATCGAGATTCAAGATGCGATGAGATGAGGGGCGTGTCTGTGAGGTCGGGTGTGCGTAGCGTGCGTATGAGTGAAAGTAAGGTAAGGTACCGTATGCGTGCGAAAATAGTGGTGGAAGTTCCCTATGAAGTGGGGAGACTCTGATGCAGTACCTTAACTATACTGGCCAGCAGCTGCGACTTCAGTGGGAGGTGCAGTACCTGATGCGCGGCGCAGTAAAAGCTCGGGCTGCTAAGTATATGTTGAGGAATACAGCCGCCGCGATGTTAGGTTGAAGGGGAGGGGGGAAGAAATGGGATGGGGATCGAGATGGGATATGGGATCAGAGGGGATGAGTTGCAGGGGGATTTGCAGCTAAAAGTCGGCTGTACGGTGCTGTGTTATGGCCGTAGTCCGGGGGGTCCTTCAGTGGGTGGAGTGCAGTAGGTGCTAAAAGCTTGACTCGAATGTGAGTGATGGTTGGTTCGACCAGTTTGTCAAAGGGAAAAAGGGAACCAATGAATAATACGATTCAATTCAGTCTGACAAAAGCATTCGGCCGAGTATCGACTCGAACGGAAACCTCTGAGTTAGGCCGGGTTTGGGGTGGCGGAATCGGAGTCAAAATTGACTGAACGGACGGGTCCTGGCATGTAGCGTAGGTACTAGTACAGTAAGTACGTAGGTATAGTACCTAGGTAGAATCAGTAACAGTTTTGGGGCCGGTCGAAAAGAGCCGCAATTGTCAATGTGAGAGAAAGACTCCCGTCCAGTGGAGAATGGATATTCTGACGTCGGTTCGGTTGTTTGTCAGCCGAGCGAGATGAGAGGGCGACAAGGGAAGGGAGAGAAAGGAAGGAAGTGAACGTCACAATAATAGAGTGTCGATGAGAGGAAACAAGATTAACAAGCTGAACGAATAAAGTGGCAGTTAGACCAAGATAAGGATGGAAAGAGGCTGATCACGGCTCCGCATTTGAGGAACCGACTGAATGGGTATGGGAATAATGGATGTGAGGAGAATGGGAAATAGCATTTCCAAAGGAAAGGAACGAGCACAAGACTAGTTAGTGGTGATATTCACATCGAACGAGTAAATGATAGACAAAAGGGGGCATGATAGGTAGACATGTCTAATCTAGAGGAAGAAAGGATCAACGGCTGCTTACGGAGAAAACAGATAATTCATCCCCATTGATCTGCTTCAGCTTCAGCTTGACTCTGAGTCCATCACAAAACAGCAATGCTGTACGGGACAGCACAGCATAAAGCACCACAACTCATATGTACATAGAGAGAGCCGAGCCAAGCCAAGCCATTCAGAGAAAGCGAACCGGGGTTTGTTACCGGGGTCATATTCGTTCATGGAGATTAGGACGGGGAATTGGTGTGAGGCGGCTTGTAAGTGGATATCCCATCATCTTGGCAACAAATAATCTACCCGCTTTCGAGGTCTGGGTCCTTGAAGCTGACAGGGGATACGACAATGGAGTTGACCACCTGGACACAAACTCATGATCACTGATGGAGTTACTTGTTGTGGAAGAAGTGAAATATCAGTCATGATCCAGCCGAGTACCAATATCATTCATCACCTCCTCCTCCGATAACCTCACCACATCTGCCGTCTGCCGTCTATAGTAAGCAGTCCCACCACATACAACATGCGGCCGGCTTCTTTTCTGGCCGCTACAGACGAACCCAGACCACCGGACCTAGTCCGTCCCGCTTCAATCCAAGTTGACCAGTCATGAGCAAGACATGGGAATCGAACAAGCTTTTAGACTTTGTCAGACCTCTGCTAGCACTATGAATTTAGTGATCAGTCATCAGGCTTTTTTCCTTCTCTCTTGTCGATCATCGTATATCGAACCATGCGATTTCTTTTATCGGAGCGGAACTGAAAGACGGGAGAGAGATGAGAGCCGAGAGCCTCGACAAGGACATGCACAAGTCAACATTGGCCAAGATCCCTGCATCAAACATTAACGGCGGCGAAACCATCGGTGCAACGTCTTGGCACCATTATTTGATCACTGGCCATTCATACGAAGTACATACATAGACATTCCATGGATGCTGGGCCTATTTAGCAGTCCAACCCTACCTACCAGGCACTTTTTCATGGCTGACTTGTCACAAGTTCACTTCCACTCCTATCACTCAAAGCAAAGACCCTGAGTTGCATGCAATTGGTGTACTTGACCTTGAACCCGGGCTGGGCTGACAAGGATGGAGTACCGAGGCATGTATGTAAGGTATTTCTTATTGCCGCAATAACGTGTCAACACATGCAGGTTCTAAGCAAAGGGGCTACGTAAAAGGAAATACGTATTGACGGAACGAGTCATCGACTAGACCAGAGCTAAAAAGGAAAAGGCAGAAAAGAAAAAGAAAAAAGAAAGGGAAAAAAATCCCGATCTGTTCGGAGAATGGATAAAATGGTTTGGCCTGTGGAACGGATGCGTGGAACTCACTCTCCCACATCGAGAAATGTCCATGACGATCAGTGAGATCTAGAACGGTCTGTTTTACCCACGCCTTGAGCTCAAAAGCCAAGGCCCCGCATGTCTTCAGCTCCCCCTGTCCTCTCGTGAGAATGGCTGTCTCCAGAGAACACGGTCTCGAAGTCTGCCCCTGGCCTTGGCTTGCCTTGTTGAACTTGAATTTTGGCGCCAAAAAAAAAACGCCCAAATCTTTAAGCCTCTGCTGTTTGAACCGTGAATACTCGGACCGAGTTTCGGGGTCTCGAAGTTTTCGTGAGGCAACTATCAAGGTAACGTTGGTTTTGCGTCGTTCTCTCTCCTCCGCTGTAGATGGTCTATTCGGCCGAGATGGAGTTGGGTCTTGAGAAGAATCCTCCGGTAGCTCGGCTGCCCCATGCTCATGATTCGTCGCATGGAATTTCCAAAAGCGAGGCGGTGTGGATACTGCTCAGTAAAATCCGTGACTTCTGACGGCTTCTTCCCGTGTAAGCCATCCCGTTATTGCCGTGACGGCGGAGTCTCCTCTCGAGTGACGATGTGGCTGGCTTGGTTTTGATAGCCGACACCAGTCAAGGGCGTTTAGTTAATATGTTATTGTTCTTGCGGAAGTTCCTCAGTAACTAGTGGCCGATAATATGCGGAAGCAGATGATTCTGTTGTTCTCACTAACAATTAAGTTAGGGCCCGACGAAATATGCTGTCTTCTCTTTATGTTCTAGCTCTTGTGAAAAGTCGTTGATAGTCAGGGCATAGCACATGGTTATGGTTAGCCTGAATACCTGGACCGGAGTCTAGGTATCCGTACACTACCGATTTTTGGTATACCATCAGGAGTGGGAATGCCCTCATTTTGATCCAAGGTTTCAGACTCGAGCTGTTCATGACATGATTTGATCTGGTCAAAGGATGTGACTCTGCTGCAGAGTAATCTGTGGGTTACATAATGCCATCACTGTTGTTCACAAATGACATCTCTCGTAGTATACAAACTCAATATGTTACCCTTTGAATGTCAAACAGCCTCGATCTCGGATAATCGGTATATGGAGATGCCACAACTGAGGCCATTTACATGGAGACTCGACTGACAGATGGTAACGGGCGGCTAAATCTGAACGAATCTGGCCAAGAACCAACACAAAATACCCGTTCTTTCCGTGCTTCCTGTAGATCACAGGAATTGAATCTGCGAGCACTTGACGGCAAAGAATTGGCGGTTCCCAGTCCCTGCGACTCTCACTCGAGAACACATCTTCAACTGTGTTCTCGTGTCCTGATTGGCCAGCCAGCCACATGAGGTTGCATCTCCAGCCTCCAGCCCAACCAATCGGGCTACTCTATCACTATCGGGCATCTCATGATTCCCACCCGGGCGCTTAACAGAGGAGACGAGTGGTGATAGCACCTCACTTCTCTGATCTGATTGGCCCACGCCGTTGATGCTCATCCTCGAGATGCAGTGACTGGCATCAGAGTATCACTCGAGGCGCCCGCTCACAGGCTGGCTACAGGTCCTTCACGCAGCATCACAGCGGCTTTTCTCACCTCGAGAGCCTCTCACAGCTGTCCAACATGGGGGCCCCCTCTCAGCTGATGGCCACCTCCAAGGCCCTTAAACTGCTGCCCACCCCGACCTGGCCGCCCAGGAATGCTTCTTACATCTTTATTGAATTGGCTGCCGGTCAGCAAAGACGAATTTGACGGTCTCAACCAGGACTCTGTACGATATCGCATGTGGAACAGTTTATAGCTGCTACCAGCAGCCGACACAGCTTAACATTGAACTTCAACATCACCAAGCAAGCAATCGATTCAGATCAGATCAAATTAATCGCCAACATGAAGTTCCCAACGTTCAAACGCTCTCAGCAAGAGCACACAGATAAGCCAGCCAAGGCAAAGAATTACCGCGTCTTGTTCCGCAAATGGCCTCGCGTATCGAGAAAGGGAACATGGTGGTTGATGCCTCTTGAGCTGATTGGAATTGTCCCTGCTCTGGTCATCTTTGGCATCTCTCAACCAAATCTCTACCGTACCGATATGTGGCAGATTGGCTGGGACCACAATCCTCCTCTCAACTCGAACCCGGCCAGAATTCTCTACGCTTATGCCAATTATCAGCCTCAGCCAAAGATTGCTCTCATCTGGACACGAACGTGAGTGTACCTCTGACTGTGCCCAAGGGATTGACTAACATTAACAGCTTCACCAATTTCAATGTCGCTATTTCGATCATCTCACTCTTCTTCCTCCTTGGCAAGCTTACTGCCTTTATCATGAGAGTTTGGTACCCCATCTTCGCCACTTTCATCAATGTCAGCATGGTCGCTCTCTACGCGGTCTGCGTCTACGGAACCATTGGACCTGACTACACTGATTCACGATATCCCGCTCCTGCAGCTTGGTACTACCGTATTGGGTGCGATATTGCCAAGCCATATGGAAAGTACAAGAGCTGCATGATTGCTAAATACTCGCTTGTAATTGGTGTTTACATGCTGTAAGTGGTGTATAGTACTTGCATATGCCTCGACTTTACTAACGCTGATTCAGGGCAATCTATCTCTGCAATCTAGGATTCAGCATCTATGCCATGCTCCCAAATAAGATCAACGATGTCTCGGACGACGACGACGATGAAGATGGATCTACGACTTCGGAGCCGAAGGGGGGCGTTTGGGAGATGCACAACATGAAGACTCCCAGTATCCGAGCGATGCCGTATACTCCTCGAACACAGGCTTTTCACACTCTGGATCGCCAACTGCCACTGCGATCTCAGCAAAACAGATACTATGGTTGAAGAGATAGTAGGATGAAATTTAGGATATGATATGAAGGGACCACTATCATTAATGAGCATTGGGTGTTTGGAGTTAGGGATGATATACCAAGGAACATACATAGCCCGATGAGGGTCGACTTCCATTGACTGTTATTCATATATGAATCTGATAATTCACTGAGATTTAATGAGTTATCCTTCGCACAGAATTGCCTATTTCGTAAGCACGGCCCGGTCGATTGGTGAAATACACAGAGATTGCTCCACATGAATTGCCGGTGTCAAAGCCTCTAAGCTGAAGAACGTTAAGAGACTGCAGGGACTGACTCACCACTGAACTATTTGAGGTTAATTGATCGGCCTTTGGTAGCAACATGCCGATATCTCTTGTGCCGGTCCCGCCGGAGCCGATAGTGGTCAAGATACCGGCTCCGGGAGCTTTAGTCAACCCCACACAAGCTTGTTTAACTAACAAGACGTCACCCCGCCATCACCAACCTCGATCCGTCATCGGCAACGGTGAAACTCCAAGTCTTGACCCTTCATCTCTTCAGTTGATTGATTGTGTTGTCTATTTGACTTTGTCGAGAGTGAGTCGAGATATCAAGATGGCTCTCCTCCAACGATTGGCCGCTCCATCGCGAGGAGCTCTGCGACAATCTCCAGTCATCTCATTGATGATCATAAGGAGAGCTTCCAATGTCGCTCCCCCAAAGGTACCCATCTCATAGTCTGAATGATTAATTACAGAACTAATCTCTTATAGCTCAAAGATCCATCACTTCTCAAGCAGGACGTTTGTTACGTCAATGGTGAATGGGTCAAGGCCGGCTCGGGCAAGACATTCGAAGTCCATGGTGAGCTTCACCCTCTCACTTAACAGTCTCATATACCCCGTACTCACAGTATAGATCCTTCCACTGGCAAACTCATCGGAACATGCCCCGAATTCAACTCCAAAGACACCCAATTAGCCATTAGCGCTGCTGCAGATGCGTTCCCTTCATTCCGCGCCAAGACCGGCCGTGAGCGCTCAAAGCTACTGCGCGCTTGGTATGATCAAATGGCCGCCAATGCCGAGGATATAGCAAAGATTATTACCTGGGAAAATGGAAAGCCCATCGCCGATGCCAAGGGTGAGACAACATATGCTGCAAACTTTCTTGAGTGGTTCAGTGAGGAAGCACCACGAGTATATGGTGACACAATTCCTAGCTCGGTTCCTGGGAACCGTGTTTGGACTATCAAGGAGCCCGTTGGAGTCTGCGGTCTCATCACACCGTAAGTTAGTTTCACTCCCGCAAAACGCATAACTGACATTTTCTAGATGGAACTTCCCTGCCGCCATGATCACACGAAAAATCGGACCAGCCTTGGCAGCAGGTTGCACGGTCGTCGCAAAGTCCCCTGCCGAAACACCATTTACTTCACTCGCCTTGGCCGAACTGGCTCACCGCGCAGGCATCCCCAAGGGTGTCGTTAATGTCGTGACCTCACACGAAAACACACCCGAGCTCGGCGAGCTTCTCACATCTGATCCTACTATCCGCAAGGTCTCCTTCACAGGATCCACCGGTGTTGGCAAGCTTCTCATGAAGCAGTCCTCCGGTACTCTTAAGAAGCTCTCTATGGAGCTTGGTGGTAACGCCCCTTTCATCGTCTTTGATGATGCTGATGTGGATGCTGCTGTGACTGGAGCTATCGCCTCCAAATTTCGATCTTCGGGGCAGACCTGTGTCTGCGCCAACCGGATTTATGTCCAGCGCGGAATCTACGATGAGTTCGTGTCCAAGTTTACCGAGAAGGTCAAGTCTTTCAGTGTAGGCAACGGGTTTGACCAGGGCGTTACACATGGACCTCTGATCCATGATCGAGCTATTGAGAAGGTTGAGGCTCATGTTAAGGATGCTGAGAAGAAGGGTGGAAAGATTACTATCGGAGGCAAGCGACTCAGCGACCTTGGCTCCAACTTCTATGCACCTACTGTCATCCGTGACATGACACCTGAGATGGACATGGCCTCACAAGAGACCTTTGGACCAGTCGCCGGTCTCTTCCCCTTCGAGACAGAGGAAGAAGTTGTCAAGATGGCCAACAACACCGAAGTCGGTCTTGCAGGCTATTTCTTCTCCCGAGATATTGAGCGTGTGCACCGCATTGCCGAGTCTCTTGAGGTTGGTATGGTTGGTGTCAACACTGGTATCATTTCTGACGCTGCTGCGCCGTTCGGTGGTGTCAAAGAGAGTGGGTTCGGTCGTGAGGGCTCCTTGTATGGAATTGGAGAGTATCAGATCACGAAGATGATCACATATGGAGGCATGGGCAAGCCTCTTCAGTCATGAACTGATGAGCATGGCCAACAATGCGCGAGTTTAGTCTGATATATAATGAAGAATGGAGCTGTCATTAGCGGCCAGGACAGTGCACTTTAACACACAGGATGCTAGCCATAGAGTAGTTTATTCTGCAACTGAGTTTCTATGTATTGAAGATAAGTTGCGTAGGCGCCCCTTTTCCTTCGGTCAACACTTCGATGGCTTTCCAGGGGAACATCATTATAAGGTGAAGCAGCATTTTTAACATATTTTGATTGAAGGAGACAACTAAATCGTACTCTAAGCCATTATGAGCGGCAGAACACGGTAGCTACTACAACGGCTTACAACATTAAGGAACGCTCAAGCCAGCAATTAACTATCAACAGTGGCTGCTATCGAGTACCCAACATCTTTTTGCCTCCGCCTACCCCCTCAGCTGTTTACCATCTCCCTCTTATGATCTGTCCTCGTTCGACTCTTTTTCACCAGCATCATATCCTGGTGTAGTGTAAGTCAACGATAGTCAACAGGCCATGAATTAACATATCAGCCCTATGTGCACATCTACATTGGTCCCTTCCTGGTAAACAGTCCATCCTTGGACTTCAATGACTTCGTCGGTCGTGTTGGGTAGGGGAAAGAGCTCGGTTTGGGAAATTTGACTCCAGACGGTTGACATGCCTTTTGCAATTTTGATGGCGTAGTCGTTCTACGGGCGAACAGCCGTAACAATCACCTGCATAACAAACGAGCTGTGTTGCTCTTCTATTGCCCGTCGGGGCGTTGTACGGTCGATATTGATTAGGCTCGGTTGAGGGGCTGACCCTAGTTTCTAACTTGAGAAACTGGAAGCAAACTTAGGCTTTTGAGGTTCAAGTCTGCCGAAGTGCTTGAGGATAGCTTCGGTCCCAATTCCATACGATGTCTCTACCTGATCCTTGATATCTCTTATCTGTTACTGATATCTGTTTATTTAAAGAACTTAGATATCTTAGGTAGTAGAAGCCTGAAAACTTTAGACCTAAGCAACATAAGTCCCAAGGTAGTTTTATGATAATTTAGGATGAGCTTAGTAGACTCTGCTAGAAATCAATAGGGGGTTGCCCAACTGAACTGAACTCTTTACTACCTAGGTAGGTAGTCGGTAGCCAAAAGCTCACGCCCTTCGGAGTGTCGCTCGAGTCCTCCCCAAAAGCAAGCGGGTTCTGGATGGTAGAGGTGACGAAAGATGCATCGGGAAGAGTGTTTCCCCATTCCTCGCCTGAAGCAAGCTGGTTCTCGGCTTGTCTGTCCGCGGGTAGAGACAGATTCACGATACGATGTTGGTACGGAAATACTGGACGAAAGAACAGGAGGCGTCGTCACGAATAGTTTCAACCTCACCCTCGTCGTTATGTACAGTTGCTTGCGTCCTCAACACATGCGAATTCATAGACTCAGGTAGATGTCGATATCGCCGACAACACCAGAAGCATCAACGAGATACAAGGTCGATTCTTGTGCGCGACACAACGAGGACCAGTTCCGGAGTTGACAGTAAGCACAGGGATAGCAATGTAAGTCTCGCGACCTTGAAATGAATCCGCGGTATTTATCTCAATCTAGCCGAGTTCTGGCCTTTCTAAAGCCTCTAGTGCTTGAAGTTTTTGGAGTGACATACATGGCCTGCCAGGGCCTTGGTATTTCTGGCCTTGGTGTTAGCTAAATACCAAAGTCCTTCTTGAAGAACTCCTTCATTCTTAGGAAGCACAAAGCTAAAGACTTTAGTCCTAAATAATGTCAACCATTATGTGATCTTAGGATAACTTAGGATCTTTGAGCATCTACTTAGCACTCTTTAACTTCTAGATTTTGATCCTCTTGAAGACATGGAGAAAATATTCAACAAGGTGGGAAAGGCCAAGGATGAGGACTGGCAAGTGTAATACTAATGCTCGAAGGCAACTGAATTTATATACAGAGTAGATAACGCCATATTGTATGAATGAAGGCCATGATCAACCATATGTTATTTCCTAAGACCCGAAATATCATGATGGAACAGCTTTCGAGCCCCAAGTTGGTCAAGACAGAACAATCACTTCATTGGCACAGACAAGATAATCAACACGCAGCAGTTGTATTATTAGGTATTAATTATCTCCATCCCGGGTATCAGACAAGAAAAACAAGAAGCAACGACGCGGGCAACTCGACTCATCAAAAGTCGAAAGCCCATTCAACCTTTTTTTGTGATTTTCGGACATCAGATATCCCTTTTCTTCAACATCCTCCTCTCCTCCGTCATATTCAGTAACTTAGCTATGGAAATTGGTATCAGTGAAGCAGTCTCAACAGGGTATCTCGGTATCTTGTGAAGAAATGCAGTTCCATCCTTCCATTCCCAACCCCTCTCAATGCGCGTGTTGTATGGTGTTGGGGTTATTGTTTCATTGTGAATTCAGTCGTAAATCTCAACGCTCAGCGCCGGGCAACCCTCTAGGCGGCGGCAGTGACAACGGGAGCGGGAGCAGCGTCCTTGGGCTTGTCCTCGGCCTCGGGTTCAGCGGGCTTGGCAGGCTCCTCAATCTTGGGGGCCTCCTCGGCCTTGACCTCGGTGGGCTCCTCCTGGACGGTCTCCTCCTTGTTCTCCTCGGCGCGCTTCTCAGCAGGCTTGGGAGACTTTCCACGGATGGTGTTGCGGAGCTTCGAGAAAGGAGACTCCTTCTTCTCACCCTCAGCGGGGGCGGGAGACTTGTCACGCTTGCCGAAAGCGAAAGGCAGAGAAGACTTGCGCTTCTCCTTGAGGTCCTTCTTGACTTCAGGGGCAGGAGAAGTGGCGGCAGCAGTCTCAGTGGTCTCAGTGGGGACAGTAGCGGGGTTGGAAACGTCAACAGCGAGAGGAGTGGTGGCCTCAACAGGGGGGATCACAGGAGCAGTGGTCTCGGCCTCAGCCTCCTTGGTAGCCTCAGGCTCAGTAGGCTTGAGCTCAGGGGTCTTCTTCTCCTTCTTGGAGAAAACGTTACCGAAGAAGCTGTTACGCTTGGTGGCGGTGGGCTTCTCCTTGGGGCTCTCAGCAGGCTTGTCCTCAGCAACAACAGGGACGGCCTCAGGGGCAGTCTCCTCGGCGGGCTTAGCGGGCTCCTCAACGGCAGCGGGAGCAACCTCCTCGACAGGCACGACAGGCTCATCGATCTTGGGAGTCTCCTCAACAGCAGGGGTCTCGACAGCGACCTCATCGGCGGGCTTGGCCTCAGCCTCCTTCTTCACTTCCTCCTTCTTGGACTCCTCCTTCTTACCGAAGCCGAAGAAAGATGTTCGCTTGCGGCTGGCAGATCGGCGCTTAGGCTCCTCGGACTTAACATCCTTCTTGCGCTCGTCCTTGATCTCCTCCTCCTTAGGGGTCTCCTCAGTGGCGGGAGCAGCCTCCTCGGTGGTAGGGACAGCAACGGCAGCCTCGGCGGGAGTCTCCTCCTTGGTGGCCTCAGCAACCTTCTCCTCCTTCTTGACAGGAGCAGGCTTGAAGCTCTCGAGAGTGGCCTTGTAGGTCTCAGACTCAGTAACGGTGGTGGCGAGCTCCTTGGCCTCGGCGATCTTGAGCTTTAGCTGAGAAACCCAGTTATCGCGCTCAGCAGGGCTGGAAGCCTTGAAAGTGTGCTTGTTGCCCTTGGAGGTGAGGTGGAACTTGTGGGAACCGTCGATCTCGGGCTCAGTGGCATCAGCCTGCGGAAATTGGTGGTTAGCTTACTGTGACGTGTCGGCAGTTGACGCTGCATGAGACGGGAATTTTGTGGGTCCAAAAACTTACCAGGCTGATGACGCTAGAGGGGTTCTTCTTGTCACCAACGAAGAGAAGACCCTTGCCAGTTTCGGAAGCCCAAGCAATGTTAGAGTGAGCAGTCTCGGTGGACTTCTCGCTCTTCAGGTAGTGGGAGAGAGCCTTAGGCTCGACAGCCTCGGTGCCGAAGAAAAAGAATTCCTTGCTGGGGATGAGGTTCCTGCAGGGGGTGTGACGTTAGTGTCCTGTTTCTGATAGTTCGAGTCCTGTAGCGTGTACAGGAGCAAGGTCTCTTCCACCAAGAAGATGCAGAAAACTTGTCGGTAGCAAGGCTGGGACTCGCATATGAGGTTCTACTTACTTGGGGAAGCTCAGGCCTTGAGCCTTGTGGTTCAAGTGACCCTCCTCGACGGGCTTAACTTCTTCCTCCTTCTTCTCCTCAGCCTTAGCAGCCTCCTCCGCAGGCTTGGTCTCCTCCGCAGGCTTCTCCTCTGTAGCGGGAGCGGTCTCGGCAGCGACAACGGGAGTCTCTTCGACAGGCTTTGTCTCGGCGGGAGCCTCGACAGCAGGGGCAGAGATGCCAGCGGTAGGGGCAGCGATCTCAGGCTTGGTCTCCTGGGGGACCTCGATGTTCTTCTGTTCCTCGGCCATTTTGAAAGATTTTGGGGGGTATCAAATGAGATTGGGTATCACAACAAACAAAGACGTTGGTATAAAAAAGGAAAGAAAAAAGGAAGTTAATCCAGAAAAAGGCGTTGAATTTCAGTTGGAGCTGAAGAGCAGGTAGAGGGGAAAGAAGAAGGAGGGAAGAGACGTTCGCAGAGGACGGGGAGGCTTGGGTACTTATTTGTTGGTGTCTTACTGTGAAAAAGGGATCAGAAGAGAGGTATCCTATCCCATGGATGCCCAGGTTGGAAGGGTACATACGGTACGTTCAGACAGGGTCACACACAGTGAACAGGCCTAAAACTGAGGACGTGGGTCCGGGCGGGGCGTGTGCAGAAGTGGGCGGGAATTAGGGGAGTGAAGAGATTAAAGACCGGCAAGGGCAGGGTTAGGAGGGAAGGGAACCTAAAGGAGAGGGAGAGGGAGGAGTCATCAATGTGAGTGAGTGACGGGCTGGCACCTCATATCAGCACCTCAATCGACTTTTCAGTTGATCAGTGGCTAGCCATACCGTACAGTTTGTAGATAGATCCAGTGTTGGTGCCGCACGACGAAACACTGGACCGTATGTGCACTGATAATAACTGTACTATTCGAGATCTGATTTGCAGTTATTCAGGACTGATTGTTCTATTCAAGCCACACAATCTCCTATTCTCTCACCATAAACCGTAATCTCTCAATGTTAACGGAGGAGCACCTCTTCAGTAATCGATCCGCTTCTTAGTCTATTCATTGGCTCCTCTCGCGTCAAAACACCTGCAATTACAGGGCACATCACAGCTTCCAACTCCCACAAATTGCTGAGCAAGAGATCACATCTACTCCATATCGGCCTAGTATCTATCCGTTTGATAAGGATTTACAGCTACAGTACATCCACCACGGCTCATGCAATCTGCAACATGATACATCGCTCATCTGGTTCCCCAGCAACTAATATCTCCTCAAAACTGCTTGTCTCTCGTTAACTAATTCTATGCTTCTTCTCAACAATCTCATTTTTCTCTCCTTGTTGTTGCTGGGTGATGCCCTGGTCTGTGCTGCATTAAACAAGTGGAACTAATATTGCAGATGCCCCATCGACCTGCCGGCTACCAGTGGATTGTCTCTAGCGAATGGCGCTAGCCGCAGACAAAATTGCAGTAGCATATTCAGGGCCCACGTACTCGACACGTACCTTCTCAGTCTCAGATGGTACACTCGTGAGTCGTTCCTCACCTTACCTCGACTTGGGTTCCGTCTGAACTACGGCAGGCAAGGCAGGTTAAATAAATAAAGTATGTAAATAGCACTTTCCTTTGCCAACCTTGAGCACATGGAGCAACGAAAGCAAGGGAAGGCGCTCACCGTAACCTCCGTTTCGCCCGTAGGTATCCAATAATTCTACTTCTGTTACTCATCGCCTCTCTGATATTCTCGATATAAGCTTCATTCCGCACTACCAGGTTATTGCTCATTCCACAGGCCTCTGATACTTGACTGGCAATTCCGGGCGTCCTCCGAGTAATTCCCAGTACTCCGTACTCCGTTCCGCATTGTATCAATATCAACTATCCTCGGGATAGATACAGAATACACCACGCTCATCATCGTTGCCAGTATATGCAAAAATGCATGGACAAGTCTCAGCGCTATTCCTTACCAGGTGTATCCATCAGCTCCATCTTGGGCATGGAAATCATCCCTCGATCCAAACTACGCATCGAATACGGTGTTGACTGTCCTGGAACTCTACCTGAGCGTCAACCACTTTATAAAAAACCATGCCAAGGCCTCACCCCATATCCAGCCCTGACTCAATCATACGGGTCTTGGTCCTAGGGAAATGGAAGACAAATTTCGCTGTTGATTGTCCACTGACTGTCTCTTCTAGCTCGGTTTCTAAGCAATAGCACGAACAGGCTATCGAGACGGTGCTCAATGTCGATCTCCAAACCGCCTTTTCCCCCAATCGCCTGTATCATCCATCTCCACTCAACCGAGCAATTTGGTCTAGCACTTGGCCTCCTTGTGCATCCCAAGGATCACAAATGGACCAAAAGACATGCGCACATCATTTTACAACTATGGCTTTCTTTTGACTCAGTGGCTCGTTATTAGGTGGCTGTGTACGGATATTATTCCTAGTAACAATAAAAACATTCTACCAGCTCCTAGGATCTTCCACCAAAATCCAATCAGCATCCAATGTCCTGCCGCCTCCTGTCACCGGCCTTGTTAAAACCCCTTGACAACAGGACAGGCTGCTTTCCGAGCTATCCACCAAGTCCTGGTCCTGAGCTTCTCGCTTGAGCCCAGTGCCGACGAGTGCGCCGTGCCCAGGCGGCCAAGATCAACGCAGTTGACATGGTCTTGGGTGGATCAATATAACAGAACCCGAGATGATGTTGTTATGCCAGAACCAGAGCGTTTCGACAAGTGGCAGTCTCGATATTTTACAGCCAGTCGTCAGTGCTCTCTCCAGCGCACAGGTTGTCTGCTGGACTGCATAACCCTGTCATTGGCTTCTTGGCTCTGTTGTGTCTCCTGGCACCACTTTGGCCATCAGATGAACCACCGCGCTGCCCATAGCTGCCGTGAGGCTCTACTGTCTCATGTTTACGGAGAACTGCAATGGATATTGTGACGTTGTCTTGGATTTGGGCATCATCTCAGGTCAAGAATTGCGTTTTTGTTCGATCTTACGACACCAACACTGTTACTGCTTTTCTACCAGTCCACAGCGTATCCCTGTTCCACCGTGGGATGCACCAAGTACAGTACCCAAGTGTCAGGTCATGTCATATCAGGTCACGCTTCAGCTACCCGCACCAGCGTCATCCTCTGACAACGCTTCTATCCAGTAACCTTGTGTATCAACCCTCCAAGATGTCGTGGCTACGAGAGCCGGCCATCATGGAAACTCTACCGAGCACACCATTACACTACACAGCAGGTTTGTCTTGGATCTGGTGACTCCTTGCTCATCGATTTCTTTAACGTTTCCTACCTTACCTAAGACCCAAAGTCCAAGGAAAGACGGGTCTGACCTGGTTTCAAGCCTAAACATGGCCCTACGGCGGCTGGGCGCTAGCGAGAACGTCGTATTAAACAGTATCCGCATTGTGCCCTAACTCAAGATACTCTGGCGAATCAATCAATACGGTCTACTGAGGCAAGGGACTGAACCCCATAAAAGATACATTGCCATGCACGAAAGGTACTTCGCTGGACTTATGAACCAAGCGCATACTTTCTGATTCCCAAGATAGTATCGGTACCTTACTTTGACCGCTAGACCCGCAAATCCTCGCCTCCACGACCCTTGTTCGCCTGTTGTTAAGCTCTCTCACTTTCAAGAATCACGATGAGTGTAGATAATGCTACCCTGGAGATTGGCCAACCTTTGAGCAAATGCGATCAAGAACGGAGTTTGAATCCAAGGATACACCCACCAAACGTTCAACGTGTATCACGTCGAGCTATACATATGATTACCAAGTATTAGTACATATATGCACCTGCAGGCTGTTTCATTCCACACACAGCCATCGCCATTGTTCAACACGAACATTAGAGGTTGTCTACCCGTTCATAGTGGAGGCACAACATTGTCACGGTTCCGCGATGCCACACTTATTAGGCCTTCATCAGCCACTCAGGATTCGATTCCATAGTCGAGGGCAGATCAGACTACTGATTGACCCCAGCCGTGGCTCATCCGATCGCGCTCTCTCTCTCTCACCGTGCGTTCAGGTGACTCCCAGTTCAGCTACCGCCTTGACCAACTCGAGCACAGTTTGTGACAAGTTGGGGATAGTAGATCAGCCAGAGCCGCGATCACCAAGCCAGTTTGGGCCGTTTACAAACCTGAAGCCTCCGATACCAGTGGACCAGCTATTTGGACTACAATACTGATGTTCATTCCTTCATTCCCTTGACTCGAGCATTCCGAGACTACTGAATGTTAGAGACTTGGTTGGCAAGACACATACTATGTATCCTGGCGGATCAAAGCCGAGACAAGAACACATTACACAGGATACATGGCCAGCGGCACGAGCGGTACAACCAATTATCTGGATGTGCCAGAAGGTTGTGCTCCAATCATACACAAAGTCTGGTAACCTAAACCGGCTGACGGTGGCTTTGTTAGACAGGAGCCATGAGAATGGCATGAAATTGAAGTTCATGTGCTTTAAGAGCCTCGAACTCTGGTTCCGTTCGGGGCCCCTTCTTTTCGTCTGAGCTGGCTCCCGAGGCGTTATGATTTTAACTGATATGATCTTCCCTGACCCTTTTCACCGTGTCGACTTGGCTCTGATCTACAACCACCTCCTTTCGGAGATTCGTACACCAATAACCTCACGGGAAGAAGAACAGGATGCTTCTGGTGCACACCCGTGATCACCATACGGAGTACATACATACATGGTCCGTGGCCGGTTGACAATGCAATCTAGGTCCACATGCCCATCCAGCGCAACCATTCAACCACAGTGCTCCATATGCAGGATTTCGGGTTGTGGGACCAACCCTGCAGCCTCTTTGGCGTCTGGGAAGTATTGCGACGTAAAGGCTACGGATAGTTTTTGTTGAACTCGATCGCCAACGTCCAAGACGGTTTATTTCTCCAACAGCAGTGTTGCATTGCTCCTTGGAACCCCGGAATAGAGCCCGAACCAGCAGAGCGTTCGTTTCGATCCAGTGCCCACTGTGGTAAAATTTTATCTAGGGCACACCGACATTCGATGTTGAGATTTTTCGGGTTGCATCCCTGATGAGACAAGCTGATCCCTTCTTCACTAGACCTGAGTCTGTTGAATGGTCCCTGTTCTATTCATATCGCGGCTTAAAAATTTGTCGCCTCTTTCAATACTGCGACTGGGCTTACTTGTTTCACGCTTGGTCAGTGGCCATTCACATTGGCCTTGTTGTTTACGACTTGGCTAGCCTCTCTCCTATTTGAAGATCATGACTCATTCGCTATGAGGAATGGTTATCATTTTCCATGGCTGTACCGTTATCAACAAAAGAACACTTGACCTCGGTCCTACGTGATTTAGAACGACTGCTCGCATATTTTCGCATTTTGTCAAATAATAAGCTAGCAAGGCAGTTCCACAAGATGATCTTATTTGAGATTTTATGCAACCGTGCAATTTAACTTATCCTAGCGGCCCTTTGTTGTACGCTCCACCTTTTACTCTGTGGTTGTCGTGATTCGACTCGTGATTCTTCATGTGAGTGGGCTCTTGTAGAACCCGTTTTGACGTTTTGGAGGTCGATCTGATCAACCTCAAACGGTTGTTTCCCGCTATGAACGATCATGTGCTGTTCACAAGCTTTTGTTCCATGCATTGGCCACAACGGTGCCTGTCCTATGTATGTCTTGAACAGCGCCACCGTTTCGAGTCAGATGATTTGGCGCCTTTTGGGTTCATTCCTCCTCATCTTGACATGATCATCCCACTCGCATATTGGCGATCCCCGAAATACCGATATCCTTGGTATATATCTCTGATAATAGTATCAATCTCAGAGACGTACATATACCCTATGAATGCTTCGGATTTGAATCGCAGTTTTCTATACTAGGCTATATCTTGTAGAAGCATAAGAATTTGGAAGCAGAATGCCTTGGAGTCAGACATTGTAATATCTACCATGGTAGCTATCACCATTTTCCGTACCTCGACGTAAGGACGTCCAAGACAGATGGAACCGAAGTTCCCGTTTGCATGATCTCGTGCGCATGCGTGTCATGATCTTATACACGGCCAACCTTGTTTAACCGCCCGTTCCGTCGTGCCCTGGAATTGGTCGAGTCAACCGTACATCAAGTACATGATAGCATAAGTGAATGAATGCGTGGTATTCCATGCTGGCTGTCGCACTTTTGCTGTTCTAGGACAATGACGACTCATCCCGAAGACTCGAGCTTATCCTCGTCGAGAAACGAAACGAAACGTTGATGCAAGCCCCGCACCCTTGCAGATTGAGCTACGGCCATGTGCCATACTTTCATGCCCACCATCACTTCTCTGATGGCACCCAAAGCTCCCGGAACGGCTTGTTTCTCATGTCTTTGTTTGGTTGGTGGTGTGTTGGACCCTTGTCCTGATCTTGGGCGTAAGCTAAAATACTTGGTCCAGGTTAGCCTGTTGATTGCTTGTCCTTGGCCGTATGAAGGCTAGAAGGCTATCATGCACCACACAGTCTGTGCCCGGCATGTGAGTGTGTACGTGAAAAGGCAGAGATATTGTGAACCCAGGCCTACCATGCCCGATTCGATGAGAGATTCCATGCCTAGCGGGGACTCCTGCATCTCGAATTTTCTTTCTTGCCGGCTGGGTTTTCTGATCTTGGATCAGACGAGAGATCTTCGTATTACTTCCCTCTTTCAACGATCTGTCAGGCCGTTTATCCATATCTTGTTTGATATGACTCTCGTGGGGTATACTGAGACAGCGGTGAGATTAAGCAAAAGTGCAATGCGGCGCAAAGAACAAAACGCCGTTAGACACCACAGTTTATTGTGTATTGTCGTTAACATCGGGCGTAGAAGGTGATGCATAGTAGTATATGTAATCGATATACGGATAGGAACAGTGTCATTGCGTCAGGGTCGGTCCTGGGCCCAGGTAGCCATGATGCAAACCCTGTACAAGTTTGTCTCAACTTACAAAACACCCAAGCGTCTTTAGGGCAGTTCTTCGGACTGTTGAGGCTGTTGAACCGCCACCGAGGATCTTGGACTTGATTGGAGCTTTTGGAGAGGACCCCGTATTGGTTCGACCGTGTGCCAATGGATTTTTGATCGAATTTTCGATCTGCTTCGATGAAGGACCCCCCCAGTGAGTGTTGCTCCGTATACCACAATAATATCTGTTCCAGCATGTGTCTGTCCCCGATTCGATATGTCCTCAGTGCAATAGGTACACGCTTCGTTTAGTGTCGATTTTGACCGAAATGTATCATTACGCCGGCATCAGAAAGCTGGTTGTCTATTGAAGAATGTTTCGTTTCATGGGTGCCCATCATCGTGTTTTCCGAGTAGTCTGCGCCGAAAGCTTTATATTGGGATATCGAATGCTGGGTGTCCAAATCAGGGGCTCTTGGACCACATGAGAAAGCTGATTGATTCGAACAAGTCTTATTAACATTACAAGTATTAGCTTTCGTGAATAGCTGGGCAGTATAATGACTGTGACTTAACTTCGACCATCCCTCTTCGAGAGAACTTGACGATTCTAACTGTGTTCTTTCACGCACGCGTGAGTTTGCCAGTAGCCACGTCTGGAGATTAAGCTTCTGTATTAGAGGCTTATCATACCTTAGGCAGCTGTAAGTAAGGTTACAAATTGAGCCATTATAAAAGCATATTATTATCTTTTAAATTAACAGGCGTATCTTTACTAAGGAAGTATTATGTTGATTGTGACTTTTTAGCGTATTGGCTTGATATGTCTCGTTGAGATGCCAGAAGCTTTAACTATCAATCAATCAATCAGCAAACTTGGACCATTTCGAAATCTGCTCAACTACCAAGGTATATGTAACAGGATATTGAAACATGTACTGTTGTTGTAGAGTTGCTTGGTAGATGGCACGATCTGTGCCTCGGGCCAGGCTCGTCCTTGGGAGTTCCTCAACAGTTCAGGGGTATCTCAGGCATGTCTCCTTCTATTGACTCTGGAGACCTGTCACGACTCAAAAAGTTGTAGACCAATGAGACATGGGAGTCAACGATATAGACGGGGTAATTAAATAATGAATCGCAGTGTCGTTATGTGGCTATGACCGAATCTTGATGGGATCGAAGTTTCATAACGGCGGTGGACGACACGATTACGGCTCGAGGGATTTAGAGATTCTGGAGAAAGTTAGAAATGGGTTTGCTAGTCTTGTGACAGGAGTTAATCGAGAAAGGGGAAATCTCTTGGTAACCAGCAGATGTGTGAAGACTCCTATGTGCCTGTTCTTAGCTTTCTGACCCCAGCTCAGGTCTTGCTTGCCGTGCATCTCCGAAGCCAAGGACTATTCGTGAAGGAAATAAAGACTTCAAATGTTTTGTTGGAGTCATTTACTCGTGGCGATTCGATGTTTGTATTCTGTAAGGGGTTGTGCGGTTGGATGCCGATCGAGAGCTCGAGTCTGGGGGTCAACCCCTTTTCCACATTTGATGTAAAAGACACAGATTGACAGGATGAAGTATGTTGCGGTAAATCGCGAGATGATAATTTCTGCTGTTTTTTGCAGAAAAGATAAACCAGTGGGTGTACAGCGAACAGTCTGTCGATGCAGGTTGCCATGTTCACAGGATGGAGTGAACAGCACATGAACCATCACCCAGTGCGTCAAGGTTCATTACATCTTGGTGCATTCCTGGAGAACAAATAGAAGCCTAATGTCGGCACTTGGAGATTTATTCAGAAGGTATACAGCTGGAGGCGGTGCTGGGAGGATGCTTGCTGCCTGCCGAGCCCCCTAAGCCATGCCCTAGGTTTTAGGGGATGTATCACAGACGACAGCTCTACAGCGCTGGCACTACAAAACTACATCACACGCAAATTATTACGCCAGAGAAGCCATACATAAGACTTGTAGAGATGTGCATATGATAGGATACCTACAGCGGCCGAGTTACATGACACCCCTTGTTTCATCCGATGTCTCGTTTTAGACTTTGACATCCGCTAAAATTACTTCCATTGTTTGCAACTCTCTATTGTGCTCTATTGAGCTGAACTCTTTACAATAGACCAACAGTGCGAGTGCACTTGGCCGTTTATCCTCTTACCTATGCTCCCTTCATTGCCAGGAGTTGGTTCCGTGGTGACGTGCCTGAGTCACACCCCGCAGCCTTTCTCTTTCTGCACCTCCACGCGCGCTGCAAACGCCGTTCACAAAGCTTAGTAGCTACTAACTTTGGCAGTGAATCAGGGCCTACTTATGCACTCGGGGTGGGGTATATCTTCTCGTCTATTATCTTTCCCTCTCTTCTCCCTCTTCCTTTCTTCCTCCTACTTCTCACTTCCTCTTTTCATCCTCACCCTTCCCTTCTTTCTTCTCTCCTAAACCAAACATCTGAACTTCATCTTGGACTTCTCTTGGGCCTCCTTTACTCAGATCTCTTGACAATCTCGCTGTCTTTTGTACGGCAAAGCCTTCAACCATGGCTAAACACAGATCCAAAGCAAAATTTCGGAACAAGAACAAACAGAATGTTCCTGGCAACATTCCTATTAACTCGACTATTGAGACGAACTCAGAATGGAACATAGCCGCTGGATTGACTCAGACTACCCCATTCAACAACAGTCATCATGCTCACCAACCTCTCATGAAGTTGACTCCTCCGGGACGCTATGGCCCCAAGGAGTCTCGAGAGCGTCTCGAGTCACAGGGCTACCACGCGTTGGTCACAAGCATGACTAAGAAAGAGGTCGAGGCCTCTTACGAGGAGAAACGAAAGAAGAGCCTCTACAAGCCACATTTTAGTGATTTTGTCGGCCAGGGAAGAGAACAAGGCTTCCAAGGTCGGTACACTTCCGACATGAATCTACTCATCCAGGCAACCGAGTCCTCCTTTGAGAGCGAGCATAAGACCTCTCAACTCACCAAGGAAGTGTTCGACGGAACACACCCGCAAGGCCTGCTGATTGCACAGCAGCTTGCTTCGCTCGGCATCAAGCAACTCGAAAAGCTTGCTCTTGCTCGCCCACAAGAATGGGACGCCCTTTCCAAGGGTATGGCCATTTGGGATTTCACTACCAATAAGTTCCATGGCGAACCATCTGGTCACGTTTTTTTGTGTCTTTTCCCAAAGATTTCTCAGAGAGCGTTCAGCGAGTCACCTGCCCACGAGGAATCTCGAAAAGAGGAAGAAAGTACTCGGGATAAGGTCATCAAGCTGATCAAGTGGATTTACTCTCAATGTGGTCCTACAAAGCGACCTGCTTGGCATGCTAAAGAAAAACTGAAGATGCAAACCGAGGGGCCGAGTCCGGAAGTCTTACGCTGTCTCAACAGAGCCACAAAGCCACCACGGGTTGTGATCAACATGGCCAGGTCCATCCCAGACATCAGTGAACTCGAGGACATGATGCGAGACTATGTCGACCCACGCGAGAATCTCGACTATTACATGTCAAAGCCAGTCGCACTGAAGCATATGTTCGGCCTCCGTAAGTTCCCATTGCATTCTACATCTGTGCTTTCACTAACAAATCATAGTCACGAATATCTTCAACAGAAGGACAAATATTCGTGTTCTTCACTTTCAGAAGACGCCGCTTCTTGACCGACGACTTTTGTCATGCATCTTGCGTGCTTGCCCTCATATCACGACCCTCGGTATCTATCAATGCCCCTTGATTCACTTTGGTGATATCATCTGCATTTTGGACCTTATCCATGAGGTCAACTTGAAGCGCAGCAGTCAGGGCTTGCCGCTGGTAGAAGCCTTAGACTTTTACCCTCTGTACCAAGCCGGCATGCCCTTCAAGGTGCCCGCTGCCGAAAGACTCACCCGGGCAGAGAAGCAGCGTGGTATGGAGCCTGCTGCGAGGGAAACCCTTGGATACGGCATCACTTGGACCCATGAGGACCTCCAGGTGGTTCAGCGAGGCGTTTTTGCTATTCTTCTGAAAACTGTCCTCAAGGCTCGCAAGATGGGCATCCGTCTCTTGTTGGATAAAGACGCAGCCTTCATGAAGTACCTTACAGATATCCCTATGCTACCTGGGATGATTTTTCAATTCCTAGACGGGTTGTACCGCTATCTGGATCTCAAAGAGGCTGGGTCCCAAGACCACACCGCCATGACGAGAGCAAAGTACGACATGATCCTGGCCGTACGCACTGGCCTAAAGCCGCCAAATTACAACAGTCTCGACCCGTCGTACGACGATACTCGAAAGGTCACTTCACTCTTTTGCCGTTCGTGTGGGTACAAGATGTTGGACGTCTTCTTCTGCCCCCGGCAGATCCAAAACCGACCTGACCCTCAAGATTGCGCTGGGTGTACGCTTCAGGGTTTGCTTGACCACCAAAGCGATCATCAAAAGCAGCATGACATCAATCTGATGGGACCCTTCTTAGAGAAGAACTGGGACCCCAAAGGTTTCAACGTTGATGCTCCAGTCCATGACCATGGCCAAGAACTCCTTTCGTTGCACACCCGGAAGACCACAAATGATCTCCCTCAGATGGTGCTCCTCCCAAATGGTGATTTCGACCGGCCGTCGTTACAGGAGCAACTTATTTGCGAGCACAAGAAGAATAACGACTGTCTCCAGGGCCTGGTCACCCTTCAAGACCTGCTCCTACAGAATGACGCCCAGACAGAAGACCAGAAGAACGACCAGAAGGCGGCTGCTAAGAACTATGCCCTCAATATTGATGCATGCCGAGCCCTCTCGATCATCATGGTTTACATTGACTCCGAACTTGCTGGGCTGGCAGACAATCACGGTGTCGGGGGTCATTTCTGTGAAGGCCAAGGATGGCGTCCTCGCATTGACGGCTTCAGAGATCCAAAGCGAAGCCACACATTCGACTCAGCCGCGAAGGTGGCCGCAGAGCTCAAGGTGGCGGCCGAAATTGAAGAAGGTCAACGACCGAAGCAGGATGCTGCCGGATTTTGGTGATGCTGGGAAACCCCACCTAGGTCAGCCCTACAACTTGGGAACTCACGGAACGTTTGGTTGCTTTTGATTTGTTGGTACATGGCACATTGCAGAACCCAGGATGCGGTTTTGCTTACGATACCCAAAGAACTTGATGATAGCTTCACGGAGGATAGAACGAGAGCTTTTGAAGGAAAATGGAAGCTGGCTATAATGGGAGAATGAGCACAGCTTGGGATAGTTGGTGCTGAGATAGCTATTTTCTGATCCGTAGCATTAATCAAGTTCACCATAATAAAACGAGGCCCCGGTGAAAGTTTGGCAAGACCCTGTTCATCATGGCTAGAATGTATCATACCAATTTTGTAAAGACATAGATCTTGTTATCTCCAGGACATGATGCTTATGGAGGTTGAAGGTCGAGATAGGAAAAGTGGATTCCGGGGTGACTTTATCCACACGTGATTCGACGATTCGGCACTCAAAGGCAAACCTCGACTGTCCAAGGATAGAACTTCTCTCTGACCAGGGTTGTCCGCCTCAGAATCAACCACGATGGCTTCATTTCTTCGCGCCTTCTCGCTATCAGCGAGATCATTGACTCCAAGCAATGCCATGGGCGCTTTTGCGACTCGCGGCAACTGGTCGCTCTTTGCCAGCCCGTCAATGACGCCCATCTCTCGAGCACTCGGAAACGGTTTGATGCAACAGACTCGCGGCATGAAGGTTCACAGTTCGGTAAAGAAGCGATGCGAGCACTGTAAGGTAAGAGAGGGCATCCAGGAACTTCCCTTTAGGTCAGGGACTATAGGTGGGCAGAACTGATACTCGATAGGTTGTTCGACGGAAAGCCGGCAAGCGACATAACGGTTACCTGTACATCATCTGCAAGGCGAATCCTCGACATAAGCAACGACAAGGCTAATTACGAATGACGGGATACGGGAGGATATGTACGATATGTGTGAACCAACTGCGAGTCGGACATTGCTAGACGGGGCCACGGGAAACATCATGTGTGATAGAACGAACGAAATACTGGGCGATTCTTTCAGCGAGAAGCCTTGAATAAAAATTCTATGGAATTTGAGAACAAGACGACAGCGCTGGGATTGGAACTGTTCGTCATGTACAACTACATCTACATTCACAACTGCTGCGCTACATACCATCGATATACCTCTCCATGCCTTCCCATTCCGTCTTTCCAATTGAGAGGAGATACCGAACGTGTGACTTGGAGATAACAGTCAGTAAGTGGGTCGAGAAGCGAATGAGGGAAACATACAGCGTCTGTCACGTTGCGACGCCGTTCAAATTCGTCGCGGGCGTATTTTCGAGACTCAGCTCTCGTTGTAGGATCAGCGATCTTTTTTGTCCCGCGGAGGATAGTGCGGTAGAAAGCCAAGACCCGACCTCTTTGAATGAACTAGATCCGATTTCTATCAGTATTTGACATGATGAAACTTGTATTAGACCCGAGAATGTAGATCATACCTGGTCGAGACTTAACGTTGGCTTGAGACGAGAACCGCCTGATCTGGTGGCATAGCCACGGCTGAATGCCAGCAAACGAATGCTAAGGCCCATTCCGCCAACTTCTACCTCGTTAAATGAGAAATAGTGAATTTTGACATTCCTTGAAGTTTAGATATTGATGATGAAAAGCTTCAAACGATGCTTTCTCATCATGTCGGACGAACCTCGGCTATCTAGAGGGTCTGGTCTTGCCGGCCCATTCAACATCCATATTGTTAGTGGAAGGTGTGACCATGCCTGACAGAGGCAGGTATATTATCGCCTTGCCGTTCTCATAGGATTGTTACCGTTTCAATACTTTCATCCTTAATTCTTCGTCATACGTTCTTTAGTATCAAGACCTCACATTAAAACCATGACAGATACGAATGGCACAAAAGAACCAAGGAGATTGGTTGGAAGAAGGCGACAACGACCTGAAAACCCCATTGAGACGGCCAATAAGGTCGAAGACGATGAGTTTATGACACAATATATGAAGCCAAGGTTAGTTTACGTCGTTTAACTACCAGACAAACCAGTTATAACAAGCGTGATATCTAGTAGCAAGGATTGGCCAGAATGGAAACACCCACAAGACGAAACAACCTATACCATGAGCCTCATACGTCCTACTCACATGAGCGATGAAGATCTGGAGGCATGTTATAACTTGGTAGAAGAAACAAGTGGCCAAGATTATCGCACTTCATCTCTCGGCTGGCATCCAGCCACTAAGAAGAAGGAGATGCGGTCCCCGGATCTTCGTTACATCCTCGTAAAAGATAGCAAGGACCACATAAAAGGTTTTACATCTTTTATGCCGACATTCGAGAACCATGAACCGGTCGTTTACTGCTATGAGATACATCTCAAGCCAGAGCTACAAAGGTGAGCCAGCCAAGATGATCGTTCCTGAGATCATCCGTATTTCAACGGGGATCTGTCTATCATGCAGGAGTGTACCACAAATAGAACACGGATGGCCGTGGAGCTAGCTGACATCCAATAAAGAACAGGTCTCGGCAAGAAGCTTATGGGCTACTTCACGGACGTCGCGGAGAATATACCTTCGGTGGAAAAGGCCATGCTGACGTGTTTTGTCAGCAACAAATCTGCCCTCAAGTTCTACGAGAAGCTCGGATTCTCGAAAGATGATTACTCACCGAGGGCGCGAAAACTACGAGGAGAAAAGGTGGTGATACCCGACTATGTGATACTTAGTCGACAAACAACCTCTAAGAGAGTCGAGGCTTCGCGGGCGCACGAGCCTGGACTTCGATGAGAAAGAAGATATCTAGATACAAGCAACACGGACTTTATCTCGTTGCGGTTGCAAGGCAGCTCGTATTACTACGTGCGGTCACGGCCGCTTATTAGTGTAGAAACGGATTGAAGTCACGTCTCCTTTCAACCACTCTACAATCGCATTTGGGGTTGTCAATTGTAACGGTATTCGACATAAAAATCCTACTAGGCATTTTTTCATGTCGATTCACCTGTTCAGGCGTGCTTTAGCCGCAAATATCAAGCATTGCATTGCTCCATCTTCAATGAGACGCTACCACTCTGGATGCCCCAGCTTTTTAAGGGATGTATGTACACGTCTTTTCTAAGAATATCACCGTGGAATGACCCTCGCATTGGTGGCCGAACTTTGCCTAGTCTGGCCTATTGAAGCCCAAGCTGAGAGTTGTCCTCAACACCCTTTTGACTCTGACCGGGCAAGATCAGACACGACTGTAAGAGCTACCCAATTCAAAGACTGATGGCCTCATGATAAGCGGCTCAACTAACCAGCTTGGGCGACATTAATCTTCTGCAGCTCCAAAGATCCCTTCACCAAGGCTGACACGCTGGGGGGCACACTCCACTACCACTCACCAACCGTGTCAGCCCTAGGACGCTAGTCAGAGGCCGTGGCTGAACTACCTTTTCTAGGAAACAGCTCTACCGTGAATCACCGCACTTGGAAAGTAGGTATTCTGCTTGCTGGGTTTGTGCAGAGTTGTACAAGTTGCACAGCCAGTTTGTGAGACATAGCGTCGGTGCCAATGCGGTAGCTGCGTGCAACCAAGGAATGATTTTCATCATATTTCTGAGCTCGAGGCGTCAGACGGCTTCTAGCTAGGCTGCTAGGCTCCCCTGTTGCCTGTCCTGTCATCGAAATGAAGGGCGACCTAGCTAACGTGGCGGCTTAGAGCTGAAGCTCTGAGAGGAGAGGGCTTGCTTGTGATACGCCAGTCTGAAACGAAAGGCGTGTACCGTGCCGAGACTGTTGATTGTCCGTAGGAGTTTCTCTCATAAGGTGCCGTTGCGCACTCTTGGCCGTTGTGCATCTCTCTCCCTCTTCCTCCAACCCACACTCTATCTTCTTGGCTCAGATTCTGTGCAACTACCTATAAAGCAATTACTTGGTCAATTGACTCACGCATCATTCACAATGGCCCAGCAGTACTCTCAGGGACCTAATGTCCAGAACCAGGAATGGCAGAACAACCTCTGCAATTGCTCGCCTTGCGACTCTTGCCTGCTCGGCACTTTCTGCCCCTGTATCCGTATGTGATCTCTGGAATAAATTGATTGCAATTGGAAGACTAATGAACTCGCCATAGTCTTGGGTAAAACCGCTGATCGTATGAGAGACCCTACGATGCAGACTGCCGATACCTGCAACAGCGATGCTCTTATATTCTGTGCGATCAACTGCGTGACTGGCTGTGGTTGGATGTAAGAAGACGATTACCGAAGTCTTGTTCGGAACCATCAACTAATACATGACTCCTAGTTACTCCATGATGAAGCGTGGTGAGATCCGTGAGCGATTCGGCATCAAGGGCAGTGGCATGAACGATTGCTGCGTCAGTTACTGGTGCCTCTGCTGTGCTCTCATCCAGCAGGACAACGAAGTCAAGTCTCGCCTCTCCCAGGGGCCTATCACCCAGGGCTACCAAGCTCAGAAGGAGGGTATGCACATGCCAACATCTCCTCCTGCTCAGCAGCAGCAGCAGCAGCAACAGCAATATCATGATCAGAAGCCTAGCCCTCAGCAGCAGGCCCCTCAGCCCGATTATCAGCTTCCTCAGCACGGTTACCAGTCTCCCCAGCCTCAGGGATCCTACCCTCCACCTCAGCAGACTTACAACCCTCAGCAGCCCCAGTATTAGGCCATTCGACCAGGGATTGTACATCAAGATGGAGCCTCACACCAATATGACACCACAAAAAGAAAGAAATGCACGTGAAGGAGACAATCAGAGGAATGTCTGGCATGTGAATTGACTTTGAGCGCGGACGGGTACGCGCCAACGGATTATACCTACCTATATACCCAGTGACGAAGACGGTCATTTCTTATTTATATTATATTTACTTCGATGTATTATTTGCTTCAATGGAATAATCTACTCCTGTTAGCCTCTCTGGTACATATGAAAGCGTCATACTCATTCTTCCCTTCTCTTTTGAATTGCCTAGTTCGGCGACGGAATACGAAATGGAGAATCAGCAGACAATATTACTGAAACTCTAAAATAAAAAAACTTCAGGCTTCAGCTCGAGAGAACCTCGTAAGCTACTATATCATTTAGGATCCCACTTGACCTTCCCCTTCAAGGCATGGTTTTGTTTCGCTTTGCAATGATGCTTTCCGGGATTACAGTCTGTGCACTTTGATATTTCGGCGATTTCCATGTTGCGGAGCTATTCCGATACTCGGAATCACAACTTGTGAGATCAGTGTGTGGATCATCATTACGGAGTACTACGGAGTAATAAGCAGCGGTTCTTGAGAATTTACTGGTACAATCGCTTAATGATATATACATACACTTACGAGATGGTGCTGACACTAACCTCCCCTACTGATCCTCGCAAAATGTATCACAACTCGGACAGACCGGCAGCACTTCAGTATTCCTGGGGGTATCAATAAAAATTTCATTCATGACCTCTGTCCCTGTCGTTTTTTCAGACTGACAGCAAAACGCCCACGCCGCACCTCTATAGTGGTTGGACAAACGCCTATTCAGATCTACGGTTATAGAGGCTCTTTACCCTCAACCCAAATCAAACCCTTCTGAATCTTGTGCCCAAATCCCCGATGCAATTGAATGCATATAAACAAACCAGTCCATTTTTCCGTATCCCTTTCCATCATCCCATCATTTTTCCAAACATATATCATTACGCATAAAGCTTCTTCTCATAAGACTCCATGTTGACGTTGCCCTCCAACTGGGCGCTGGCTGTTCGAAGCTCGAAACGCAGCTCACCAGCCTCGGCACTCTCGTGCATAGTCTTGAGGCTGGTCATGCCACTGTCCTGGAGAGAGTGCTTGAGTCCAGCAGCGAGATAGGGAACGAACTTGTTGATCGAACTATTGCATGTTAGCATTCACGATTCCATTCGGCTTCGAGTTCTGACTTACCCTCGGTGAGCAACAGCGCCAGAGACACCCTGAGCAACCAGGACGCTATCACCCTCAGAAAAGTAACGGGCAGTACCGGCGTTGCTCTTCTGGCTATCCTTACCACCGTTGCCGGCCTTCTTGTCCTGCATAGCATCGATACTTCCCATACCTCGGTAAGCCTTGACGAGCTTACCCTCCCGGGAGACGAAAGAAGTGCCGGGGGACTCAGTGGTACCAGCCAACAGACCACCCATCATGATGGTAGAAGCACCCAGAGCAAGGCCCTTGACGATGTGACCAACGTTCTGGATACCACCATCGGCGATACAAGGAACACCGAAGCGGGCAGCGAAGCGGCTGACGCTATAGACAGCGGCAGCCTGAGGACGGCCGACAGCCATGACCTCCTGTGTGATACAGGCAGAACCACTGCCCATACCAATTCGGAGACCGTCGACACCAGCAGCGATCAGAGAAGCAGCCTGCTCTCGAGTCACGACGTTTCCGCCAATGACATCGACACCAGGGAACTCACTCTTGACCCACTTGATCATCTCAATCTGATACATGCTGTTACCCTGAGAGCTGTCAAGGATAACGATGTCAAGGCCGGCGTCAACCAGCTTCTTGAGGCGAAGCTTGTCCTCGGGGCGAGTGCCAATAGCAGCAGCGCAAAGGAGCTGCTTGCTGTCGGGAAGCTTAGAGGCATTGGGGAAGTGCTGGTTCTTAGTCAAATCGGAGCGAGAGATCATAGAGACCAGGTTGAAGTCCTTGTCGACAATGGGCAGCTTGCCCTTCTTGGATTTGGAAAGACTCTTGTTGGCTTCGAGGAGAGTGACGTGCTCGGGAGCAGTGACAAGGTCAGTAACCATGACATTGGAGACGGGCTGGTCAAGGTCCTCCTCGAACTGGAGGTCTCGGTTGGTAACAATACCAAGCAGCTTGGAACCAAGCTTGCCATCGGCTAAATTTTTTCTTGTCAGCCCAATATTCTTGTGCGGGGCAATGCGAGCATAGATGACAAAACAACGAGTTGTGGTGATTGATCATAGTAAATCAAGTCCCCATGACAATAGTCTATACGGTGGAACGAAAGTTATATAAAAGGGTGTATAATCATGCAATCTTGTGAGAGGTGAGGATGCTGTATAACACTTACCAGTGACTGGGAAACCACCGAAACCCCACTTCTCCTTCAGAGCTTTGGCCTCACCAACAGTGGTGTTGCGATCAATGACGATAGGGTCGAGGATGAAACCGTTCTCGTATCGCTTGACCTTGCGGACCATATCGGCCTGGGCCTCAGGAGAGCAGTTGTGGTGGATGACACCAAGACCACCCTGGAGAGCCATGTGGATAGCCATCTCGTGCTCTGTGACAGTGTCCATGGGAGACGAAACGAAGGGGGTCTTGAGGGTGATGCGCTTAGTGATAGGCGCATCGAGAGTGACCTCAGAGGCAGCGAAGCCAATGTAGCCGGGTAGAAGCAGGAAGTCATTGTAGGTAAGACCACCGTGCTTGGTTGTGTCCATAAGCTCGTGGATGTCGAGGCCATCCTTCTGCTTGTACTCCTTCAGCACCTCGAGGGCTGTGGTGAAGTCAAGGACTGAGGTAGACATGACTGGCAGATAAAAGAGTATATGACGAGAAGAATGGAAATGTGAGGTCGAAGGCGAGTTGAGTCGATAGGTAAGCAAGCTCTGGCCTTTAGTATCGACTGCTAAGATTGATAGAACGCTTCTTCCCGAAAGAAAGAAAAGAGAAAAGAATTGGTGGTGCTGCCTCAAAAACTTTTTTATGGGACGCGGGACCCTGCAAGGTGAGGGGCGACTTGGAGGGGCAGTTGCTTCTCTGAATGGATGAACTTGGTCAAGGCTCTCGAGGCAGGTGGATTCGAAGCTCTGCTAGTTTTTCTTGCCGAGATCGCTAGCTAACATTAATAAGCTCCTCATCACCACTGTGAAATTGACCTACCCTGCAGCTGTGATGTTGAAGTCTTCTAATGGATCAACTGCACTTGTCTACGCTGCTAGGAGACGAATGAAAACTCAGGACCTTGGACCTAAATGACAAAAAGACTTAGTAACTTAGCATAAGTTTGGGATAAGTTTAGGATAAACCTAGGGTATCTTTTGCTTAGTCTATCTTGAGATCTTTTCCCGGGTCTGATATTTTCTTGCTCCTTGAGGCTCTGGGATGGCTTATGATAATGAGCCGAGTACTGCATACATTGAGTTTGGTAAGTTGTTCTTTAGCTTTGAGTATGTATGAGTTGTCAACCGTGCCAGGCCCTTCACAAACTGAAGTATATCTTGACTTCAACGTCATTTCCCCATCGAGTTTCAAGACCCAATTCCTTCCAGGCTTTTCCAACGTCGATCTCAAGTACACGAGGATCAACGTTGGAAACGGCCACGGTATGCAAGGGTATCACCTTTTCTTGAACCGTGATTAGGAAATCACCTTCGATCGTTAAAGAAGGGAGTGTAGAGACATAGATCCCTAAAGATTGTTAGATTTTAGTCATCGTAAAAACGCAGTAATACTCCTTACCCAGGGTGCCAAATGCTTTTACTCGCGTATCGACCAGAACACGGCCATTCTCCCGCTCTTGAACATCACTCATGAGGATTGCTGCTGCGCCAGCCATCTTGCCCAACAGGCCCAAATTCGAGATCGCGACACTGCCATATTTCTTGCTGCTAAGGCGAGTCAGGGGAAAGGCGGAGAGAATATCATACCCCCTGACAGGCAACGAGATAGTAAATAGTGACTCCGGGCTCTCGATCTTGGTAGGATGAGAAATTTTACCCGTGGTATGAGCACGAACCACGTATTCAAGATCGTGAACCACACCAGGGAACGCCGAAAGGGATACCAATTCAGTCAATGCCCGAGAGGAGATATTGAAAATGGCCATAATAGGACTTCCGGTATGTGAGGCTCCTGGATCATGATTAGCACACACTACTAGCTTCCCTCTATATAATTCTCACCATGATAGCTTCCAACCTTGAGGAGTAAATCATCGTCGTATCCGATATAAGGGTCAACGGCCTTTCCCAAAGAGCTAGGCCGGAATATGACAGTCTTACCCCGCGGGGTGCGACCACTCATTTGATCAATGAGATCCATGTCATGCTCACCGGGAACATCAGTGATATAAATCGGACCTCCGCTCACACATCTGGCCGCAGCATGAAATCCGGAATACTCATGGACAGTTTGGAACATGTCCCAGTCCGGAAGAACATTTAGATGCTGCATAAAAATAGCATTGTACGCATTTGTCCACACGTGCCAGGGATGTGAAGCAGGAATCTCAGGGAAGAAGTCGTCGGAGTTTCGAACAAGAATGGAAAGCCGATTGGTTGGCATCTGCGAGTGGAAGAGTGCCTCCGGGAACTGCGACATACATGATATCGCCTTTCCACTAAAATGACGAAGTATCGATATAGTCCACGCATCGAGGTACGTATCGATCAGATCTCGGCGAGGGGAGGCTTCAATCCACGTATCGATCATGAACTGCGCGTCCGTCTTGACAGCATCGATACCGGCATCCGAAAGGAATCGATAAAAGTCATCATAGAATCGATTCACATCTTCTTGTGCGATCACCGTCATCTTACCACCCAACGGAAGGTTTCGGCGGTCGGCGTCTTCCCGTGTCACTTCGATGGTCTTGTATGTCTTAGCAAGCTTGCCGTCAGGAGAAATGCCACCCCAGTAGCCCAGGAGGGCATGCCAAACAGCAATGTGTTGGATGTGTGGATGGTTCTGTCGAATTTGAGATATGGTGAATTTTAAGCCTTTAGGAAATGCCTTGGGCTCCGCTTCGAAATCGTTCCAGCCATATTGAAACTGGCTGGGGCCGCGATAGTCGATCGACTGCCAGTTGTCATCAATGATGAGACTAGATACTTGGATATTGTGCTCAGAAAGTTTATCGAGAGCATCGAATATTTTGTGGTCCGTTAGTCGTTGCCCCAGAGCGTTCCACGTGCCTGTAAATCATCAGTTCGTGGTCCTTGGAAGTTGGCCATACTCAAGAACACACAGAAACCCAGTCCATCAAACCAGTATTCTAGCCACTCTGGTTTGAAGTCATTATTCAATGCAGATAACTCCTGCGACCACTCATCGCTGGCCTTCTTTGTTCCCGCAACCATATCTCGAGCATGATACATCACAGATGCAATGGCGCAGTCGAAATCTTCTCCAACCGAAACAAGAATAACGGCCTTTTCTTCGGAAAGACCGTCATTTCGGATCTGAATTGTCAGATATTGTAAGAAACTGAATCAGACACACTTACGTGAACCTGAAGCTTTCCATTGGACTCGCTTCTAAATACTGGCAAGACATGATTGACACCGCTGACGGCAAGGAACACTAGATTTTGACCTTGGGGGCTTAAGAAGCAACAGATAATGGCATCTTTATCGAGGTTAAATTGTGAGTGCCCATGGCGAGGTGCAAGCCACGGTGACCATAGTCGGACAAGAGAAAACCATCTATGATCAGTCAGATAACATTGTCGCTGATGGAATTCCCGTACGTCGTCGTGTCGCTCAGCT
Organism: Fusarium subglutinans; assembly: GCF_013396075.1. Taxonomy (NCBI): domain Eukaryota; kingdom Fungi; phylum Ascomycota; class Sordariomycetes; order Hypocreales; family Nectriaceae; genus Fusarium; species Fusarium subglutinans. The sequence goes on along the minus strand of NW_023502091.1, from coordinate 235,417 downwards.
GAACTCACCTAACAAAAGAGCCCCAGGGAGTACCGATAGTGATGTCTCTGTACGAAGACTCATCACCATTTGCAGCTGGAATGACTGCTTCGAGTGACCAGAGTGAAGTTCTAGGCGATTGACTCAAACGTGGCTTGACACTCCAGTCTTGAGAGTTAAGATCGGGAATTGAATCAGAGAGATCACTACAATAAATTCTGTTAGAAGCATTGACAATCAGGCCATCATTGGCACCCTGTTCATCGCGAATCCATCTCCAGTCTGCATCAGGACTATGCCGAAACTTGAGAGTGAACTGCACAGATGTTGTAAATGAGAAGGAAGACGTGAAATAGAACCGTGACATAGAATCATCCAGTACTTGGAGAGTCTGAGGAACTCCAGTGTCTGTGAGTGAGGCCACCTCCAGGTCTTTCCAATCTGAGCCGTCTACTGAGTGCCATACTGAGACCTCCCATGGCTCATTGGTACGGTACTTGGGTATCTCAAGGACAGCGGTCAAATTGACGTCTGTACCCTGGATAGGTGTCACTTTCCCGAGAGGCGGGAAGCTTTGTAAAACAACCTTCATGTCTTCAGAAACTGGCCGTGGTGAAGGCTTCTGCTTGGCGATATAAATTGCCTGGAAGACATCGCCAAAGTTGTAATTGTCAGAAGGCATCGCAGTGAAATGAGAACAAGAGGAGCAGACTTGATTGAATTAGGTTTATTTAGCCAATTGACTGAGAAGTTCAGGCTTCTCATGTATGAATTTTAGTGAATATTTTGAACGTGAGAATCAAGGGAACAGGCATAAGATCACATCAACAAGTTGATGTTGTGTGATGATATTCGTGTTTAGGTACACAAGGCATTGTCATAGTTGCTCACGAAAACGGACAGGCGTTGGATTATGGTGGAGTTACAGTGGAGCTGGAAGTGGTTAGTAATGGGCCCTTCTCATTGGTTCCGGCCTTGCTTTCGAGTCGTTCTGATTCGGGGACGGCCGGAATGACTAAGCCTTACGCCTCATTGCTCAGGCTGCAAATTATCTCAGTAAAGCTTCTAGCCGAGCCAGATCGAAAGATTTCATCAAACCACTCAATTCAGCGTCGACCCTCCAAACCTGCGTCATGGCGTCCCGGAGACTGGCTTTGAACCTCTCGCGAGGTCTGCGAAACCGTGCTGGTCTTTCGGCCCCCGCTCCTTTCACACGAGGCTTTGCCACTCCTTCTCCCGTCGGCAAGACTCAGACTTCGACTCTTAAGAATGGATTGACTGTGAGCATCTTCATCCGAGGTCAATTGGCCTCGACAACCACTTAGGAATGCCCTCCTGACACGCCCTCCTGATAGGTCGCTACCGAGCACTCGCCCTTTGCGCAAACGTCGACCGTCGGTGTCTGGATCGATGCCGGTTCCCGGGCTGAGACTGACGAGACCAATGGCACCGCCCACTTCCTTGAGCATCTCGCTTTCAAGGTTCGACAACCCATCAATTGGCCGAGACCAATCGTTAACAATGCAATCAGGGTACCGCCAAGCGAACTCAGCAGCAATTGGAGTTGGAGATTGAGAACATGGGTGGTCACCTGAACGCCTACACTTCGGTCAGTCGGATGAAGGGATACGGAATTGACTGATGCTAACGACCATCCAGCGCGAGAACACCGTCTACTTCGCCAAGGCTTTTAACTCTGATGTTCCCCAATGCGTCGACATCCTCTCCGATATTCTCCAGAACTCCAAGCTTGAGGAGTCCGCCATCGAGCGTGAGCGCGACGTTATTCTCCGAGAGTCCGAGGAGGTTGAGAAGCAGGTTGAGGAGGTTGTTTTCGATCACCTCCATGCTACCGCTTTCCAGCACCAGCCCCTCGGCCGCACCATCCTTGGCCCTCGACAGAACATCCGCGACATCACCCGAAAAGAGCTCACCGACTACATCAAGAACAACTACACTGCTGACCGTATGGTTCTCGTTGGTGCCGGTGGCATCCCTCACGAGCAGCTCGTCGAGCTCGCTGAGAAGCACTTCTCCGGTCTTCCCTCAAGTGCTCCTCAGACCAGCGCCTACCTTGCCTCCAAGCAGAAGGCTGACTTCATGGGTTCTGACGTTCGTGTCCGAGATGACGGCATGCCTACTGCCAACATCGCTCTCGCCGTTGAGGGTGTCAGCTGGAACTCCGAGGACTACTTCACTGCTCTTGTTGCTCAGGCTATTGTTGGCAACTACGATAAGGCTGTTGGCCAGGCTCCCCACCAGGGCAGCAAGCTCAGCGGCTGGGTCCACAAGCACGACCTAGCTAACAGCTTCATGAGCTTCTCCACTAGCTACAACGATACTGGGTAGGCCTTGATGTCATACCGTGGAGTTTGAAGTAACTAACTTGTCATAGTCTTTGGGGTATCTACCTGGTTTCCGACAAGCCTGACCGAGTTGACGACCTCGTCCACTTCGCTATCCGTGAGTGGATGCGCCTCTGCACCAACGTCAGCGCCGCAGAGACCGAGCGTGCCAAGGCTCAGCTCAAGGCCTCCATTCTCCTGTCCCTTGATGGCACCACAGCCGTCGCTGAGGACATTGGCCGACAGCTTGTCACCACTGGCCGCCGTATGGCCCCTAACGAGATTGAGCGAAAGATTGATGCTATCACCGAGAAGGATATCATGGACTTCGCCAACCGAAAACTTTGGGACCGGGATATTGCAGTCAGCGCTGTGGGAACTATTGAGGGTCTCTTCGACTACCAGAGACTTCGCAACACCATGAAGCCCAAGTTTTAAGGAAGAGAAGGCTGATGGGATTGTGAAAATCGAAATAAGGGTATAGAGTGTATGAGATACCGTTTACAGGCCTAGTGTACCATAAGATTTCCTCTGTTCATGCTAGGTAACGCGGAGTTGTGATAATTGTGTCTTGACTGTACTGCCATCTGTAGCTAATTGCAATTTTGTCAAACAGTGTCTGTACTACTTCCGAGGTAGCGTCTATGATCGCCCTGAATTAGAATGTATTGTGTCATGATCATTGGTTAGATGAGAAGATGGACACCTACCCCTCCTCTGCCATCTCCTCGTCGACATCCTCACCAAACATATCCTCTACTGTCCCGCCCTCAACCCCATCTCCGCCAATATCTTCAGGCTCGGGACCCTCAATACCCTCCATGGCATCGCCCCCTTGGTCCTCTTCCTCATCGTCCTCTTCATCCCATACATCCTTCAGTCCCCAACTTGTGCCACTCAGTACGAACCGTTCGCTTGGTAGTCGCACACCCCATTCACTGGGCACAATTTTAGGCAGTGCCACCTTGTTGCGTTCGCGCGCGAGTTCTTGCATGTAGTCTTTGCTAATTCCCCCGCCTGCGTTTCCTCCGCGGAACTGGTAGCTGAGTCGCGCAGCAATGGCGAGCTTAACGGCATTGGCTGTGACTGCAGCGTCGCCTGCAGGTGCTGAGATTGCTCCAGCGTTTGCTGATGGCTTGGAGCCGGCTTGTGTGACATATGGATCGCCGGAAAGATGTAGCGCATCGCTGAGAACAGATGAGGTATGACGGTAGGCGAAGTCGAGAAGGAGGAGGGGAACGCGTGGCTCGTAAGCGGTGACGCCTTGCGATGTGAGTAGTAGTTCGATAAGCCTTGAGTCGCGCGGTCGAGGGGCGGTTGTTGATGGCGCTGGAGGAGGTGCGTTCTGTGAGGCCGCAGCAGCAGGTTGGCTAGAAGAGGCCGCCGTGGTCTGTGTGCTTGGTAATGGCTGCGAAGTGCCTGCCGATGAGGCGGGAACCCCGTTTGTTTGGGGTTGACTTGATGACATCTTGATTGATGCTACAATGCTTCGTAATAGGTATCCTGGATGCGACTGTTCGTGAAAGCCTTAGGCGATATCACGCGAAGCGCCCGAGTTCGTGTCTGGCAAGGCTGAAAGACCCCCGTATTTTGAAAGAGTAAAGTTGATAAGATATAGTTGATGTATGTGAATGAGAGTGTTTTTAGAGTTGGGGAAAATGCAGTAAAAGTTAACGTGCTAAGTCAAGCGCTTGTTGAACCTCGAATTATTTCCTTTGCGACGGTGAAGTCGCATGCCGCGTTCTTTGGCCGGAGGTTTCGATAATCCGAGACGTGATCTGGTAGCGATGAGTGCACAGACCACACCTTAAATCCTGATGGGCTCATGGCGATGAAAGAGCTTTCTTAAAGAACGAAGTCATGAGAGTGACAGGATCAAAATGAGTTGGGTAGTCTGAGAGGCTATTATTTAGTATTAAGTGAAGGCCGCAGGAAATATTTAATTATACTTTTTTTCTCTCTCACTATCATCCATTTAAAGTAACTGCCTAGGTAAGGTAGGTACTGCCTTGGTAGCCACTGGCGGAAGTCGGATTTCAAGCAAGGAAAGAACGATGGAGGGGCAATGAGTAAAGAGTGCCCCACCATTTGTCGCCGATGCAGGAGGACTCATAGTCATCGCCTCAACTTTTTCCACGGGCGATCGATTTTCACTCATCATTCACAACTCGATTTAACAACCTGCATGTTAAGCTTTCAACTATAATTCACACCGATTGAGTTTATCTGGTTTGTTACAAAAATGGAGACGACTCTCCCGCTGCCATTCTTGGTGAGCATTGGCAGCCCCGATGGCCAGGCTACCAATGATGGCCTCACTCGTCAAGAGATTGCCCTTCTGGGAGCTCCTTTCCATGAGGAAGCTTCTAAAAGTTGGGGTCGCCCCAGTGCCGGAACCAATGTTCACATGGATGCCACGAGTTTAAGTAACCCAGACGATGTGGTTGCGTTGCTCGATGGCGGGGTCCGAACGGTTTTTGTTGCTTCAGAGTCCTACTCAGAGTATACAGAATATGGCGCAAGGGTCATTCCCACTGTTTCTTCCCTTGACATTTCCACAGCTTCCGAGAACGGTCTATTGGTAAAGAATTTCGATATTTCATCTAGCGACGTCGACAAGTTTGTCGAGGAAGCATCAGCAAAGAAGATCAAGAGCCTTTACATTAAGCCAGCTCCCAAGACCAATATCGAAAAGTTCATCGAAATTGCCAAGAAGGCCAATGCAATCCCTATCATTCCTTCCACAGGGTTGACGACCGACAAGAACGATTCGAGTCGACTATTGTTATCTAAGATTATCGCATCATACTGGAAATCCGATCGACCTGATGGCCTTATCCCTACTGTGGTTACCGATGATGCCGGGATCGCGTTGGGTCTCGCCTATACCAGCGAGGAGAGTATTCTGGAGGCTCTGAGAACACAAACCGGGGTTTACCAGAGTCGCAAACGTGGTCTTTGGGTGAAGGGACTTACTTCCGGCGACACTCAGGAACTGTTGCGAATTGGTCTCGACTGTGACAACGACACTCTCAAATTCGTGGTCAACCAGAAGGGCCGTTTCTGCCACCTCCAGCAGTTCGGTTGCTTTGGAGACCTCAACGGCATTTCAGCACTCGAACAGACACTCAAGTCTCGCAAGGAGTCTGCCCCTGAGGGCTCTTACACGGCCCGCTTATTCTCCGATGAGAAGCTTCTGCGAGCAAAGATCATGGAGGAGGCAGAAGAGCTTTGCGATGGCAAGACCAAAGAGAACATCGCTTTCGAAGCTGCTGATCTGATCTACTTCGCTTTAACTAAGGCTGTTGGCGCAGGTGTTAGCCTCACAGACATTGAGGCTAATCTGGACGCCAAGAGCTTGAAGGTCAAGCGTAGGACAGGCAATGCCAAGGGCAAGTGGGCGGAGAAGGAGGGTATCAAGACTGATGCAGCCCCTGTGAAGCCCTCACAGCCAGCAGTTAATAAGCCTGCTGATGGGCGTATTGCCATGGAGCGAGTTGATGCCTCAAAGATCTCCGAGGCCGACCTCATAGAGAAGCTCAAGAGACCTTCTCAGAAATCCCCTGACGCCATCTTGAAGATCATTCAGCCCATCATCGAGGACGTGCGAACTGGCGGCGACAAGGCTGTTCTGTCTTACACGCACAAATTTGAGAAGGCCACTTCATTGACATCGCCTGTGTTGAAGGCTCCCTTCCCCAAGGAACTTATGGATATCTCGCCTGAGACCATTGAAGCTATTGACATCTCTTTTGAGAACATCAGGAAGTTTCACTCTGCACAGCAGGAGGAGAAGTCTCTTCAGGTCGAGACTATGCCTGGCATTGTCTGTAGCCGCTTCTCGAGACCCATTGAGAGAGTCGGTCTTTACATCCCTGGTGGAACCGCTGTTCTTCCCAGTACTGCTCTGATGCTTGGAGTTCCAGCTATGGTGGCTGGTTGCCAGAAGATTGTGTTTGCCTCACCTCCCAGATCTGATGGTCGCATTACCCCTGAAATTGTCTACGTTGCTCACAAGGTTGGTGCTGAGAGCATTGTACTGGCTGGTGGTGCTCAGGCTGTTGCCGCTTTGGCTTATGGTACGGAGAGTGTCACCAAGGTTGACAAGATTCTTGGACCTGGTAACCAATTTGTGACTGCGGCCAAGATGCACGTCAGCAACGACACCAATGCTGGCTGCGGTATTGACATGCCAGCTGGACCCTCTGAGGTTCTTGTTGTTGCTGACAAGGATGCCAACCCTGCTTTTGTTGCCTCCGATCTTCTTTCTCAAGCTGAGCACGGTGTCGATAGTCAAGTCATTCTGCTTGCTGTTGGCCTCAGTGAGCAGGAGCTCCAGGCTATTGAGGACGAAGTTCACAAACAAGCCCTTGCTCTTCCTCGTGTCGATATCGTCCGAGGATCTATCGCCCACTCCGTCACTGTCCAGGTCAAGAATATTGAAGAGGCCATGCGCATCAGCAACGAGTATGCCCCTGAACATCTCATCCTTCAAATCAAGGATGCCGAGAAAGCTGTTGATCTAGTCATGAACGCTGGCAGTGTGTTTATTGGTCACTGGACCCCTGAGAGTGTTGGCGACTACTCTGCTGGTGTCAACCACTCTTTGCGTAAGTTCCCTCATTAGTTTGTGTTATACGATTGATGCTAACAACCTTTTCAGCTACTTATGGCTTCGCCAAGCAGTACTCTGGTGTCAATTTGGGCTCGTTCCAGAAGCACATTACCAGCTCCAACCTTACTGCTGAAGGTCTCAAGAATGTTGGTACCGCCGTCATGCAACTGGCCAAGGTCGAGGAGCTTGAGGCTCATAGAAGGGCTGTGGAGATCCGACTTAACTATTTGAAGCAGCATCAGTAGACAGGCACATATAACAAAAATGGAAAAAAGGCGTATGTAGACAACAGATGGGTTTTCTTTAGGATAGGGGCGTGGACTTGGGGATTGATGTTGTTTCAATATGCACACAGACCACAGTGCTCAAGAATAAATGCAGCTTGCTCAAGTAGTATATTTTAGCCTGTCAAACAGCAAAAGCTTTTCTGTCAGAATGAATGCCATGATGCAATCACTACAAGTACAATGAAATGCTCAACGCCGCGCTATGCCTCAGTATGTTAAAACCCTTTCTCCCTCTTGCCACCTCTATCCATCTCCTCTTATTCAGTCAAGTAAGACTCTCGCCATCAGTATCTATGAAAAACAACCCATAAACACCCTAAAAGCAAACGCCTGTGAATTCGTTACACCTTATTGCATGTTGGGAGCAGCAGCAACAGCCTCGGTGGCCTGTTCGTGATACTTAGCTTTCCTTCACTTCACTTCATTTCTCAACGGTGAGATGACCAACCCCTGTTATGTGTTGGGCGAGAACGTCCTCCTTAAGCTGACCTTGACGCCTTTGTCCAATAGGAGTAGCATCAGAGGTTCCGTCGCCCTTGTGTTCGTCTTGATGGCCTTCCTCGCCATCTTCGTATATCTCATCTTCATCCTCCTCGTCGTAAGCTTCTTTCAAGTCGCGTGTCATAGACGCCTTGAGTTGCTCTTCGTCGACGCTACCGCCCAAAACACTTGCAGCTTCGGCAAACTCATCCATAGATGCTCGAGAGATGTAACTATCGGCAAGTCCTTCACCGATCTCGTCCACATCTTCATCAATTTCGCCATCCTCATCGTCATATTCCTCTTCATCATCACCATACTCGCTGGTGGGTCCTCCTGGGCCGTCCTCATCATCGTCATCGTCACTCTCGCTTGCTGAAAAGTCGGCCATGGCAAGAGGATCATCTCTCCAATACGTGAAATCCGTGTACTCCTCGCCGCCACCTTTTACCAGTGTGCTCACGGGAGGGAAGTAATGGTCAACGACTTCGTTAATATTCACGTAGCTCATCTTGAGCTTGTTGAGTGTCAGCAGATCAAGGGACACTTCAGAGTTGGAATTGATGGTGAAAATGCGATTTCGAGGGACGTCGACGGTCCGGTAGGAGATTTGATCGGTCAAACGATTTCCGTAGCCGGCATAAAAGGGATGACGGTCTGGGCCGTATAAGTTTCGAATGTCCCGAAGAGTTGCCATCTTGAAGATGTGGGGTTTGCGAAGGTAGACCTCTCGCCTCAGTGCAGCCATGGTTCTATCGGGCGACAGTATTGTAGGACCGGGCGGCATCCTGTAGCCATCCTGAACGATACCCGCCAGGTAGGCTCTTGTAGTATCAGATTGTCCAACAGATCGACTGGTAAGGTACATGATGTTATAACCATTGGCGGAAATATCACTGTACAATTTAGCCACGCCTGAGTGAGTCCAGTCGCGTCCAATCATGTTCAACACGTGGCCGAGGGCATCCGACTTGGTAATAGTACCGTCAATGTCTGAGATAACAACAGGCGTCTCATGCTTCCAGAGGTACATGTTTGCTTTGCAGGTAGCTCGGTTGACAGTGAAAGCCATCGAGTTCGCGCCTGGCTGAAGCTTCAGATCCTTGAGCTGCTGACTAGTCAATCGCAAGGTCTTGGCGTAATTTCTGTTGGGATCTCCTGCGTGGCCCGAAGAGCTCGGCGGAGTGCGGGGAGGAGTTTGCAAATCCATGGGGCCAGCGTCGGACTCGGCTCTTCGATGTAATGGAATGGGAGAAGCAGTTGCATCGCTACTGTCACTCTGATAACCGGGATCAGAAATAGCATCGGCTGCGGTAGCCCTACGGTGCGACTGCAACGACGCCTCGATAGTCTTGTTCATAGCAGCCTGCTTGGCCTCCTCACTGCTGTAGATCCATAGGTTTCCCTGTTCGTCGAAGCCAATGAGTGCGCCGATGTCATAGTTTCCATCCAACTCTTCGGAAAGAATCTGGCGAGCCAAAATCTCAGCCCGGAGAATGTCCTCCTCGTTTCCCTTGAACCCATTCATGTCCAGCATCAAATCACCGCTGTCTGTGACCTTTGTGGGTATGCTTGCGGCAGAGAGTCCCTTAGACAAGGCCCTGGCACGTTCAAGAGCCTCACCCGGTGCCAGAGGCGGAGGACTAGAGGACCGTTCAGAAGCAACATGCTCATCGTCATCGGCGGAACTATTCCCGTCTAGACCTCGGCTTCTAGCACTGGCACGGAGAATATCGTCACTATGTGGCCGGGGCACCCTTGAAGACCAGTCGCCGGACGCTGGGCGGGCGCTGGATAACTCTGGAGAAGTCGACAGTGGTGTGATCAAGCCTGCTCTAGTGTTAGTATATGTCTGGTGGAAGAGGGCAGCTTAACCTACCGTTGCCATCATCCTTCTTGTAGAGCACAGACGGGAGTGGTCGTCGCAGCCTGGGCTCTGAAGCGTCGAGCTCGAACGCTTCTGGCTCCTGCAAACCAGATTCTGACTGCTCCGGGTTGAGCGGTGGACTGCTCGCAGGACTAGAAGCAGGAGAAACGAGCGGTGATGTCTGTAGCGACTGTGGGATCCTGTCTGTGGTCTCGAAGACGAAGAAGGCCTCGCCGCCTTCGCCGAGTTTCATGGAATAGCTTTGTTTGACGCCATTGACCTTGAATTCGACCTTCTTGTCCGACGGCCTTAGGAGAGAGAACTTTCCGAATCGGACATGGAACGGCGAGCAGACCAGAGAGCCATCTTCGTGTTCGACGACAATGACATCGATAGCACCACTGAGAGTCGCAGGGTTGATTGAATTCCAGGCTGTCGAGACGGACTCGCTGAGGCCGCGCACGTATTGCATCTTGCCTCTTACGGCAGAGGACGTCGTATGGGAAAGATCTTTGAGTTGTTGGTGTTGATCGCGAGTTGGAGAATCTGGAGCGGCTTGTCGCGGGGGATATAAAACGACGATCCGAAGGGCTCAACGACACTGAGAAGCTCCCGAAAGGAAACAAAACAGCAGCAGGTGACAAGAGCCCGGGGCCCTAAAAGAAGTTTATCTGAACACGGAGGGGAAACTTAAGTGTAAGGCGATCCAAAGGTATGCAGTCGGAATTCTAAGGCGAGTTAGACAGAGCAGAAAAGATGGAATGGAATGTGAAATGTTGGGGGAGTAGGTGCAGGTACAGATTGGTTTGAGGCGGGTTGAGCGCAAGGCAATGGACAACGGAGGTACCGAGTACAAAGAGACGCTTGCTGTGGTTGAGCGGGCTTGGCCTGGTCACCTTTTTTTCCCCCTTACCCCAGTCGCCTAGTCGATTAGATCAGGTGAAGACGTCACCAGGATTGGAGAAGTGTTTTTTGATCGGAATTTTAAAGTCCTAAACAACAACAAAAATGAGAGTTATTTGGATTGAAACATCACAGGAACGAGTGCGTAGTAATTTCATCATAATTTGGAGACGTCTTACTCCCGTGCCACGGCACACCTCATAGAAGCATAGAAACTGCCTGCAGTCAGCTAAGAATGACGAAGTCACTGTAACAGAAATGCCATGAGGGGCGTCCCAACATGACACTGCCGTAGTACCAGGTACAAGGAACGCTATCCCAGCTCGCAGGGGTCTAGACGTCCGCCAGAATCATGATGGATGATGGATGCCCCAGCAGAATCCATCACATGAACGGCTCAGGCGGACTAAGTAGCCGAGTTAAGACTCTGGTCACTCGGTTTTCGGATACTTTTTTGTAAGAGGATTCTATAAACCTGATTAGATGTTATTTTTCACAGTTGAGTGCGTCATATTCTCTAAATTCTGGTACATACTGATACTGTTATAATTGGATGGCGCGGATAGGCTGTTGAATCTGCAGGGATTTATTAGCATGGCTTTGTTCAACGGTTGAAACAAAGACGCCCACGCCTACTCGAGTCAACCGAATATGCTGGCTACACAGCTACAATATCTCACAGCAGATAGTGATAAGTCATTCGAATTCCGGCGGCTTTGCTCCGTCTGGAGGTTTGGTTATAATCACTACATACCTCTCAGTCAACAACACTCGTTGGCATTATTCTGGTGACATTCTATATATACCATCTTCATATATATAGTACTCCGATCCAAACTCAGGGAGTGTCTTTTTTTCTCTCTCCAAACTTTTCTGTTGTTCTTTCAACTCTGTATAGAGATATTGGAATGCCTTCCATCCACTTACACACTGACCGCTTTGTGTTAACCGAGGCAGTTAGGTCAACATTACAGCATATACAGGCTGCAGGGGCTAGAAATGTATTGTGCATTGTAGATTACTACGTGCCGGTATCTCTAATTAGAGGGACTTATAGCTAAGTAGTAAGTATAGTACATTAAGAAATACCTATCTTAAGATCTCTAGTAATAAATTATGATATCTTAAAAGGTAGAAATAACTTCTTTTTAACTTCTTAGATCTTTAGTCATAGCCTTTATACAGTACAGGACCATAATAGTACATTTCTAGCCCCTGTAGCCTGTAAGTGCTTTTAGACATAAAGAGAAAAGCAAAAGCTTTCCTATATATATCCTGAAATGCTGGGAATATATCTTGCTTTATCTACGCAGCACTTATATATCAAACAAACCATCTTTACCCACCTTACCCTGTACGTTTAGACAGCTACTAAAGGCCATAGCTTTGCGTGTGATATAGAAATTTAACTTGCCTCCAGGTAGATAGGCAAATCTTGTTACCATCTTGCACTCTGATAAAGATTTATGCTGCCTTATCACATATATCCTTAGGGAAATCTGACAATTGTTGGTACCTACCTAGTATTCAAGAAGTACCCGCTACTTCAAAGGGTACCTATTTCTTCAGCAGCACCTAGTGGGGATTGGTCAACAAGCCGCGGTTCAAGCACATGCTGAACCACCACCGAAAAGTTCCACATCATTTTATTATAGGTTCAGAAATCTCGGATTTTTAAGAGGTTCGTGATTCGTTCCCTTGTTTTCTCTCAAGCTCGATCCATTGCCAAGAGAGAAATGCTAGGGTAAAAGGCGCTGTGCCGAGGTGATACTGATGTCATTGATCGATCAAGGCTCGTGTTTGCAACTCACTAGTTGCGTTTATGGAGTAAAACAGACTGTTAAGGAACAAGGCACAACCAAAGCAAACCATTCGTCCAAAGAAGACCAACTTGGCGAACATTATCAGTCCCAGAGGTGGAAAATGTTAAATCCAGCGCAAACAGATTCACATGCTTGAAGAGTTCAAAGTCGATAGTATCCATCGGTCCGTTGGCATTAGGCAGGGATAACAACTCCAGGTTGAGTAAAGCCTCGGAGAAAGGCTCATGCCTTCTCGGACAAGACACGGGCACTAGAAGAAGCCTTAAAGCTGAAGATGAGGCGGGAACCGGCAATCGCAAAAGCTCCCTAAGTTGATAATGATGATGCCGGCCAAGACTTACCGTTTGGCCATGAGAGAAAAATGAGAAAGAATTTATTATCCGAGGAACCCAGAGAGAGCATCGATGATCAGAGGCAGATTATTGACCAACTAACTAACGTACCTACTTTACATTGAATCCAATGCCGCTATGCAGACATTGTGTATGACCAATTGAGGGCTAACGATGGTCAGGAACTCGCCTATCGTGCACTCGGCGCTCTCGTCCACACTCTGCAGGGTGTAAAACGGCAGAAACCCTAAATTGGCCTTGTTCACAATGGTAAATAATGATGCCGTGCAGACGGGACCCCATTATTAAGACCCGAGCCGTTGGGGAAAACTCAGCCATGCATGTCGTGTCTTCCGTGAGCGTGAAACTTCAAATCTGACGCAAACATCACCAGTGACGTTTACAAGGGACTGTTCACCCGCTTACGCACGCTAGCTAGTAGCGCGCCATGTTCGTGAGTGCATTCCGGCAGTTTTACATGAATACTAACACTAAAACTATGAATATAGGTTGGTAAGAATTGGAAACTGATTGAATTTGCCGACCAAATGAATTGGTTGCAACGATAACAGTCAACTCTGTTGGAAGTTTATGTATAAACGGGGTATTCTAATGACAGCATTGCTCGAAAAACTGTGACAAACTTGTGGCAAACGTTGGTAAAATACAGTGTAATGAAAACAGTAATAACCGTCGTATGTTGCATGAAAGATCGCCAAGCAGGGTGACATGGTGCACGTATATCAACGCTTTGAGGGCCAGGCGACACGCACAACACGGTGCCATTGGACGACAAAAGACACTGTACATCCGCAGGAAACAACAGGACAGCGCTGTGGCTGAGAATTTGGACGCTGCAACCATAACTAACGAGACAACACTAACACCAGAGAAGGAGGCGAGGGCCGCTGAAATCTCCACCCTTGCCCATGACCACGCTGTCTCTCTAGTCAACTCAAGGTCTAGGACCAAGACCAAGACCATCCTTACCCATGCCCGCCTTTTTTTCACCCACTGTTGGCATCGGCATCTGCCTCAAGGATCCTCCCCTCCCACACGACACCCTGAGTCTGGATTTGGTATCGGTATCGGAACTGGACTTGGACTCTTCTCGGTGGTCTGGAAGTGAAGGACAGCAACATCTTCCACCAAGATCGAGACCGCTGAGAACATGTCATGGGAGTTGCCCGTCTTGACCACTCTCATCCTCAGCGTACTTGGCTTCTGGTGGATCTATAGCCCTCGTGCCAGCTACCAGAAGGCCCTGCTCTACCTCTTGCTGTGCAGCAGTTTCACCGTCTTCTTCGATCCTCGTCGTCTGATCGAGTACCTGTCCCCCGCCACGGTCGAAGCATTGCTGGATTTCCGCATCCATGTTCTTTTGATCCATCACTCCAAGATGGTCTTGACACTTGGTGCTGTCGTTTGGTGAGTCAACCTCCTCTGTCTCGCCCCTAGTCAACAATTAGAAAACAACTAAGCCCCTTTCCATGGACCGCGCTGACCATTGATTCTCTCTCATTACAGGCTACTGCATCGCTCGTGGCAGACGTTATGGAAACCCGTTCCAGACCTGATCAATATCCTCGGAGTCGACGTGCCTGAACCTCCCGACGTGTCCCTCGCTGGCATTCGATCCGATGCTGCTACTCTGAGCTGGACTCGCCCAACCAGTAATCGGCCGGTACAAAAATATACTATCCAAGTCAATGGTGTTCATGGTCGGTCTTACTGTCGAGATCTATCTCGGAACCTTCGGTAGATGAAAATATCAAGCCCTGACTAACACGGTCCATATAGTTGGCGAATCACCGGGAAACGAAGTCGCGATCACTGTCACAGGATTGAAACCAGATCACTTTTACAATATCAGGGTCGTTGCTGTCGGCCCGAATAACTTCCAGGCTGGAAGTCAAGTTTTACGGCTTCGAACATTCGGAAAAGATGGCAGACCTCAGTTAGGTAACTCACGTGTACCTACCAGCTTTCCTAACAACGACCACTCTCATTCGAAAAATGGTGACGAAGATGACGATTCCGACTCGCAAAAGAAGCCTCCAGTTCCCTCCGTCGAGGCGGCCCCTGTGCTTGATGGCAACAACGCGTCCACCTCTGACGTTAGCGCTACCGGCCCAAGTCAGAGACGAAATACAGTCAATCGACGACACTCCCCATCCGTTGCCAGCATGGACCAACCTCAAATCAAGCTTCCACCTGTAGATGGCCCGGAGCTATCGCTGGATCAACTGAATCTTAAATTCGAATCCACTAGGAAGGATTTGGACGAGACTGTGGCTCAGTATGCCAAGGAAGAGGCTGAACTACAGCAACAAGAGGAAGAGCTCAAACAAGAGAAAGATGTTAAGAGGCAGGCGCTTAAAGAGAAGGAGGAACAGACCGCGCAGCTCAAGGCCAGCGTCCGTACTACCATGGAACAAATGCGTACAGCGGAGAAGGATCGTGCGAGAAAAGAGCAACAGTTGAAGGACAAGGAAAGTAAGAAGTCCAAAATCCGAGACACTGCTTCAAAGCTCGAGAATGAGATGGAGAGGATGAAGAAAGAGAGGGAGGGGTTCGAGGCGCAGAAGAAAGAGCTGGAAGCCAAGCGGGATAAAGACGGCCAGGAACTTGACGACTCAAATGCAGAGCTGCAGGAGAAATGTGCGGAGCTAGAGGCCGAGTTGAAAGAGAAGGGAAAACAGCTCCAAGACCTCAAGGCTGCTCGAGAGCAACTTCCAGGTGGCGATGATGAACAGTGGAAGGAGAATGACTTGAACGTGCGGAGAGAATGGGATGCCAGGAGAAAGGAACTGCACAATCAGCTCGTCGCCGAAACCAAGAAGCTTCATAACCTTGACCAGCAGATACGCTTTCTCAAGGAAGAGCAACTTCAGTTGGCGTCCTACTACAGCAGCCAACCAGACCCCACTGCCATGGAGTTTGAGCCTGCTGCTTCACAAGATGCTCTCGACAACGGAAATATCAACTCTCTTTCCCACATCAACTTGTCACCTCCGCCCAACCAATTCGGCCCCCCCGAAGACTCATTCTCCACTGGCTTTAGTCGGGCTGGATTCAGCCAGATATTATTCATGGACCACAATGCGGCCGACAATGCCGATGATCACCAGTCAGAAGCTGACTTCAGGGCGAACGCGGGACCACTCAGCCCTACAGCCCATGCTCTTCTCCCTTCAGGTATCTTTGACGAGACATTTGAGGACGCTGAAGAGCATCTGCCTAGCCAATTCTTGCCGGACTCTGTTACTGCCGCGGAGGACGATAACCCGCAGTCACCACTGTCTTCCGATGGACGCTCTCTGAACATGTTTTCTAGTCCTCACGGCTCATCACATAACTTGCCCTTCCCCCAGTACAACGACGTGGACTCTCAATCTCTGAACATCAACTCTTCCCCTCAACAAGCACCTCTTGCTTCAAGCCACAGGCTATCCAACCTCTTATCTAACTTTCAACGTAACCGGGGTCCGAAGCCGGTAGATGTGGAAGGACCCGCGATTGGTAGTCTCAAGACAGGACAGAGCCAATCGTTTCCCCGAAGCACTGATGATCACGACATGCCAGGCAACAAGCGCAGGATAAGCTTCTCTTGGATGAATAGGCACTCCGGAGGTGAAACCAGCAGATCAAGCATGGGGCCTACGTCTAGGCCGTTCTCTGCGAAGAGACTCAACCCCTTCACCAGCAGTGCTGGAGCTCTTACAGGCGACAATGACTTGCCGCACTCGCGACCTGCGTCGATCACATCCATTGATCTTCCTCGACCCTCAACGGACAGCGGCTCTATCTGGAACATTCCCGGGGATTTCTCTATGCTGGGGAAGAAGGCAGTCTGGTCCCCGAACGAAGGGCGCTGGTCCTCTAGGAACCCGTCTCGCCGACCTTCGCTCGGTGCAGTACCGACTGTGCTCGAAACAACCCTTGCCACAGCCAATGATGAGATCCTTGACGACGATGATCTCCTCGATCCTCAAACATCACCTAGCCAGGTCGGTGTTATCGGATCTCGCCCTCCAAGTCACCGTGCGTCCACGAGTCGATATCTCAACCCAGCGGCACCGACCTTCAGGACACCCTTTTTTACCCGCAGAGAGAGGGATGCAAGTCCTGACAAGGATAAATCGAGGGGCAAGGAGAAACGCGGAAAATCTAAGGAAGGTCGTACGAAGGGCAAAGAAGTTCTGACCCCGACCATTGAAGCGCCTCCAAGCCTTGATGATTCACCTTCAGATTCGCGGATGTCTCGCGACACGTATTCTGTTCATACACAGAACTCGATATCCGAATCTCATGAGTCTTTGGATCTAGGAATGACAGCCTCGAATTCTACTACCGACAACAACGCCGCGAGCCACAAGGATGCTGACAGTAGTGTTGTCAAAAAATTGTTTAGGAAAGGAAGTTCTAGCAAGTTCAGTACCTTGTCTTCTAGGCTGAGCAAGGATTCCGTCCTTTTCAAGAAGGGACCTGGTAGTAGCACGTTCTCCGAGAAGAACATGTCAGCAGAGCATCGTTCCAGCATTGGTGACGCAGATGAAATCGGGGAAGATCTGTCGCAGCTTGGCCGCAGTTACGAAAGCGTAACCAGCAGTCCGTCGTTGGGTCAGGGCAGTTTCAAATCAAAGGAGGCCACTAAAGAGGGCCGCATGGGCATGGGAACATGGCGGTTCTCGATGAAAAAGAAAAGCAAGGAGCCTGCGTCAAAAGAGAAGGAAAGTATGGAAAGCGACAGACCTGTAGATGAGTAGAGAGTGTATATTATTGTGATACACATTTATATGTAGCAGCGTTGAGGTTATATGCAAAGCGGAGTAGCGCATTTGGCATTAGCATTTGGCAACAGCGGATAGTAGTACATCATAAGGTATACAGCCTAACGGTTATTTGCAGCGTTAGTAATCGCATCTCAACCATTAACTATAAGCCATGGATATCCGATCATCATTATGTGATTCCTATGCCACCTATAGAATAGTTGATAGTTTTGAAGATAGAGGCTCAGGGGAAGTTCAGCCACAAAACATACTACCCAGGGGTGGCCCGCTTTTAGCCATCATGGCTCTTAACTAACTAACACGTGCAAGGAGCTTCCTCATGCTCACATCGAATAGCGACTTCTGTCTGATGTCGGAACGTCCCAGACTCTGAATGACCGAACCTCTTCCATAATGAATGGGACTTACCCTCAGACTTCAGCTCTTGACGCTGGTAAGTTGATATCGAAGCTAAAGGCCACTATCCCTTTTCGACTAACCCTAACGCCTCTGGACAGTTGACTACGATGCTATAGACCACCTCAATCTTCTCTTCTCGCACCCATCCGCCATATCGTCTATAAGCGAAGTCTCCAAATCACTACAAAGCCACCAGAATGCGCTTTCGAACGACATAGCCACCCTCGAGACGAACCAGGCTTATGGATCCGACTCGAGCCTCGAGCGCATGCAGTCGGCGCAAGCTGAGCTGGCACAGCTATTTCGAAAGATCGAGACGGTGCGCTCGAGGGCGATCGAGACCGAACAGAACATCACGTCGATGACGGCCGACATAAAGAGACTCGATGGAACGAAGAAGAACCTCACGCTGAGCATGACAGCCCTTAAGAGGCTGCAGATGCTGACAACGGCTTATGAGCAGCTCAGGGGCTTGGCCAAGACACGCCAGTATAGGGAGTGCGCAGGGCTCTTGCAGGCTGTTCTACAGCTCATGAAGCACTTCAACAGCTATCGCAGTATCGAGCAGATCGCGACGCTGAGCAGAGGTGTGGCCGAGCTGCAAAGAGAGCTCCTTGAACAGGTCTGCGAAGACTTTGAAATGGCATTTGCTAAAGGAGAAGTCGGCGCGCGAAGAGGCGTGCTCGTTGAAGCATGCCTAGTCATGGATGCCCTTGGAGAATCTGCAAAGGCTCGGCTCATGAATTGGTACGTCAATACGGAGCTACGAGAATACAGACAGGTGTTCCGCGGTAACGACGAAGCTGGAAGTCTGGACAACATTGGGCGGCGATATGCCTGGTTCAAACGAATGATGAAGACTCACGATGACGAACACGCCATGATCTTTCCTCCCCACTGGAGGGCTAATGAGGCATTGGCAGCAGCTTTCTGCGACGGTACTCGAGATGACTTCAAGGGCATCCTGGAACGAAGCATGCGACGGACAGACGGCAACAAGATCGATGTCAATCTGTTGTTGAGTTGCCTTCAAGAGACACTCGACTTTGAGCAGAGCCTTGAGAAGCGATTCGCGACTCCATCAAGAGCCAGTATCGACACGCTCAGCTCTGTTGAGGAAAAGGCGCATAGTTTCCACGGATTGATCTCAGTCGCATTCGAACCATACTTGAGTTTGTGGGTTGAGTCGCAAGATAAGCAATTGGCAGTCATGATACCCAAGTACCGCAGCCAACCGCTCATACCGCCTGATGACGAGTTCTCACCACAAGCCGTTATTGCCTCGGCCATTGAGTTGTTTCACTTTTACAAGCTCACGCTGTCACAATGCGCGAAACTTTCTACGAGCGAGCGTCTTCTTGATTTGGCAAAGATATTGGCCAAGTATCTCGATGAATATGCCCAGCAGGTCCTGCTGCACATATTACAGTCTGGTGGTCCTCAAGGGCCTCCATTACAGGATGTTGTGCTTGTGTTGAATACAGCAGACTTTTGGCACATTAACACCAATCAGCTGGAGGAAAGCATCAAGAAACGCATCGATAGTGAACTTGTCTCTAAGGTCGACTTGTCTTCACAATCGGATGCCTTTCTTGGTGTAGCGAGTGCTTCTGTTTTGGCTCTCGTTCGCGCGGTCGAGCTTGACTGTGAAGGCGTCTGGCGGGAGATGAAGAATACCAATTGGAGCACAATGGAGAGCGTTGGCGACCAGAGTTCATACGTGGGAGAGCTGGTAAAACATGCTGATGGAAAGGCCGCCGAGATATTAGCTATTATCTCGAAGCAACAGTACGCCAGGGCCTTCTGTGACAACTTGGTGGAGCATTTGGCCACGGGGTACATCACTAGCATTATTCAATGCCGACCGATATCCGAAGTTGGGGCCGAGCAGGTATGTTATCTGGGCAGTTCGAGTCATGTTGTATGCTAACATGTGGATTTGTAGATGCTACTTGACAAATACGTTCTCACCAAAGCCCTTGAGAAGTTGCCCATGCATCATGCATCGTTCTCTGGGCATGAAACACCCCCATCCAGTTTTGTGCGCAGAGTTCAGCATTGCATGAACAGACTTGATCCATTGCTCAAGACACTTCAGGTTCGGCCATCACCGCCGGAAGGGTTGGTACAGGCGTATTTGATTCATATTGCAGATCGGTCAGATACAAACTTCAAGAAGATCCTCGATCTCAAGGGCGTTCGGAAAGCGGACCATGCTCATCTGATAGAGCTCTTTGGCATTCACCGCGACAGCACTCCCAACGATAAACTGGTAGCCAGCTCGCCATTGCTCACACCTCTCATGACTACCCCAAGCCTGGGTAACACAGTCCCGCTTGGAGTCATGAACCCATCAGTTGCAGCGGCTGTCAGCCCCCGGTTTGAAGCAGGATCACTAGGTGAGAAGCTTCTAAGTGCGGCGAGAGATATCAGTCAGAGTAGCACAAGCACCGCAGCACAAACGGGACTCGAGAAGGCTACGATAAATGAAAACTTGCGGAACTTTGGCAAGTTCTTCAAGAGAGATATTGGATCGCTAGGAGCGAGGTTTGGAAAGCGAGACGGCAGTGTTGGTGCTGAGGAGGGACGATAGAGCGTAGATTACAGATATGTTCAAGTTAGATTGTTAACCAATCGTGTCATATGAGCCGGAGACCTACCGAATTACGAGCTATCTTGGGTCTACTAGTGTTGATTGTTCGGAGCCTTATCCCTGGTTATCATGAGGAATCAATTAAAACATCCGTCGGCACCTCATCTCGCCAACATCCGAAATCTTGCCACATTCGGTCATAGACGGATCAGTCATGGCCCATTGGATCTGAAGATTGATTTAAAGGCAAAAACAGACGGTAACTAATAAACCATTGCAAAAGTCAAATCAAGTCATCCATCCGTCCCCTTCTAAGCCTTCTAAGCCCGTCCTGACGCCTCATCCATCGAGTGACATCTCCACTAGCCGGCTTATAAATCCTTCTATCCAATCACATCTACTCTCTACATCTCCATTGTCAAAATTGATTCCATCTCCTGTCTGCATTTGCATTGCATCAATCCCCACATTCACCACGTTTCTCTACCTGTTCCAAGCTATTCTCTCAGGGTTCATCCGCCGAAACCGCTCTAATTTTTTCTAAACCGCCCCTCAACTGTACCGTACCTCAGTCAGTACCTTAGCGACTCAGTTCATAGGTACATGCTTTGCTAGCGGCGTTTTTCGTCTTCGATCCATCCATAATAAAAGAATCGCGATAGCCCACCTTTTCTTTCTCACCTATAATTCCCCCCCTCCAACACCGCCAAACTGTTCTCCTCCACGTTTAAACGCGTTACTCTCCGTTCCAGCGCTGGTCTATCGATTGCGGCAGCGGCGACTACTTTTCACAAAACCACGAGAAAACCGGCTGTAGATTTTGGTGTGAGAAAGATGCATAGCAAGGTTGTCAGTATGTGCTTGTCCATGCCCTCGTGCTTGCTTATTGCCCCTCCATCATGAAACCCCTCCTCCAAAATCTACATACAGGTCTGACAAGAATTATTTAGTTATCGGCTCAGGGCCTGCTGCCCATACAGCTGCTGTCTACTTGGCGCGAGCTGAGTTGAAGCGTAAGATTCACTCCACTTACTCTACCGGATCTGAAGATGTTCTAACGTCGCAAAGCCGTTCTCTATGAGGGCTTCATGGCCAATGGCATTGCTGCTGGTGGTCAATTGACCACTACCACCGAGGTTGAGAACTTCCCCGGCTTCCCCAAGGGTATCATGGGCGGCGAGTTGATGGTAAGCTTTTGCTTCTTCCTCGGTAACTCTCAGTAACCAACACAACGTCTAGGACAACATGAGAGCCCAGTCCGAGCGCTTCGGCACAGAAATTGTTACCGACACCGTCACCACCCTCGATCTCTCCTCCCGCCCCTTCAAGTACAGCACCGAGTTCTCCCCCGAGGAGACACACACCGCCGACTCGGTTATCATCGCCACCGGCGCCTCGGCCCGCCGTCTTAACCTCCCTGGTGAGGATAAGTACTGGCAGAACGGTGTCTCCGCCTGCGCTGTCTGCGACGGAGCCGTCCCCATCTTCCGCAACAAGCCCCTCTTCGTTATCGGCGGTGGTGATTCTGCCGCTGAGGAGGCTACTTTCCTCACCAAGTATGCCAGCCACGTTACTGTCCTCGTCCGTCGCGATGTCCTCCGTGCCAGCCGAACTATGGCCAACCGTCTTCTCAACCACCCCAAGGTCACCGTCAAGTTCAACAGCGGCGCCACCGAGATCCGAGGTGGTGAGGATGGTCTCATGAGCCACCTCGTTGTCAAGAACAACAAGACCGGAGAGGAGGAGGTCCACGAGGCCAACGGTCTCTTCTACGCCATCGGTCACGACCCCGCCACTACCCTTGTCAAGGGCCAGGTCGACATGGACGAGGATGGCTACATCAAGACTGTCCCTGGTACCACATACACCAACGTTGAGGGTGTCTTTGCCGCTGGTGATGTCCAGGACAAGCGATACCGACAGGCCATTACCAGCGCCGGTACCGGATGCATGGCTGCTCTCGAGGCCGAGAAGTTCCTCGCTGACCATGAGGATGACCAGCGAGCTGACGACCGACCCAACCCCAACTAAAAACAACAAATAACTAGACATGGACCTATATTAAGAATCATAAAACACATAGACTTGCGCCATTTTAGACGGGATATAGATATCTACATAAAGAGCAGGAGCAGTCGAGACTTTCAATCTAATCCACTTTACGTTTGCATGATATATTTTTAATCTCTTTATCATTACTTGTGACCAATGTATTTCATAAACCACACAAGATCTTTCAAACAACTTTTAGCTGCCAAACCTAGGACCACAGCATCGTTATGTCGTCCTGGCTGGTCATGGTATCATTTATTTGCTTCTTACTCTCTCCACAGGAGAGTAGGGGGCGTAATCTCGGTGCCCTTGAGTTTCTCCAAACCCTCACCACCCTGAAAAATGTCAGCATCATGTGCATCATGATTATTATGGGATTTTACTTACGTAGCTGATGAGAGGGGACACCTCAACACCGACATCGGCCTTGTCACCAACGACAATGGCACCAGCAGCCTCAACCCAGCGCTTGCCCTGGGTCATGATATCGGCCTTGCTGGTATCGGGGTCATCCTCGCCAGTGCCGGGAGCGTTCTTCAAGGGAGAGAACTCGTCCTCACGCTTGACCTCGAGTGAGGCGAACTTGTCCAGGGTCAGGAAGGGGAAGACATCGAAGACGAACTGCTCCAACTTGATGCCATTGGGCTTCTCGGGCTTGACGGTCTCGCCGCTCTCAAGATCAGCAGATGGGATCTTCTTGCGGGCGATGTGGTGGGGGAGCTTGTGAGCCCACTGGGGAATAGAGTCGAGGAAGCTGAAAGAGTAGTAGTGGTTGACAATGTTGGCAGCACGGAATCGAAGGAGATCAGACTGCCTAGGGTCAAGCTCCTCGGCGGTGGCCTTGTCAATCTCGGAGTACTCAACAACATCGGGCTTGCCGTTCTTGGAGAGAATCAGACCGACGGACTCAGTAGCGTTACGCTTACGGACAACCTTGGTGGCAATGTCGACGTTTAGGGCAGCAGAGAAACCAATGAAGACGGGATCGGCGACCCTCACAAGGCAGTTGTCAACGCAGTAGGCGTGGATGTGCTGAATACCGCGCTTTCGCATATCATCAACGACACCAGAGACGACAAGAGCGTTGTAGAGGCCACCGTTTCCATCAGGGGCAACAGCGACCTTGCCCTTAGTCTCGAGAAGGATCTTGCCATCGTTGGAGATGCAGGGCAGAACACCCTGCTCGAAGATCTTGACGTTGTCCTGGCTCAGGCCAAAGTAGTTGTTTTCCTGAAAGAACTTCTCGGTAGGTCCACGGGTAGGACCACTGGTCATGACATACCAGGGAACCACAGCGTTGGAGCCAGCAGACTTCTTGGCGGCGAGCTCCTGGATCTTGACAATTCGCTCACCCTGGAGTTGGAAGAGAGATTTGTGGGAGGGCAGGCCAATGTCGTAGCAGCCCTTGGGGGCAGAGCTACCCAGACGGGTGCCCTGGCCGCCAGCCATGAGGACAACGGCGACCTGACCCTTGGAGATGAGGTCAAGACCGGAGTCGTACCACTTGGAGATATCATCGGCACTCGAGTCGAGAATGCTAGCGGTAGCAGATTCGGGGAGAGGCTCGAGGCGATCAGGCTCATCGCTGGTCTTGGGAGGGTTCAAGGCGCGGTGTGTGATGTCGTTGATATGGGCGGGGTCGAAGGCAGAAAGCTGCTGGTACAGAGTTCCTCGCTCGGCTGATGAGAGGGAGTCGTAGAAGGTGAAGACTTGCTCTTGGCCAGCCTTTGTGTACTTCTCCTTGAGCTCGTTGAGAGCCTCGGGGCTAGGCTCAGCAGGGGCATCGTTGGACTTGCCAAGGTGAAGAGCTTGCTTGATGGCCTCCATTGTGATGTAAGTGTATGTGAGGTTTGGAGTTGCGGTGAGAGCGATCAGAGGCTCGAAGAAGAATGTCCAGAAACTTCACAGAGACGGAGTGTTCAAAGGCTGGAATTGAAGAAGAAAGAAGAAGAGAAAAGAGGAATGAGCTAGGAACTATGGGGGTGGGAAGAGTTGAGATCTAAATACGAATTGGAGGAAGTCGATCTCGGAAAGATCCTTAGGTACACAGCAGCCCGCGACTTTCTTTTACTTCTCCCGTTGTCCCTGACGTCTTCGGTCTTACCTCAACTTCCCTAGCAACTAAGAAGCCTCTTAGCTTACCTGGTTGCTACGCTCTTACCTTACTTGTAACACCGTTTACCTCACCGTAAGTAAGGTACAACCTAAGGTAATGCTTGAAGCTCCTCCCACGCCGCCAACGCTGATGCCCCTCAGCTGCCCCGCCTACTCCGTCGGTACGCAAGGTCCAATTGAGCTTGGTCCGCCAATCAGAACGGGGGAATTGGCGGCTGAGGGACTCCATCAAATCCTGCCTCATGCTTGCAAGTTGGTGCTGATGCAGCGGCTTTGCTGAGAGCGCTATAGCGCCCATGTTGTAACGCTGCCACCTCCTATTGGATTTTATGATAACTGATGCGTACGTAAGCTCAGCGACTTGTACAGTCAGAATTTACATCAAGATCTGGAAACTCAAAGAACAGACTAATGACGATTGTAATGGCTGATGTCGTATTTGTCGAGACTAGCACGGGATTCGCGATGTTTACGAAAAGGAAAAATGAGCCAGATTTTCGTCAGGGACCTGCAGGATGCGCAATTATCAACTTTGGCTGGCTTCCATGTCTCATAACCCCACCATGACATTGACGCCCGGAACTCAGACACGAACTTGCAGGGCTGTTTTATGTGGCTGTGGCGGCTGACATTGGGTCTCAGGTGCTGAAAATAGCACTCTGGGCCAGGAGGCCAGGTCCTGGGTCACCTTGGTTACGATATAATCCGTGCACTAAGTTATGTTGCCTCCCAGTACTGCTTTGGAAGAGATTTATGTAATGGAAGCACAACATCCAAGGATAGTGATGATGGTGAGTATGAGGAAAGTATGCAATTTATCGAGGTGTTTTCCCTTAAGAACATATTCATGTAGACTCTTGAGGGCGGACTTTCAGCTGGAGCCAATTATTAGACCCCTGATTTATTGTCGGGCCCAAAGCTCCTGTTTCTTAGCTTTGAGAGAGACCTTCAGATCTGGCTGCCTGTGGCGAATGAGCCAGACCAGTCCTCACGCTGTTAATTAGGAGAACAGTTACCTAAAGTTAAGGCATCAAGCGATAGATTTACAAATATGATGTGTTGATCTCCGAGAAGAATTTCAATATATATCTGCCATTCAATTAGAACTCTTTGGATCGTCTCATTATTCTCCGGCTGGCAAAAAAACCGCTAGACTGTCCCATACTACCACTTACACCAACAGACTGCCTAGTCACAATGACGAGAAGCAAAGCTGCCCAAGAGGCCACTATTCAAGATCCTGTTTGTGACGATGGCGCCAAAGAGGAACAGGACATCTCAAGTTCGCCTCCTCAGCCAGCAACCTTCAAGGGACGTCTTCAAATGAGTGACTTCATGTTCAAATCAAACGAATCTTCAAGTGGACAGACTTCCCCCATACGAAGATCCCCGAGATTCACAACTCCCACCATTTCGACCCCAACCCCATCCGTTTCAGTCGCCAAAACGAAGCGGACCAAAGAGCTAGATGCTGAAGATATAGAGAAAGAGATCAAACCAAAGAAAAAGAGAGCACGTCAGGCTTCTGGATATGCACCTCCCTCAACATACGCACATCTTAATGGCCTGCCAGACGCCATCGCCTCCAATCTTCTCGTTCTCTTCATCGGTCTGAACCCTGGCATACAGACAGCACGAACAGGCCATGCATATGCTCATCCTTCCAACCTGTTCTGGAAGCTCCTCTACTCAAGTGGCCTTACACCGCGTCTCTGCAGTCCAACCGAAGATCGTCAACTCCCTGAACTGTACTCCATGGGATTCACCAACATTGTCGCTCGACCCAGTCGCAATGGCTCCGAGCTTAGCAAGCAGGAGATGGACGAGGGGGTTGAAATCCTTCACGAAAAGTGTCGCAAGTATCGTCCCGAGTCTGTATGTGTGGTGGGTAAGAGTATCTGGGAGAGTATCTGGCGCGTAAGACACGGCAAACCTGTTGGAAAGGCTTTCAAGTATGGCTGGCAGGACGAATCTGAGAATATGGGTGTGATCGAGGGCGAATGGGAGGGATCTAAGGTGTTTGTGTCGAGCAGCACAAGTGGCCTTGCTGCTACGTTATCCCCAGCCGAAAAAGAACGTATATGGGCAGAAATTGGCACATGGGCTCAGAAACGGAGAGCTGAGAGGGAGCTTGAGGCAAAAGAAGAGAGCAACTCGGTGTTTAACAGTGTATAGTGTATGAACTCTTTTCGACAAACAATTCACTACAGCAGTTGATTGTACGGCGGCTTATTCCTATCCTAACCATCTAGAATGAACTTTTGCCTTACCAGGCCCTTCTGATTTCAAGTTGTAAGTACATCTTCTCCCCAACTCCGTTACGCCAGAAGCCAAAGCACCTAGAGCCTGGCCTTTCACTTGCATCGCTTCTCAACCACATTAGGTCCATTCTCCTCGTACTCCTTTCGCGAAATCCACATCTGGTGGAAGGTTCCCAAACTAGCGAGAATGCTACCGCCGATCCAGGCACCGAAGCGTCGTTCACTCGTGAGACCTGCCGCATGAATCTTGATCTTGAGTCCAGGATACATCGCGATCAACTCGTTGTTTAGGCGGTCGTTGAATCCATTGATCAGACTGGTGCTGCCAGTTACAACGACGTTAGCCAGGAGATTACCCCGGAGATCGACGTCAACTGCGTTCAAAGCAGAGCGGATGAGCTCAGGGATGGTTTGGGCTTTGGTGAGTTGCTCAGCATCAGAGCCGTTGTATCCGACGGTCTCGTCAAACATGCCCTCTGTCACTCTGAATCGTTGCTCGCGCCACATCTGGTTATAACCGTCTGGCATTTCGAATACCCGGCCGGGTTGCGTCTTAACATAATCCTCATTGCCGGAAACACTGTAACGACCAGGGCCTCGCCAGACTTCTACTACTGACTCCTTGAATTCCGTCAACACACGCTCTTCCTCATATGCGCGGAATGAATCGTTGATCTGAAAGGGGAAGTGTCGTAGTCGGACTGAAGGGGGTGCCAAGGCGTCGACAGGTGTCTTGTTCTCGATCATGAAGGTGGGTGTCAGCTCGACCTTGGGCTCTGATGTTTCAAAGAGATTTCGAATCTGAGATGAGAGCCAGATACCACCAACAGGAGACTTCTGGATAGATCGCTTCAATACCATGCCGTCGTGAATAGCTGTGACCGAGGTGTTGGCACCGCCCACGTCAATAACCAGTGAGGTAGCCTTGCCAGCGGCGAATGCTGCCAATACCGGAGTGCGACTCAGCCAGAAGGCAGGGCACCCCCAGTTCTCCATGATGATCTCAATAGCCTTCTCACGAGCCTTGGGTGTGTTCCAGGGAGCCTCTGTGATCAAGAGGGGATTCTCACCCAAAGGCTTCTCGGCAGATTCGGCAGCGTCGGCGTCGTCCATGGCCACATCACCCTCTCCGTCCTGGCCTTCTGCCTTGGGGTCGTCGTTTAGACCGTTCTTCGAGGGAGGTGTTTGTCGCTCGGGTTGTAAGCGCTTAACAAGCATGTTCTCCCAAATTCGAGCCGCAACATCCCAGTCCTCCACCACGCTATCCTTATTCATGTAGTTGCGGACTTCGAAGTCGGGGCGAGGGATGAGGCACTCATCGCCAAACAGATCTTTAGGGTTGTCGCCGGTTGTGTGGCCGTAAAACGATGGGAGGATAGATTTGGGAACATCTTCGCCAGCGAAGCCAGCTCGAGTGTAGCAGTATCCAGGATCGAGAACGAGGGCAGAAACCTCATCTATATAAACATATGTTAGTGGAGATCTTTGGCGGGCTGACGCGACATGGGGAGCTAGAGCTGCGCGTACCTCCTCCATAGATGTCAGTGGGCTGCATAGACGTGGGAAGGGGCTGTTGAGCCATTGTTGATGCTTTATGGATGATATTCGCTATTCGGAGATGGTGAGGGTGGATTGAACGATCCGGCGCAAAAGTATCGCGGAATTGGTGGAGTTGCGCCAGACCAAGCGATTGATGGATGTTCGCGTTGGAACAAATTTCAGCCTTGAGTGGTTGGTAGGTAAGGCAAACATACATAGACGACGCCACATATTGTCAGGCTGCGGTGTGGCGGTCATGGCTCCACCAAAGGTAGCCGGATTATTTTCGGCGAACCGGCTCTTTTTAAATTTTCGAAGATCGGCTCCAAATCACTTTCTTTTTTTCTTCATACATGGAGCGAGAGTTCCATGTTACCATCATGATTGTAAGTACGCACGCATATTCCTCTCAATTATCTCTCTTCCCTTTGCCTAAATGATGAATTCGCATACTCGCTTCAGAACCGCTGCGATTGACACGGCTTGCTGTGGTTGATTTAAACTGCCAATTTTCTGACTCTAGTGCAACGCTTTCTTTATATCATGTTTCAGCAATGAGTTTATGAAGCATTGCTAACCTAATTGATAGAAGCCATGATGTCTGTACGATACTTGCGACAGGCCAGTCGGCCTTTAATACAGTCGATCTCCCAAGCCTCAAGTACTCGTTGCTCACATGCACTCAGCTGTGGCAGTTCCTCAAGGACATTACGGGGCCCATCAAGAGCTGCATATGGGAGGTCCCTAGCTACTTCGGCGGTCAGGAGCCAAGATGGCCTGGAGGGATACTCGTCTTTCAAGCAACAGCGCCGAACTGAGCTCTGGGCGGAGAAAGAGAGTGAGGATCCTCTATTCGAAGAGACACACCCTCGCCTCATTCATCGTGCAGAGCGCATGACGATACCTGAGTTTCATGAAGCTTTCCGAGATGCCCTTGATGAATCCAAGGACATCAGCGTTTGTGGCCGGGTTCGCTCCAAGCGCGTCGTCGGAAAGAATCTTATCTTTCTCGATATCGTGAATGAATTTGCGCGTCTACAGATCATGCTCAACCGGTCAAAGTGCATGGTAGAAGAGGAGGCAAGGGGTTTAAAGTTCGCATTGTTGAGAAATTTGATAGAAGTGGGCGACCACATATGTAGGATCCCTAATGCTTATCCTGTTATATCCCAGATGCTTACAGCCTGGCAGCTGTCGTTGGTATACCGGTTCTTACTAAAGCCGGCGAACTCACCTTGGAGGCCAAGAATCTACCTGAACTTCTGTCTCCTACCATGGAGCAGATCCCAGAGAAACTTACGGATCCCAAGACCAGAATGCAAGAACGTCATGTTGATATGTTGGTGAACCGACAAGCAATTGATGTCCTCCGACTGCGCGCCGAGATCACCAAGCACATGCGTGATTACTTTCACTCAAGGAAATTCCTCGAGTTCCAGACACCGATTCTCGCTGAAAACGCTGGTGGTGCGGTGGCCCGCCCTTTTGTTACGAGAGCCACTGAGTTCAAGGATAAAGACCTTGCCTTGCGCATCGCCCCAGAATTATGGCTCAAACGTCTCGTTATTGGAGGCGTCGACAAGGTCTTTGAGATTGGACCTTCGTT
The DNA here is from genome assembly GCF_013396075.1 of Fusarium subglutinans. Classification (NCBI taxonomy): domain Eukaryota; kingdom Fungi; phylum Ascomycota; class Sordariomycetes; order Hypocreales; family Nectriaceae; genus Fusarium; species Fusarium subglutinans. The sequence continues at coordinate 205,425 of NW_023502091.1, read as the reverse complement.
CCGTAACGAGGGTGTTGACGCGACACACAACCCTGAGTTTACTATGTGTGAGTTCTACAGCGCCTACAGTAACCTGGAGGACTTGATCAACCAGACCGAAGAGATTCTCTGCAGCCTTGCCCAACACTCCCAGGATCTCATCTCTACCCAACTCACATCTCTGCCTTCCATCGACATGAAACAGTTTGTGCGACCTTTTAAACGGGTCGAGTTCGTTCCCGCACTTCAAGAGGCCCTCGGGCTTCGTCTGCCCAAACTCTCATCTCCAGATGCTCTACCCGAACTCCTGGCTATCCTAAAGCTTGCTGGCATCAAGGTGCCAGGTGATGTGCCTACCTCGCTGGCCAAACTGCTTGATCGTCTGGCTGCCGTTTACCTGGAACCGATGTCATTCACGGAGCCTATCCTTATCATGAATCATCCCGCCTGCATGTCACCTCTTGCGAAGAGCTTCCTCTGCCCACAAACCTATCAGTTAATATCCGCCCGTGCAGAACTCTTCATTGGTGGCCGTGAGTTGGCAAACATGTACGAAGAGGAAAACGACCCCGAAGAGCAGAAGCGTAAGCTACTCGACCACCGACACCTCGTCAACAAGGATGACGGTAGCATTGCCATTGAACATAACGAGACGCCTGAAGGCGCAGCAGCTGTCGAGGAAGCTCTGGATGAGCCTTTTGAAGATGAGGACGGCGACGCTGCTCCCCTCGATCAAAGTTATGTCAAGGCTCTCGACTATGGCCTGCCCCCTACTGGCGGCTGGGGATGTGGTGTCGAGCGTATGGTCATGCTGTTTTCTGGTGCCAACCGCATCAGCGATTGTCTAAGCTTTGGTACGCTAAGAAATGTCGTTGGACTTTCGGCAGGAGAAGAGAACAAGACAAGCTCCGAAGAAGATAAGAAGCTCGAAGACAAGCAGTCGACCTCTGAAAGCTCATAACCAATTCTGGAGCGGATGTACTATCAGTAGACTCTAATCATCGCGATGATGTATGAATGATGGAACTGTATAATAGTGTAACAATGGCTATACCCTAGAGAGCTGTATAGAACAATAGATGATACATGGTGTTCATGCAGAGTATCTAGACTAAGGTAGGCAAAGAATGATAAGATGACAACACAAGTGGGTTTATGGTGGACCAGTTATGGAACAATTCTCAACTGGTATCTTAATATATATGTACAAAAGAAGAGGTATCAAGATATTCAAATCAAACAAACAGCAAACAGATCCAACTCAGGTCTCACCTTTACACAGACACAGACAGCTGGAACAGGCTGCTTCCCTTCTTAGGGGAAGACATGGTCTTAATCCAGTCCTTCACAGTCTCATCGCTCAAAGACGATCCAAAATCAAAGCTATCATCCAACTGCTTGATGGCAACGCTCGACGTACGCTCACAGAACACAACAGCAACCTTGATGTACTTGTCGGCAGGACGCATGAAGTAATCAGAGCTTCCAGCGCCGTTCGTCAAGTGGAATGTACTCTTGCACTTATCATCGCCAGTAGCGAGGACCTCGTAGATGTCGACCTCACCACAGCCTGTCTTCCAGCAGCTGCATCCGCTGTATTGGCCAGTTCGGGGAATGCGGCCGTTGAGAGCCCAGAGGGCGGGCATGTCGCCGTTGAAGCCGGTGTTGCCATCGAAGGGCATCTTGAAGTTGAAGAGGAAGATCTTGTTTGAGCCGGAGAAGCCCTCTGTAAGGGGGGTTAGTGAGTGTTATGTTTAGGTTGAGGGGGAGGAGGAGATGGCATACTGTAGGCAACATCAGGGACACGAGAGTAACCGCAGCTCTCGTCACACTTCTCAGAGCTGAAGATGGCGAATTCTTTGTTGGAAGGGATGAAGACGTCCTTCAGGATCTTGGGAGAAGAGGAGCCACCGTTTCCGTTGGCGTTGAGGTAAGAGAGAGAGTTCCCCCAGGTGCTATACTTGATCAGTATCAAGGTGTGTTGAGATATGTATAGTGACTCACTTGTCAAAGACTCCAGAGCCCTCACCACCATAGTTGCCCATGAAGATAACATTATCAGCAACACGTCGCTGAGCGTTGTAGTAAGAAGTACGCTTCCAGTGTCCGCCGGGAGTAGCAGTGTACTCCTTTGCCTTTGAGGGAGCCTTGCTCTTGACCTGGTTCACCTTGCTCTTTACATTTTCAACCTTGCTCTTGATCTTGTCCAGGGGCTTCTTCTCATTGACAACATTCACAGAGTCGGTAGGGGCAGCAGGGATAGCAACAGGAGCAGCCTGGGTAGCAGGGCTTCCGTTGTAAGTGTTCTCCCAGGATACGACTTGTCCGTTGATGGTGGCAGTGACCCAGTCCCCACGCTTCTTCTTGCGCTGTTCGTGGAAATGACGATGGCCGTGGAGGTGAGGAGAGGGAGCAGAGTCACGCTTCTTCTCGCTGGAGCCGAGGTTGTAGACTGCAAACTCCTTGAGGTTGAAGGGGCCTCGAATGTGGACAGACAGCTATGTTTTGTGAGTTTATACTGTGAAATAGCTGAGTGACGGTCAACTTACATCCTCACTCAGAGGTCCAAGAGCGCCGTCGTAAGAAAAGGGCTCCTGATCACAAGATCCATCGTCTCCCATCTTTGTAACAGCCTTGAAATTTCCGCTGCTGGAGAATCCCTCATAGAGAATCTGATCAATAACACCGCAGAACCAGTTTCCGCCTTCGTTGACGGCGCTGCCAGAGCATTGTTGTGTGAGGGCTGTGGCGAGGCCCGTGTAAGCCAGAATGGAAAGATTAGTGACCTTCATGGTTTCAAGTCTTTAATCTATTCAGTCCGAGTGACTATAGATATTTGGAGACCTATTCTGGAGTCGCTGAGATCGTCGATATCGACAACTGCAAGGAGTGTTTCGGTGAATGTCTTCAAAGAGTAGACTCGAAAGACAACAGGTTATAATGAGTGACTAGAAGTAAAGATAAAGGAGTGTATAGTTCAAAAAAGCAAGAAATGCCGAAAATGCACGACTGATATGTTTCAGGACCAACCTCTAGGAGGAACTCGAAGGATGGGGAGGATTCCCATCCTTCAGCGGGGAGATGGGCGATATTAAAGAGGATCCAAATAACACAACTATTACTTTAGGGACACTGCGGCGGCTGCTGCAGGACTCAAGGGGGGTAACTAAAATCTGGGCAGCAGATCTCAATTCTGTTCCTGGCACCACCAAGCCTGGCTAGCAAGCGTATAGTGTATGTACGGAGTAATAAAGACGGCCAAGATAGGTTGGGTGGTGTATTTGTTTCAGGCTACGAGGGGACTGTAGAGCCTCGGCCAATTACAAGCGTCAAATGACTTATTGAGAGTGGTTAATAAAGGGAACGGCCTGGCCATGCTGCTTTGGGAAGTTGAGGGCATCACAAAGAGCCACGCTTTGGCGTGTGGATGATGGCGCAGTGGTCTTGGCTTTGGGCCCGTCCCTTGTTTTAGGCTGGGGGCCAAGATGCTTGATTAGACGCCGAGACGCCATATAAGATTGCATTCCCCAGATAACTTAGTATTTGTTGTTCTGACGCATGATGAGTGACTGTTAGTCTATGTTATACAAGTGATGGGCCTCATGAATATCAACGAATATCACTCAGCCAAGTCACAGCAACTACAACGACTACGTGGCCAGCATCAGCTCAACTAACAAACGATCAACATTAGTCGAAACAAAAGAGGCTGGTCCTATGTAGTAAGTAGTAGAAAGTGGGTGTGGTCAGTTCCCCTGCAACACCAAGAAAAGGCCAACGCTTGTCTAGTCTTGGCTTTCCTTGGCGTGTCCCCTAATTTATTTTATTTTTGACTCGTATCGTAATCGTCACCAGGAACAATGAAGAGCATGAGAATGCCTTTGTTACGAGGAAGAGTCGCTCTCTGGAATGTCCACGTGCTGCTTGACTCGAGATACTCTTTTAACCTATCAGCCTACCTATGTTAGTACATTTCCAGCCCCCTCAAATATTAATGTCACATTTAAATAGTGGAGATGAGCATATCACTATCTCACTGAACAATGCTGAAAGACGTCAGTCAGTCACTCAGTCAGTCACTCATTCTGATACAATTATTGAGATACAACAAAGTGTATAGAGACAGTTCTTTGTTGGACCAAAAGCAATTAGTTTGAGCCCTAGCTGATAAGAATTCGTTGTTGAATCGCATCTTATTGGGTCTGTATGGCCTCAGTTCAGCCACGACTATCTATGCTACGGAGTAAACAACTCATCAATACGGAGTACTTAGAAAGTCAATGCCCTATGCTGTATATTTCGATCTTTTTTTTAGTCACGAGATTTCACATTTCCGTCAACACATTCATGAGAAAGGCGGGAGCTCCATGAGAATTCTTCTCTATATCACATTATTTTGAGACATCTTATGCCTGATGCGGAACTAACTTAGGACTCGACTCGCAAGTCCAAGCTTTCCTGCTTTTATCATCTTCAGATCTTCAGATTTCATCGCCGTGCATCCGTATTCCCAAGTAACCATGCTTTTCCACACATGCAAACCTTTCCAGATCACAGTGATGCATTCCCTAGTCATCGAAACCACCCCATTCACCATCATCACCACTGTCCTCGTTCGCTTGTAATTTCCTCTTCTTGCTACCCTCAATAGCACCGCGGCGGTTGTTCTCCTTTCGTCTCTCATACCCACTCTTGGACGTGATCTTGGCCTTATTTCCACTCCGGCGCGCTTCCACACCTCGCTCCTTGAGCTTCTTGCGGTCTGCCTTGCCGACATTAGGGAGGGCATCTAGGAGCCACTTCTGCACCCCAGCCTCATCTCCTGTTTTGCCAGCCTGCTTCTCGCTTGCAGCGATAACATTGGCCACCATCTTGACGAAGGGGATGTCCTCCTTGGTGTAGAATGTGACCGCCACGCCACCTTCGCGACCTGCTCGGCCGGTTCGTCCTGCGCGGTGGACATAGCCCGCGCTGGAGCCGGGGACATCGTAGTTGACGACACCATTAACACCGGCAAAGTCTACACCTCGTGCCAACACATCTGTTGTGATCAGAACCCAGATGTCTCCAGCACGGAACTTGCGCATGATGGAAGATCGAGCAGAGTCTGTGAGACCACTGTGAAGGGCAGCAATTCTTGCTGACCCACCAGCCTCTAGAGGAATATCGTATTGCAGTTCCTCATATAGAGCAGTTGCTCGGTCAATTGTTTGCGTAAAGACCAAGAAGGGGGGCCGCAGAGGAGGGCCCGAGTCATCAGCAGCCGTAGGGTGCAGCAGCTGGCGCAATGCCAGTAGCTTACCTTGCTCAGTTGCAGTGTAGATAAGCTTGTGGGCAATGTTTGGAACAGCAGTATCCTTGAGACCGACGACTAGTCGCACAAAGGGCTTCGGTGTAATGCCCAGCGACTGTGCTCTTGAAGCCAACTTCTCCGTAACCATAGACTCAATGTTTGAGCCCATTGTAGCAGACCAAAATGACACCCTCAGGTCGGGATTTGTACATGCTGTCCAGTCAGACATCATAGCATCTCGGAAAAGAGGATCAAGCAAAACGTCCGCCTCATCCAATATCAAGTCTCTCACAGTAGGCAGAACCTTTTGTGTGCTTGGAGGTCCTGAAGTAAGAAACTTGAGTAGGAGGAAGGGTGTGGTGACCAGAATATCAGCCTTTGTGATTTGCTTGGGCTTGTCGTCTGCCTTGTTCTCATCTTCATCCTCAGAATCTGACTCCTTGTCCTCTTCATCCTCAGAGCCATCTTCTGTCATATCCACTTGCTCGGCTGAAAGTTGTGTGTGCTTCTTCATCGAAACGACCTTCAGTCGAGTTCCTTGAGCAAGCTTTTGTCCTTCGCTAACAATCTGGTGCACCAGTTCGCGAGTTGGTGCAACAATGATCGCCTCGAGTTCGTGAATATCGCCGAGGCTTTGCTGCGAGCGCCTGCGCAGGATATTGTTGATAGCGGGAACCAAGAAACTAATGGTCTTTCCGCTTCCTGTTGGGGCGATTGCGAGGAAATCGACTCCTGCTTCTAGTCCATCTTCGTCTTTCAGGGCAGCCTGGGGGTGTACGAGAAGAGGAAGACTGCCCATCTGAACTTCAGTAGGAACTCGGTATCCCTGGAATACAAGGTTGTCTGCGACCTTATTTGAGAGGCCGTAGGCATTGCGCAGCTCGCCAAAGGAGTCCAAAGGTTGTGGGAAGAGCTGCTTCTTTCCGTCTTTCTTCACTTCAACAGCCGCCTTCTTCTTTTTCTTGCTCTTCTTGACCTTGGATTGATCCTCTGTCTTGGAGAGGAGAGCAATCTTTAATCGATGCGATCGTAGCAGCTGGCGACACTCGTCCTCACTCAACAATCGAGAAGGCCGTGTAGGTTTCGGTACTTGAACGGGCTCCTCCGTCTCAACGACTGCCTTGGCTACAGGCTCTGGCTTGGGGGCAAAGAAGTCGACTTCGGGGAGCTCATCGTGAGCTTCGGGTTCGGGCTCATTCTTTGTTCGCTTTCGCTTCTGGCCGCGGACCTGATCATGGTAGAGCTGAGGGTTTGTAGATGTGCCAGCCGAGGGCAGCTTCTGCAGAGAATTGCTGGAGTTTTGGCTGTTCTTTTGTGTCTTTTTGGTTCCACGGGATAGAACCTTGAGGATATCCATTATGAAGTAAGAGAATGCGCTATAACGCGTGGTTGAGCAGCGAGCTTGGGCTAGAGATCCAATATGAAAAAAAGTGCTAGCAACTGAGAATTGCATTCAGAAATTTTAGTGGACCCATCCATGTTGGTTTGACGGAAATCATTGCGGATAGTGGGGGTGGGTGAACAGGATGTGGCTGGTGTATAAGCACCGCCACAACCGTTGAGATCTGCTAAGGTTACAGGCACCGTTGGTTAGTGTTAGTGGGCGCTATGCTATGGATGGTTCAGTAAATCCCCGACCCGAGATCGATGGGAAGCTGTCCTCAGGGTGTAAGAAGACTTCTGACGTTACACTGAGGTGTTAAAGAAACTTGGTCTAAGATCTTCTATATCTCTACTAAATTATACTAAATTAATCTAAATTTACCCAAGGCTTTTTGTCACCTAGAATAGAGGTCTCAAGTTTTATTACATCCCCTTGGCTGTTAGCAACTGCACACTTTTTGAGCATCAGGAACGCTCCAAGGATGATCCATTATTGGGGGTCATCTCATCCAATGAAACTCTTGGTCTGTACAGTAAAACATGTTCTATTAGTGTCGATCTCCGTCATAATCTTATCCAACTTTTTGCTGCACGCATGAGCATGATGCATCCCAAGGTTGACGTCACTCTGGCTGCCAGGATAGCCAGCAATCAGGATTTGGAGCTCGCAAGCATGGAAAATACATGAAACTTGGTATTTCTGCTTCTGTTTCTCTGTATTTTATGTCTTGCATTCCCCATCTTCATTCTGCCCTGCATTGTCACTCTTGCATCTAAAGGCAGATCAGTCAGATCTTCAGACTACCTACTTAAGTACAGTACATATCTCTCCATTCAACGCAACACAGACAACCGCCATCATGCCGACTATGCTTGGTCTCACCAACGATCGCTCGCCTCATGGGCTTAACGCGGAAGAAAGCAAATTCGGTGGTCCCTCCAGCCAAAGAGGCATGGAACTTGCCCCGCGCCAACAAAATGGCAGCATTGTGTCCGGCATCGAAGGCTCCGACTTCTTCAATGGCGGTGGCAAGCAAAAGGAGCACGACGCAGATGAGGAGTCAGATGAGGAGAACCTGAAGACCATCAAGGGCCGTAACCTCTCCGCCGTCAAGGAGATGGAGACTCTTCTCTGGCGTGCCCTCTGCGATAAGCCCAAGACTGCCCTTAAGTACATCGCCAAGGACGCCGTCATGTCGAACCGCTTCCTCTTCGGCGACCCTGTCCCCCGAACCGCTGACTCTGATCCTTCTCTAGAGGAAGAGATCAAGCACTGTGAGGAGTGGCTCGCCTACAAGATGCACGACCCTCAACCCGTCGAGATTGGTCTCATGGCTGCTGCCATTGGCTACAAGCTCATCCTCTTCCGCCAACTTGACCAGGGAGATGGTAACTTTGGTATGCAGACCATCCAAGCCACATGTTCGAGCTCCTGGAGGCAACTTGCTAGTGGCGATTGGGAGCTTACTAGTATGTTTGCTGGTTGAACGGTTTGATGATATGGATGATTGCATGAAATGGACTGGCGTTAATTGATGAAAGGAGTATTGGTTGGTTAGTGATTCGTGCCTAAGGGAGCTACATCATAAATATGAACAACAGGTTGCTTGCACATCAAATATCAAATCTTCTGTCTTTCATTCGGTTGAGTCTCTCACTGCACGCAACATGAGGTGAATAACAAGGCTTTTGTCGTGTGACAAACAACGCTTTTTTTACCCACTATGTAGCTTCTTGATACCTTGGTGTCAAAACAATCAATGCCCACGCTCCAACTAAGATACTGGCAGCTGCCTCCAAACTCAAGCTCTCCAGAGTCCAGGATTGTCCGAAGATCACACATCAATCTAAGAGCTCCAACGTCTTGGACCAAGACTTTCGATGATAATCTCGAAAGTTGGATCTTTATTCTTGTTTGGTGGAGTGCTGTCTATCAATGTGTCAATAAGACGTTTAAACCTCTGCTGTAACACCTGAAACCTCTCTTCAGTACGAGCTTTCCGTCTATATGCCAGATCTTGTCTCCCAACAGTACACTCGAGGGAGATAGTTATGCCGCTATCTTTTTCGAAATTTATGTCTTCTATAATATCTGCAAGTGACATGCGAAAGAAGCTTCGTGCTGGACACCATTCATAACTCGAGTTCTACTCGGTGCGGTAGACTGTGAAGTCGATAGCGACCAGGCGGCCAGATTGAAGTATTGTGCCAGTAGGGTCAGAGGTCAAGGGGTCACTGGAAGTTGAATCTTGGCTGTGATTTTGTTCTTTGCCGTGATCTTGTTCTTGGTCGTAGTCTTGCTTTGAGTCGTAGTCTTGCTCTGAGTCGTAATCTTCTTCTCTGCCATAATCCTCTTCGTTTAGGTAAGAAGAATATGGTTCTTCATCTGGTAAGGAATCTGGTATAGGTGCATCAGGCCTTCTCCCTTCGCCTGACTGGGTATCTTGAATTCTCATATCCTCTGTGATCTGAGGATTATTCAATTTCGACTGATCAACCTGAGAAGTCGATGTTGACTGCCCTGGGATCTTTGGTGGTTCTGCATTGTTGTTCGAAGCGTCGACCGAAGAAGAGATAGGATGCACTTGACTGTGGGCATGGTCACTCTTTGAAGATATCTTATGACGCGTGATAACAAGCTGAAATTGAGGTTTGTTTTCCGAAATCTGCGGGTGTATGGGTGAAGAACTGGCGTGATCTGGCGCTGGATCGTCCTTCTTGATTGTTTTATCCAAAGCCATGTTGGGTGCCTCTTCAGTGCTACTGCGAGGCAATGACGATGACTGATCGTGGCCGCCAGACCCGTCGAGGTCTTTTGGACTGTTTTCTGACTGCTAATAGATACGTTAGTACTCAACGAAACAAAATGACAATTGCCCAATGCTCTGGGCATACAGTTGGGTCAATGCCACGGCTCCTGACTGCATTAGATTCTCCCACGGTATATACCTGTTGGAGAGGGATGCTCTTGGGGGAGCTATTCGAGAATGGGGAAATAAAAGGACAGCATCTGCTTCTCTTGGAGGAGGTTCGGTTTGGGTCAGAGGAACTTGCCATGGTTTCGCGGTGGTGCTTGTATTGAAACTGTCGTGGCGATGGTGTCTCGAGAATATGCGCTTAATCTCTGTGTCTTCTGAAGAGTGCTTTATGATGATTAAAGAAAGTAGCCGTACTGATAGTGATTGATTGTATTGAAGATGTTGTCTTGTGATGGATGGAAGGGTGAAGATTGGGTAGGAACTCAGAAACGATGAATACCTAGAGAAGCTTCGGTATGGGTCAGGTGTACCTACCTGAAGAGGCATCTCAAAATAACAAAGGCAAGTTGGTCTTTTGGGAGGTGCTACTATCACCTTGAGGAGAGCTTCAAAGGTTTTGTCAAGGAAAGAAGGCCACGCAAACTGTTCATACCACGAAAGAGTCATTGCCATAATCGAGCAGCCCTTGGGGGGCAAAAACAAACATCTCAGAGGCCGAGTCAAGGCGCCATATCCAATAATAACAGAGGCATGCATGTAGCCAAAAGTTAGGCATCAAGGATTTATCCAAATCGTTTCGTTTCTTATTATTAAGTTCATAAGTTCCCTTACCACGGCTGATTGCCTTGTTATGGTGCCCTAAAGAGATAGACTGAGACAGCTGGACACTGATAAAATGATTACACCAAATGTATACTCTCTAGCATAATAACAATAATATCATTTGAACTCATGACTGTGTTACGGCCCATGATTGTTCCGGCACCGAATGCCCATAATTTCCCTGCTCTTGACGGTGAATGTGCTGAAGCACGTCTATCCTGGTGAGAGATTTGTTGTGGTGGCTTCGGTCGAAATCCCCAACTGGTAGATTATATCACCGTAGGTTCCAATCGCATCTTGACCAGCTCAAAAGGCCTGTATCGCGATCTTATTCAGGCCGCGCGACAGGCGACGGAATCCCAAAAATGAATTCAAATGCTCCCGACGACGCGATGATGACCAACTCATCATCCCCATTTCTCTGGTAGCGCAAGAGCACCGCCACGCCTCGTCTGCCGCTCCATATATTCCAACATTTCAAGCTCTGGTATCTTCAACGCGGCGTCAGGGCGTCATGGAGCATGTTGCTAATATCTCGGGGACTCGTGTCGTTATTGATGAGTTTCGAAGTCGACGCCGGAGATTTGTGACTTGTAAATTTGTTTCCTCAACTCACTGATCCATCTCTTACGGAAAATCTCTCAGCGGCTCAATACTAATCTCATAGTCCAGCCTCTTCCCGTGGTTTTTCACATCCCGTGTATCGCTCTCAATACAACGGAGAAACTGCTGACGAATGTTGCCAAAAACAGCCTCGTTGTATAGATACACTTGCCGGAGACAGAATTTGGGCCCGTATTGGCGTATGCATAGCCCTATTATCATTTCCTTATCATTCAAGGGCAGAACGTCCATAAATTGTCTGAGAGTCATTGTGAAGAATTCGATCGCTGAAATGCTGAAGGGGTCGCCATGGCTACCATCGTGAAAGGAAAAAGAGAATTGGAGAGGGGTGGGAGTATTTGTAGCGTGCCCACGGAGATGCGAGCTCAGTAACCGCCGGGCCGCAGCTGTATCATAGTAGCTACTGCTGAGCTCTTCAATGTCTGGATCAGACGTGGCAGGAGTCTCCTTTTGAGAGAGTGGAGTAGATCCAAGCTTTACAGGCTGGTCTGTAGCTGTCGTTTCTGTTTCATCTTCAGAAATGCGAGCACTGCTACTGCTATCCTCTCCAGTAGGCTGAACTTCTCGTATCGCAGTTTTGAACCCACAGACGATCTCATCTGTGCTGTTCCTCTCTGCTTCTGGTGGTAGCTCCTGAGTGACATTTGTCCCTGACCCTTCGATCATGGAGGCAACGGGCGCAGGAACTGATTTTCGACTTGACCTTCGAAGGTCTTGCCTGGGGGAAACTGCTCGAGCGACTGATTCGAGCCGAACATTAGCATCTCGAGAGAACGGATCGGCTGTGGGTGCACGGAAACCGTTGAGACGCGGGCTTTTTGCACGCAGCGACGACGCGTCTGATTCCAACAGAGGCCTTTTTGTTGCCCGCACAGGCTTTTCAGTGTTAGTAGAGTGGTACCAGCATTGACCAAGAGAATTCTTACGCTTGTTCTTGAGGGTTGGCCAGGCTCATCAGCTGTCTCAGGGTTCACATTCTCATTTTGAACAGCACTAGGTAACGACGTGACCGTATCTGAGGGCATAGTGTGAGTCTGGACTGTACGTCTTATCTCCTCAATTGAAGGTAAATCCGGAGAATCAGCAGGCTCTCTGAAGTCACCATGTTAGCAAATACAACTACCACATTTGTAGATGCCAGTAGCTCACCTCTTGAGGAGGACAGAGTCACCAGACATGGGTGATTCTGGGGCTTCATAGATTTGGTATTCGTAATCAGACTCATCGCTGGACAGATCAAGGGCAATAGGCTCGTCAGGCGCATCACCTCGTTCGAAGAGATTGGTACGCCTCTTGTCTTTGCGGACCTTTATATTGTGTGATCTTCTGTTGTATAGCTGTCGAAAAAACAGCATTGTCAATGTTTTGATGAGCCTATACAGGACAGGTATAGGCCGACTGTCAGCCACTCATCCATCCATCCGAGACGCGTCAGAAACAATGAGAGGAGATTAGACTGACTGTTGGGAATCCTGTGGATAACGGTAGTTCTTTGCGTTTGCAGGAGAAACCTCATCGGGCCAGAAATGAGGGCCATGATTCTGTCTGACAAGGAAGTTTTTGGCCAGCCTGCGAAGCTTTTGCCTGCATTGCTCGTCGGCCCACTCCAATATGTCTTTGTCATCGAGGATCTTTTCGTCCAAGAAGCGGTTCATGTAAATTTTACGAGCAGTGTTGAACTCATTGAGTAGCTGCTTATCAGCATCATCGCCAAGCCCAAGGTCGCCGAGCAGTTTCTTGATCGGAGGCACGTCCTTGGTAGTTCTCGTGCGAGAGGAAAAATGCAATGGCCCGGTCCGACGCGCGGTACCTTTCTTCTTTGAGGTCATGATCAGGACGTATGTATGTAGGCACGTAGTCACGTAGAGGACAATTCAGGGATTTGCAGAGCAGGATTATTTAGCTAATGAAAAGAATGGGACGGCAGAACGGGGGGTTAGGTTATTTAGTTAGATTGGATGCTCTGCGAACCCCAGGTTTCCGACACCCCTGTCAGAGCCTCAGAGAAAAGGAGCATGGGTCTTTAGGGAATATTACAGTGGAGGCATGGTAACTTTCCACACCATGACGGCCACCGACAGTCAGATCGGCGGGCCATGGCTGGCACATGTACATACTCCGTAATGCCGGGGCCAGCAAAATATTACACTAGCCATGCACTGGACGCGCTGTGATGCTGGTTGTTGGCGGCTGATGTCTCGCTTATTACACCTGATGGTGTGTCGCGCGCGACGCGGATCAGGCGACGGGCGGATGTAATAAGAGTTTCCGACTTCTTACCGGGTGATTGATACCGTTTTCAATTAGACTTTTGATCCAATCCCAATCCCATTGTTACATGTTCCGTATCATGAGTAAACATTACATTGTGTAATATTATGTAACCTAGGTACCCATTGTTTACAGACGCTACCTCTAGAGCAGCCTTGCCCTTCACTGCCCGTCTGCTCTTATCTCTGCAGCCACAATTTCCCGTACCTCCGTAGTTTTCTCTTCTCTCCCACAACGAAAAGCAAATCCAAAGCGATTTCCCTGTTTCTGCCCCTCAAGAGGCCCATCTACTCCTGTGGGACTACCTACGGCTGCTTGCATTGCGTAACCACCCGTTTCACTGTTCGCCACGCTTTCCACAGTATCAAACATTTTACAGACTTTCGAGCGCATAACTACTAACTTAACGCGCCAAAAACAAGACTGCGTCGTTCTGATTTGATCTTGGTGGCTGTCCCACGCGTGCTTGGGTACCTTGTACATACACACATACACACATACCTACAACTACATTCCTTCCCAGGTCTCATGGATCCGAAGGCAATAGAGTCTATTCTACCTAGAGGGGAAAAAGCTAATGTGTTATTTTTACCGAGTCGCCGAAGATCTATCTCACCGAGTGGCGAGTAAGTTGATAGCTTCAAATCAATCAATCAATCAATCAATCTCGTAGCCCAAAAGAGTTTTCTATCAGCTGCTCTAAACTAAAGGTGCTATATTCGTACAAATCTGTTATTACAAAAGTCTGGTACTTGATAAGGACTGTTGACACGTTCATACCCCTTTACCCATTAAAAGGCGTTAATCCGCCAATTTCCCAAGAATAAAAATACAATACCATGTGAACACACAGAAAGAAAGAAAGAAAGAAGACGAATTCGCACCCAACCCATCCATCCATGCTAATACACTGTACAGGCCACTTCAGATAGAAATGGGCTTATCCGAAAAGTAAATCCTAAACTGTTGTCTCTGCAATACTGGAGTAGATGCAGCCCCAGAATGTCGCTGCATAATAACTCCCAGGCACTCATCTTTGAAGGATTCAAATCCGTCTTCGTCGCCATCCTCGAATTTTTCACACAAGTTGGACAATCGGCCTCTAAGAGACATGTGAAGGGTTCGGCCGTGCCTCAACCCCAACTCGCCAGCCACAGCCGCAAGAGACATGTCGAACAAGAAAGATGACGGTTTCCAGGACATAAAGTCGACGCCATTAGCGATATCGGATCTGATGACGATGGCTATTTCATGTCCATTCGGTACTTGTCGCTGTGTGTCTTCAGGCTCCAGGTTCCCAGAGAGGCCGCCTGGTTGTCTCGCTGTACTGGCCTCTGGTCTCGCTGTAGACTCCGCCTCCCGCTCCCGCTCCCGCTCCCGCTCCCGACTTGGCCCAGCTTGGACCGTTGGGCTCTGCCTGACCGGCACCTCAGGTAGCTTTCCTTGAGCTTTGGCGGAGAGGCCAGTGGTAGACGTGCCGCGGGCATCTAGTTGTCGGTCTACACCCGCTGCTATGGCTGCCTCTGTAGTCTGCCTTTCAGCCTGGCGGGCCAACTCTGCTCTGATAGCTTCGTTTGGAGACTGGCCTTGTGTCCCCCCAGCTGAAGTTCTTGGGGTGGAATCATTAGCGGTGGTTGAGGGCTGTTCGCTCTGGCTCGCAATACTCCCATGCTGAGGTCCAACTACAGCTGGGGGAGGTGAAGGGGTTGGATGTTCAGCAGCTTGAATCTGTTCTTCTGTAGCAGCCCCCGGTTGATGAACTTGCTTTCTCTTCCGTTGAGAGCTTCGGAGGGGAGGGAGACTCTGTGTCTTTCTACCACCTCGAGTGCTCTTTGGAGGCTGGGGTATCGATTTCGCAGACGTGCTCGGGTCTTGTCTCAGGACTTTGGCCTGACGGCTGCTGTCATTGGAGTCTGGCTCGACCGGGCGCTTGCCATTAAGCTGTGCCTATGAAAAGATTTAGTCTCGATAAGATGAACATGATAGAAGACACCAACACTTTCAGTGGCCCTTGGAGGGCTTAGAGGCACTTCGTACAGGTCTGTCCCAGACGCACTCTCTGCTTCTTCGCGAATAGGCATCATAGTTCCCTCTGTGTAAGGGAATAATTGAGAAGACGAAAAGGGCTCAGAGCTCGAGCTCTCCTCTGGCGTCTCCCGTCGTTGTTGGGGAAGATATAAATTGAAAGTCATAAGGCTTGTAAAGTGATCGTCTCTTGGGACCATGTCAGAAAGCCGTACTTCTGAGGCGGTGGAGATGTTCTTACGTGGACGGCCCTGATGTGTTGGTTCTGGATTGCATGCTCTCAACATCTATAGGGTTGTCGATACTCTGGCCTTTGAGAATATGCGAGTTGTTGAGGACTTGGTGTTTGTCGTCGCTCGGTGTGTCCGGGGGCTTTAATGGTGAAGTGTCTCTATTGCCGGGCTGTGATGGCAGCTTGGTAGTGGTAGAAGTTGAGGGCTTGTTTCGTTTGTACTCTCGGGCTGCACGCCAAAATACTTTGATCATGAGACGACGTATCCTGTTTGAGTCAGTGATAGCTCATGTCTGGTGAATGCTGTATGTTTAGTCCATCTGGGTCTAAGCACTCACCGAGAAGAGTCTTTAGAATACTCGAGACACCTTGTATTAACAGAGTTATCCCTCGCAGGCCAGAACTCAGGCCCCTTTCCCTTGGTATCGAGAAAGTCTTTGGTGACCTCTTGGAGCCCTCTTTGGTGAAGAGGCAACCTCCACTTGGTGAGTTTGTATGCAGGTAGTTTGGTGCTAGGAGATACAAAGGACTCGATCTGGGCTCTGATAGCCCTTTTAAAGGCGATGTCCTGTTCCTGGCCTGGGTTGCCGTAGCCAAGGGCCTTGCGAAGTTCTGTGAGATGGGGGATAGTGGAAGTTTTTGTAGTTTTGAAGAGTCTGTCAAGGACTTTAGGGGGGCTTCCCTGACCTTCGACTGGCTCCATAGTGTTGGCAACAGAAATATATAACTTTGAGGCAAACGCGTGCATCCCTTTTATGTGTAGGCAGGCCGCTTTTCAGGTTGGGGACGAATCTTGCCTGATGGACTGATTGAGAGATTGCCTTATTAGGGAGAGGATCACGCTTGAGCACTCAGTAAATAACCTACTAATTCATCTGAGGTGAGTACTAAGCTTTTGGACCGAGTTGGAATAAGGTGAGATCTGTAGTGAACTTGCGCTTGAGTTCTGGCGCAAGCATCCATAGACCGTGGAGGGATAGGGGTGATCCGCGAACCATCTGGGGGACGTAACAAGGCAGATTCGCGATAAATTTGCGTTCAGTTTCAACGGAACCTCAGATGCTTTTCCCTGGCTCCCAAGTATAGGGTTTGTACCTGTTGTGTGGCTCAATTTCTCAGAGTGTCAGTCGCTCGATTAACCCATTCTCAATATCATTGTATTGAAAGATCGTCTTCTCAACAACCGCCTCAAATTACTCACAATGTTCAAATTGTTTTGGCCATTTAATTATAATCCGTTTTATCTCTTGCACAGTGAGCAGAAAACCCGAAGGTACATTCTGTTACATATTCTGTCCAACCAGACTGTCGCCTTGTTCACAGAACCAACGGCCAACATGCATATTCACAAACCGCAACAGCAGGGATGTTTTAATAAAAATGTAGAAACTCCACTCCACCATAACAGGCTGAGTGTGCTCTTGCAAAGCATCTTTGCTCTTTTCTCTTCCTAAAGCCATATTATTGGTCCCGTTACCACACCTGCGGCCTCTATATAGGCCTAACAGGGGGGCTGCTAAGAGTTTTGGTCTGTTAAATTACTTAAGATAGCAATTTCAAAGGGAAGACTCTAGAAGCTTGCTAGGGTTAACTGCTATCTCTGAAAATGTTTCAGCTCGTCCAAAACGAGGTGAGAATGGTACCAATCTTGGCTTCTTGACGCCTTGACGGCTCGCCAGGTTGTCACTCTTGCGGGCACCACGATCAGCTCACCGTCTTTTGTCTCACATTATCTGCTTGAAATTTTCGTTTTGCTTTTTCCCCGTTGACGTGTCAGGGCGAGGACAAAGGAGTGACCTATTTTGGGTGTTGACAAGAGTCGACATCAAGGCTGCGAGATGGTTCGGCACGCTTTATCCAACCCTGGCAGTCACAGATCGCGACTGTCCACTCACAATTCGTCGTATCTCTACGGTTGTAACGGCCACAGACCATCTCAACTTAGGTATGAAAACTCTTCAAGTCAGATCATGGTGAAGCATAACGTCATCATGTCTCCCTTGTTGTCATCTGTTCCAACAAGGCAGTGTGAATCTCCAGGCTCTCCAGCTCATAAGGCTATCTATCTAAGTTTAGACAGCTATCAAAAGGATCCAGAGCGAAGGAGACTCGGTTGTTCCCTAGCGAACTCCGCAATAGTAGTTTAATCGTGAGGTAGAGCCTGCCAGGTTGCATTGCTATTAATGGCATTGAGTACCGACTGCAAGGCAACGGGATCTCAAGAAGGAAATCACCGGACTCTGGGGTCAAGACTCTGCCGCGCATCATCTGGTTCCTTGTTCCTGGAGACAAGATACATGACATTGTTACGCTTAGTCCAAGCTCTTGGATGATAGGTCTCCCAGCAACCCTCCATAACCACAAGATGCTATTCGGACTTGTATTTCCTGCCTCCTTAATGCTGCAGGTCTTATCTGGCCCGTGCCAAATAATTCATCTCCTTCGTCCTGGTGATGAAACAAGAGGTGCTTGCTTCCAGGTCCTTGGGTCAGAGGCTGCACCTCTGGGGCGCGAACCACTACCAGGAGACAGTACCTTGGGCTGAACGGTACATCACCTTGATCCTTGTTCAGAAGCATACGTCACAGTAAGAATAGCACGGATGGCCGTCCTGCCGTCCAGTCATTTTTGCGTGTTAACTAGTGAGTGACTTGTATCGTGTGCATAATAGTTATGAAGATATATAGTCATATGCATAAACTTGATTGCACAAATCCCGTCTTTTGGTATCACTGGGAAATGTTACAAAAGCATTCCCAACGTTGACAACATTGTATATGGGACTCCTTCTGTTAAATTGTTAATACTAAACTACCTTAAGACCACATCAATCATCTCACTGATTGTTAGTTTTTAGTTACAGAATAGTCAGTCAAGATCTCAAGACTTTGACATGCCATTTTCATGTAGTATCTCTAGGGTAGACAATCGGTATCAATCGAGGAGCACCTAGGAAGATGTTCATTACATATGCTCCAAGTCTTAATTACGATAAGCAAATACAAGCAAGTCCTAGTCATTCAAAGACTCGGTCGCCATTTGTAGTAGCCAGTCAGAGCTCTCCTCACCTTCAGCTTACAATCCTTAGTCATACTGCACATCCATTAGGCCGCAGCTATATATACCGACTCATTAGTCCAGTCTGGAGAAATGCTCATTTATTACAGAATCACACAGTGTATACAACATGCCTATAAAATGTCCCATAGTGGAAGCACCCGAAGCTCGTTCCACGCCCCGAACAAAAGATGACAATGGCAGCTGGCTATCTGCCGACGGACCATATCTCACTTACATCAAGCAGAGCTGCTCTCGACAGCCCAATCTCGAGTTACCCGATGGACGCAATCGTGCTATTATGCTGTGCGACAGGCAGAATGTCCGAGCAGCAATTCTTGAGTTGGACAGTCAAGGCAAAATGCTGTCGCCTAGGGAATCCCCTCATGTTGCACAACTGAAGAGCCATTTCTCTGAACTGCGAAAGCTGCGTCAAGATGGTCAAAGCCATAGGATGATCTATCTTGTCGAAGGCTTAAACACAGAAGTTATAGCACTTTTGGGTGACGAACTCCAGGTTGATCCTATGTTCTTTGTCACTCATGAGAGAACATCGACATATCTACGGTGGCCTTATGAGCCCAATCTAGCACCATGCTTACCTTCACTTATTGACGGAAATCGATCATTTACTGCAAGTTACTACGACATTCGAGCTCTTCGTGAAGAGTTCGGGTCATTCAGCGTAGGATGTGCAGAATCTGGTAGAGACGCTTTGAGGACTAAGCTGGGCAAGGATTGGGAGCCTACAGTTATCCTTCACCGAAAATGTTCATTCTGGAAAACGACATTTTCTAATGAAAACGACTGGAGTGGTAAGTTACTATTTATCACCATAGTCTGGGAATAGTCGGATTGATATTCTTCTATAGTTTTAATCCTCTGCGATCCACCCTTTCGAAAAGCTCACATATGGCAAAAACCACAGCCAAAATCTGAGGCGTGGTCACTCAAGACTATAGAATTTTCTGCACCTCCGTTCCAAGGAGGTTATGCAGATTTTATCCCCAGTCCCTGGAATGTACGGAGCAGAACATCAGGGCCTTCACGGGAATGTCTATATGACGACTTGCTTCACTACTACACCGAATGCTACAATGACATATCTGCTACGCAAGCAGCTCAGCTAGACATGACTGTTTTCATGAGGAAGATCATAGCGTCTCACTACATGCTTTTGATCGAATACCACGATGCGCTTCTGTCGACAATGGCTTTTCCTCTCCAGCGAAAAGACAATTTTGCATCTGTTCAGACAACATCTCTCGAGGCATCGTGGAGCAATATCCAACTTTTATGCAGCCGACTCAGCAGATATATCAAGGATGTTTCACAAATAATGCTACAGTTGCACATCAAATTTGACGACCCCGTAGTTCCAACCGACCACGCACAGTGGACAGAATCCGAGTCAGATCTCCAGTTCATTTATATGAGATTGCATTCTCTCAGACAAAGAGCAGAGTTTCTGAGCGAGTCGCTTACTGGAGTGACAGGTATCAATGGAGCTGCAAGGTCGATTCGCGAAGCCAAGACTATCAAGACGTTTACTATTGTCGCGCTCATTTTCATTCCCTTGTCATTCTCTACGAGTCTGTTTAGTATGTCTGAGCGGTATTTACCTGGCGAGAAGAACTTTGGGGTCTTTTTTAGTGTGTCGCTACCACTCTTGGTCTTCATTTTTGCTGTTATACTATTATTTGATCTGGGATATGATGAGAATAGTAGTTGGACGTGGAAGACATTTACAACCAGAATATGGAAGTCATTGTTCCAAGAATATCGCGAATAAACAGAAACTGTCTGTCACATCTCATCATCTATGTACGCATCTTCACCGTCGTCTCTTCCCTCTCCATACAAAATCTCACAAACACCCGCCAGCGGAATATCCATCACCGCATCCGTTCCCTCACTCCAAATCTCCCTCCATCTCAATCTCCCATCTCCATGCACCTTTCTCTCCCTATTGCGACTCCCCCTCAATCTTCCCTTTGCATCAATCTCCGCCAACTTTCCCGCCCCATCAACGACAGTCTCAACACTCGATAGTGGCACTGTCAACATCTCCGTGTTGAACGCAGCGAGAGCCACGTAGATGTACACCACTGTCATGACGATAAAAGCCGGTATCGCCAGCGCCCACCATCGGTTGGGATAGTAGTATATCCCCAGGGCGTGCAGAAATGGTGAAGGGAGATAGCCCCAAAGGAGGTAAATGAGGAATGTCAGACTGCTGAAGAGGTACAGCACAAAGCCGTAGTATTCGTACGTCGGCACCTTTGGAGCGGCTCTAGGCACAGGCGCGATTGCATCGTCATCAGATGCGTCTGGTGTTGTTGGCCGTGAAGGGCGTAGAAGAGATGTGAGTGAGGGTGAAGGGGGCAAAGGCGTTGGAGGTCGCCCATAAAATGGAGGCGCAAACAGGTTCTGCGACAATTGCCGTGGGGGAGAATCTTCGTCTTCTCCGGACGAACTGGCTGACTGAGCGTCTGAGAGGATATTGTCCTCGTCATCTGAGCTGAGTGACATGTTGATTGTGATTTGTCTGTTTCTGTATGAAGAGTGTAGTCTGAAGTGTCAAAGTTGAGGTTCAGTGCCACTCAGTTGAGTTTAGGCCAGGTACCCGCTACAACGGGGCTGTTCTAGTGCCTCTTCCAGAAGGCTTATTCGCACCACCTTGGAAAATCATGAAGCAATTGAACTGAACTGAAAATAATAATAAGGGAACACTAAATAGTCTATGATCTGGATTATTTATTGATTAGATCTGATTATGTCCACTGTCTCAGTAACACCCTCCTTTCTGCTACCCTCACTCTGATTAAGCTATATCCAAGAGTCATCATCATTAATCCACATCTTTAATATCTAACTATGTCATACACTTTGTACAAAAGAGCCCTCTCTTGAAGAATACTTGAATCTCACCCATCAATAGGGCATCTATACTCTCTCTCAACAACACCTATCACTCCATTCTGCTGCCTTTCCTGCAACTCATCTAGACAGCTCTGGTGATATATGTGCCTGCAAGCCAATACTACCAAAGGCCCCATAGGCTTGTTCTTATTACTGCCCACGCCGCTGTTGGCGTTGGTCTCGATGAGCATGCTCGACGGTCTCGTGTCGACTCCCTTACCCTTGGCCTTGAGTTCCGTTTCGCCATCATCGCCCTTGGCGCGCTCCGCTGCGTTGGCCTGCCTTTCTTTCCTTCTCTTTTCTTCAGCAGCCTGTTTATCCTCCCACGCCTCGAAAACTGCTGTTCCAGCAACTCCAGGTCCCCAAACTCTTCGGCTGCATGCTTCGCACGTTGAGCCTCTTGGTCGCCATCCCCTTTGACGAAGCTCGACTGATTGATTGACGTTGACAAATAGACTGCGCTCCAATAGACGATTCGATAGCTTGAGGATTGACTCCTCATACGCATACGCCGAGAAGATGGACGCCAGTACACCTCGAAGATCTGCCAAGTTTGGTGATGACGCAGCCGCCTGTGTCAAGAACGCCCTGAGAATGCGCAGAAAAGACAGATTGGAACCGGCATTCGATACCAGTTTTGACCCCGGCGGAGATGTAGTCTGGCTAGATGTCGTTGTAAGCAGCGCCGTGAATGTGTGCTGAACCAGCGAGCGAAGAAGAGCCACCAGCTTCTCCTCATCAAACTCGTCGTCACTGATATTCTGCTCAGCAGCAGCGCTGAGAGCAGGTGACAATTTCTTGGTGATTTGCACACACGCATCGATCAGACTCAGCCATAAAGCCTCGTCCGGTGACAAGGCCTCATTTGCCGATTTTGGAGTCTTCTGGACCAATTTCGACTTCTTAGTCGACGATTTGGTCTGGCCTTGGCATAACCATATGCCAACATGGACATATTTCTGAAGAGCTTCGAGAAGATCCTCAGCGGCGTACCCAAGACTTGGTCCTGAATGTTGTTCCTCAGCACCTGTCAATAGTCCATGCATTGCTGACTCCAAGGTCTTGAGATGCTTGACAAGTCGTTCCATAGCGTCCTTGACTTGGCCTTCCCGAGCCATTAACACAACGGCCGCATCAATCACACCAGTCTCCTCCATCGTCGGCAGCAGCTTTCCAAGCCTCAAGTCGGTTGATTGCACAAGACCAACGTAATCGGATACGTGAGACGGCTCAAATTTGCACATGAGCTGCACATAACGTTCGACCAAGTCACGAGCGGCCGCCAACTTGTGATCTGCTGTTGGCTCCTCCGGCTCCAGCAATGTCTTGAGATATGTGTGCTGTAGGTCTGGTGCATCCTCGGCAGAGTCGATCATGTGCTGATGTAGCTCCTGGCCCTGCTCTGCTAAAGTCTTCGCAGTTAATGCAGCATCAAGTTCAAGTAATCTTCGTGCATGTTCTTCAACGACAGTGAGCACTTCCTGAATCTGACGTCCAGTCAACCCTGAGTGAGGTCGCAAGCATTCGCGGAGACAGTCGAAAATCAACTCTTGGTCTTCCGGGTCCTCAAAATACGTCTGGACAAGATTTCCATACTGTTTATCTGTCTTGTATATGCGTTTCAGGATACGATAGAACCCAGCGTTTTTGAACAACGGCATCAAGTCAGGCATGTCTGACGGATGATAGACAGAGAGTAAATATTCAGCGCTGAGCTGTGCATCCTCAGCCAGGTCGAGGCCTGGATAATAACACAGACCAGTCAAGACGCGCGAGAGTGTTGTGCCTGAAAAGAGAAGGTATTGTGGGAACTTTGGAAGGTTCCGCGCAATAAACATGTCGAGATAGATGGTATCTTCAGGGGCAAAGTCGTTTGGATTCATGACATCCAGCAAGATAGAGAGAACATATTGCCGGTTTATGGTTTGTCCAAAGATCTGCTCTTCCGGCATGTCTCCCCTAGAGCCGTTCATGTGCTGATCGGTGGAGTCATTCAGGAAAGGGTCCTCGAATGCCTCATTTAACGCGCTCAGAAAGCTAGGGGCATCCAGTTTGAGAATCATGCGAAGGTAGGGAAACGATGGCTGCGACTCAGAGTTGGGGATGGTACGAAACTCGTTCCCACTGCCTTTGGGCCAGGTAATAGTTCTTCCGGAAAAGAAAAACCAGTAAGTCTCACATTTAGCTTTCGTTGCCATCTCCTCACTCATCGCTTCATCGTTTGGATACACCCTGCCAGTCAGTGTATAAGACAAATATGGGAAAATCTTGAAGGCGTTGATGCTGAAGAAGTCATCTGCTGGATTGTTTGCCGTGAAGTCCCCATCAACCATAAGGGGTATCAACAGAGACAGAAGATCAATCATGGGAGTGATATAGTCACCCAGTGCCTGGTTCCAAACGTAGATCAGAGCGTCGTACAAGCTGTGTTGCTTACACAGCAACGTTATCTGATCAAGGTCCAGTGTCGCTGTCTCCATGTGGCAGATCATTTCCTCAAGTCTACTCTCCCATCCCCGACTGACGTAGTGTTGGACCAGATCTTTCACGACAGCCGGAGGCACCATCGTGATGGTCTTCTCGAGAATATATGGCTCGAGACACTCAAGAAATATACCTCCAGTATCAGCATCTTCGTACCAGTCATACATGTCCTCAAAGAGGAAGTCCTGGTTGTCGACCGCTTGACAAGCTGTGAAACAGGTCTCTGCTAATTGCTTCATGTGCTCATCGTCGTAGCTATCAGGATCCTTCTGACGCTGACCAAAAGCATACTTCAAAGATGCACTGATAATCTCCATAATCTTGTCACGAACCATAGTGTGACGCAATGAAGGATCTTCTGGCAACCCAACTGTGAGCTTGTCAGCATCACCAGTATAGTAAGAAGTGGCGAGCTGGATAGCGCCCAAATAGTCGCCATTTTCCATCATAGCAATAAGTCTGTCGGCCCAATTTGACAATGCGCCAATTGAAACTTCATTGAAGCCAAGGATAAATATCCTCCCCTTGTACGCTTTGAAGCTCATGTAGAAAGCATCAGCTACAACGCCATGCATTGAGGCGTCATTCTCATCAAGCTGCTCCACGAGAGTGTGCAGCTGCTCTGAAAACAAGTCTGCATGGTAAATGTACTTTTGCACAAGGTCGAACCCCTCAGTCATGCGCATGCTCCTGTCTTCAAGTACAATCATTCTTTGAGATATCGTAAGCACCGCGAGTACTGAACGGCTGAGCCATTGCACAGCAACGATCGCTTCTTCGCACTTCCACCTGCTTCGTGCCTTGAATCTGTAGGATGCAGGCTGGTCCTTATCTTCACGGGGATATTCGTCAACATCCAGTACTGTCAAGATATTTGACCAGCAGTACGCAAGCTTCACTTTCGAAATATCGCTGCCGGTTTGAGGGTCAGGAACCTTAAGCTTCACTGCTGGAAACCATGCCAAACAGCCTGTCATCGCGCTGTGAGGGGGAACATCCTTAGGCCGCGCCGACTTGTGTTGAGTCTGGGCAACTGGTGTAGTTGACACAATAACAAGAAGATATGGCGTCAGCATAGCTGTCAACCCTAGGGTGTCTGTTGAGCACTCAACATTGCCAAGGGGTAGAGGTGCAAAGGCAAGAACGGTGCTAGGCTTGACCGTCTTCCCTGGAGGCATTGGGGCATCCGGGTATCGACCAAGAATCCGATGGGTTTTCACGGTTCGCCCAAGTGCACCGGTTCCTCTTGTCGCCAGATGCGAGAAAGCCATGCCCTTGTTATCAGCTGAAACAAGGGCTGTGTGGCGGGTTCCCAAGAACCCTAGGTGAGTGATAGCAACGTCAGGGACATGCCCATCTACCGTACGATTTTGGAGCTGCGAAGGCTCCAAATGTGGTATTGTTAGAAAAGGTCGTGAGGCTCGACCTGTATCCCAGGTAAATATGTTTCCACTTGCATGTCCTCCTGCAATTGTAGTATGATCTGCAGATATCGCTATAGCAGTGATTGGCCCAGATTCGACAGCTGAACCATGTCAGTTTCATGCAGCGCAGCGAGCGGATTGTAACCTACCTTTTGTCCCTGGACCAATAATCATTTTGAGATTTTGGTTATAATCGAACACTAATATGATACCCTTAGACGTTCCAAGCACTATCGTTGCTGATACAGCAAGACAAGTTGGGGATCCAAAGTTTCGTTTTCCTGCCTCAGAGAATGCATGTCCATTGAGCTTTCGTAGCTTTGTCCAACGAACCACCTCCCACGGTGGCGTGGGCGTCTCTAGATCGGCTTGGTCGAGCAGGAATTGCGAACTTAAAGAGACGTTGCGGCTATGGCTGGAAAGAAAAGGAAATGCCGGAGACGACGAGCGAGGTGTATTAATTGCCGAGGAGGAAATTCGCGACTGAAATCGGCGATCGAAAGGTCGGAAAGATGGTGAGGGACTGCTGAGGCCGGGACGGGAGGCTACAGACGGGAGAACGCTGCTTCCAGGAGAGGAAACAAATGATCCCTGTGGAGGTTAGAACATGGCTCGAGATCCTGGAATTGGTGCTCCTACTTGAATAGATGGCGTATCGTCAGGTCCCGACAAGACCGAATCGATCGGGCTACCAGCACGCTTTGGTAGACCATGCAAAGAGCTTCCACCCAAAGAGCTTACATCCGAGCTATCCTGATGTTGCTGCTGCATGATCTCGCGATATCTATTCGTAACGGATCCGTTTCCTATAGGAACCGGTGTAAGATGACGGTCGGGCTCGTCACCATCCTCGAGTAAACCATCATTACCAGCATCACCAGCATCAGCACCAGCATCCACATCGTCATCAGCTATCATAGGCGCATCATTTATCGTGTCGCCATTGTCCAAGCCCACGTCTCCCGCGAGCGACAAATCTTCTGAATCGGCCATTGCGCTCTGGATTCCATCACTGCATGCGCAAGCACTACCGCGTTGGGATCATGGCACTGCAGGAGTAAAAACTGCAGATTGGCGATAAGGCAACACTGTTTATGGAGCTCGGTCAAGGTATAAGATGAACCAGGTCGGAGGGGCAACGGAAAAACGTGGGAAAGTTGTCTTTTCTGGTATGATTGGACTTTCGAACGCCTTCGAATGCTTGGCTCTTTACGGATCGATTCGTGTTGCAAAAGACGAGAATTAAAAAAGGTATGGATTGCGCAAACGAAGCTATGGTGAGCTACGTAGGTAGGTAGGTCAGTAGTTCGTTCGTACGTTACGCAGCCCCATCTTTTGGAGGTTGGCAGCGGCGCAGCCAATGCACATGCCAAGCCCCAGCCCACTCCAGGTCCAGTTGCGGGCCGTTGGATTCTCCGGACTGCTCTGTGACGTCTGTTCCCGATGGGACGTCGCATTCGCGACAAGAAGTTCCACCTTGAATCGTAGCTTTAATAAATGCTACACCCCTCGCAATAAACATACTGAAACACTGAAACCGAACGTCATTCGCAAATCATACTCCAAATGTCTTCGATTGGGCCTCAATTACCGCCGCACCTATCGAAACGGAAGCGTACACCTGATGATGAAGAGTCAAACTCCAGCAAACACCGTCGCAGCGAATCTCCTGCAAAAAACACAGACGAGATTGACCTAGAAGACTCGGACGATGATTATGGTCCCAGTGTACCTCTACCGCCCAAAGCCCCCGTCGGCCCTGCTCTACCGACATCGAACAATGACGAGATAGATCTCGAGTCTGATTCCGAATCTGATACAGGCCCAGCACCACCAAAGCCCACCGTTGGGCCTGCGCCACCTCCCACCGACATCTCGCAACGCCCAGCAGCATCACCCGACTCAGATTCAGACTCCGAGGATGACTACGGCCCTGCGCTACCAGGCTCAGCCAAAGCGAACAAACCCGCAATAGGGCCACAGCTTCCATCTGCTGAACCAGCACCCCAGCGTGACTCGTGGATGCTTGCGCCCCCAACGGCATCGGGCTACTCAGAGCGCGACCCAACCAAGATGCGCAATCGTAAATTCGCTTCCAAGCCAGCGTCGTCTTCTGGTCCCTCGACTGTGTCGACAATATGGACTGAAACCCCTGAAGAGAAGATGAAGAGACTACAAGACTCGGTACTGGGACGCGCCGACAAGAATATAGATGCAGCACCAAAGCCAGGGAAGTCTCAGGAAGAGGAAGAACGGAATCGTAGAATTGCAGCAAATATTGAATCGCAACGAGGTAGAAGTCTATACGCTGAGCATCAAGGGCGAAGAGAAAAGGAAGGTAAGAAGGTTGAGGAGGAGGAGGATGATCCCAGTAAGCGGGGATTCGACCGAGAAAAGGATATGGCCCTGGGTGGAAAGATTGGCACGGCGCAAAGGAGAGAATTGATGAACAAAGCTGCTGATTTTGGTGGCAGGTTTTCAAAGGGATCTTTCCTCTAGCATATGGACGACAGATCTCTAGCATTCTAAGACAAAGAACTAGATCAATACTTTTTCTTTTATCAATACTCATGAAGCACAGCTCTTCGACCGACTTTGTCCGTCGGTCACCTACCAATAGTAGATGATTAAATCATTCAGAATCTAGGAATAGCTTCAAAGCCTTCGTTAGGTGGAAAAGCGGCCAACCATGTTCACCCATCAAAGACGGTGTTTCGATAATACAAGTTACCTATGGCTTAGCCTTCATCTCTATCATTCACCATCTCCTAGGTACCTAGTCAGAAGCAGAGTGTGTATGCAGATGGAACAAATATTCTATTGCGCCATCTAACTATCAAAGACCCAGAACCCATAAACTCCGCCGCTCCGGTCCCGTCCAGCTAAAAGCCATGTTTTCTAGCCCAATGCAAATACAATAGCTGTCTTACAGATAGACAATCCTCAGAGAGTATTGGTAATTCCTCCCTTCGCACTACCTACGCCATCATTGCCTTCATGGCCTGCGAAGCATGATGCGACCATGCACGCCGCCTCAGGGGTATATATAGCTCGCCGAGCCTATACGTCCGTCCTCACCAACACCCAGATATACACCCCACCGACCTGCTGTCGCCCCACGTATATGTCATGCGGTATAGAATAAATGCTGTGTCGTTAAAAGTCAATTCCTTTATGATTTCGAGATTCGTGACGGTTGTGCCCAGCACCTCGTGCTGGGGAAAAAATGAGAGAAAACCATCGCTAAATAAAACAGTCGCATACTTTATATAAGAATAAAGGTCAAGTTAACATCATTACGTGGAAGCTGGTGTGCGGTTTGCCGCTTCGAGTTGTGATGGTGTTACAGTCTCAGAACCATTCTGGGCATCTTGTGCTTGTCGCCTTCGGCCGAAACGCAGAGCACCTCGAACAGACGACAAGACACCACCACCGTTTGATGTTTGGGTAACTTCTGGTGCTTGGTGAGCCTGTTCCGGCTGTTGGACAGCCTCCTGGTCAGGTGCAGCGTCTCCCGTCCGACGTCGACGACTGGCAGGGGCTGGAGTTTCGTTGCGGCCACTGCGGGGACCCCTGATCCATGCAGATCGGATCGCAGCAGGGAGACCAAAGCGTGGGTTATTCCGGGGATCAAAGCTTGAGCCGTTATTGGCACCAGCTTCGTTGGCAGCATCAGGAGCCGGCCGAGGCTTAGGAACATAGTAGTCGGCCTTGCAAAGCGGGCAGCAAGCTCGTCGACTTGTTAGCCAAGGGTCAACACACACGGCATGGAAAGCATGGCCGCAAGTCAATCCGCGAACGTCGTCATCGTCTTCCAGTGTGTCAATGCAAATAGCACATGTATCACCAGGGTTCTCGAGACACTCTGGTGGCAAAGCGCCATCAATGTGGTCATCCTCATCGTCGGTCTCCTCGCTAGAGATTCGCTGAAGTCGGTTGTTGTTTGCTGTTTGTTCGGTTGATGTTTGACCTTCAGTTGTCTTGGGTGTATCCGTTGGCTTCTCAGTCTCGGGCACGACAGCTGTGGCGGTAATTTCGGGTGCCGATACTTCGGAGGTATTGCTTGTTCCCGTTGTCTCTCCCTGTCCATTCGTCTTTGGTACGGTGGTCGCCGGTTGCTCGTCGGTCGAATCGCGTACCTTTGCTGAAAAATCTGGCACAATTCCATCCGCCTCTCGGATACTGTTAGGTCGAGTAGGAGGTGCAGAAACACCACCAGTTGTAGGGAGACCCTCCTTTGCGCGATCGGAAACCCATGTTTTGTACTTCATCATCGGGAACTTGTCGTTGACTTCGTCCATAGTCATCAACTTCTTCTCGCGGCGTCTGCGATGAGGTCGAGGCATGTTTTCGAGGGTGATAGGCTCGCCATCTTCATTCATTCGCATTTGTCGATTTCGAGCGTTATAACGGAAGCAGTATTTAACACCGACGATGATCCTGCGATAGTCTGTTAGAGCCTTTTCAAGATATGGCCCAGCCATCGCCATTGGACGAGGTTAGATGCGGATGTGTAAGCCAAGTCTCACCATAAGTTTGTGAAAACAACACCGAAACCCAAAGCAACAAAGAAGAGGAGAGGCGAGTTCGACCCGCCACCATTGTCTTTCTTCTCATTACCGCTGTCTGTCGTCTCGGCAGCTGCTTGAGAGGTCGTCGATGAGGGATCTTCCGCGGCGGCAGCGCGAATGACGACATGAGTGACCTCGGTCAGAATTTGATGAACGGCGACCATGTTTGCTTCCGGGCAAATGCCAGAATAAGTGCTGAGCAATGTGAGGCTGGCTCGAATTAACTCGCGGGCTTCCGTGCGGGTACCATGGACCGTTCAAAGGACAAACGCTCGCGGAAGCAGGCGGCAAATAATGCACGGGCAAAGGCAATTAAAGTTAATAATTGCCAACCCTCAGCAGTCGCCTTCTGAATGCAGAAATGCGATGTTTGTGATATGAATCTCCCTTTCTTCACGGAAGAAGGAGAAGATACTCGACTTGAAGCGAGTATTTGGTGAGGTGAGAATAGCCGGGAGGGCGAAGGTGGAGAGGCGTGGAGAGGCAGAACAGGCAAGGCAAGGCAAAGCAAAGCAAGAGAAGAGACAGATCCAACGGCAAGTGCGAAAGTGGCCGCGTAAGGATAAAAAGAGAAGGAAGGAGCCCAAAGGAATGGGGGACGGGGCGAGCGAAACCGGGCCGGGGGGCAGCGACAGACCTTGATTGGCCGTGTCTAACCAGTTGGTGGGGCTAAAGCCGTGAGGGACACTGTGAGCCGGTACCTCTGCAGTTGCAAAACTTAGACCACTTTGAGAGCTGGAGGCTAAAAAGACACGGCGCGGGCTGGAGAAATCCTGGAGAGGCCCTGGCTACTGCTCTGCGTTGGAGCTAGCAGAGGTGGAGGGAACTGGACCTGCTGAAAGAGGGAGGTCGCTACCGATTCCAATTGGAGTAGAGGGCCGACAGGGGGATTCAGCGGGTGGGACTGACGGGGTGATTTGTCTGTGGCTGGAACGACGATTGAGTGAGTTGGTGTGCTGAGTTTTGAGTGCGAGGTTGGCGGTTTGGGGGTGATGGGGGGAGGTGGTTGGTCGGAAAGATTGCCCGTTTATAGGATTACGAGACGTTTGATAGATATCGCGTGTGATTGTCTGAGTCGGAAGATGTGAGTTAAATGAGCATTGACTTGGCCTGAATCAAGACGTGCGACAAATTGAAGAGATGAATGAGGTAAGTAGGTGTTGGATAGCCACGAGACAATGAGTAAATGGCGTTGCAAAGCTCAAGAGTCATTGGGATACCGGCATTTAAGAGGAACTGTATGTCCGAAAGTGTCATGATTGATAGATCTATAAGGGTCCAGAGGTTAACGGAGGCATCCGTCAATAAACCTTGCCTTGTTGCATTTACAATACAACAAGTGGTTCTGTTCCGTATTCGCGGGCGTATTTAACGCAGTACGCTTGCTTTACCATGTCGCTCAAATCCGTTGGTGATCCGTGGCGCAGTCCGCGGGGGACGATGAAGTCTGACTCTGACTCTGAAGATAGGTAGTGGATATCACAGGGCGTCAGTCAAACGCACGGGGACTCTGGCCAGGGGTTCCTCTGAGCTCTTGGGCTTGTTCATTTTTGGGAATATTGATTACCTTAGATTTTCCCTTGGTCTTTATGAGACAGGGCAAGTTTCTGAGACGGGATGAACAAGATTAACCATTACCAAGAGTCTGGAAGCCTGGTTGCATTTGACAGATGCGACTCACGTTACGGTTTCACTTTAAGCATCCTGTCAGCTCTACTCAAGTCTAAATCAACTCCAGATGTAGTTATCTCACTATAGTTCACTGTTGATACTGACATGAACAGGTAACTTAGTGTACCAAATATTAAACTTCACGGTAACATGCCGTTCGCAAATTTCCGAGCCACCGGTCTAGGCCGTTGAAGGTTTATCTGACAATCAAAGTATGTTCGGTACTGGCTTTGGCCGCCTACTCAGAAGGCCTTGTTTATTTATTTATCCTTTCTTGTTGCTTGCTTTTGGAGGCCCAAAACTGTGGCCGGATATTGACAAGCATCACAGCGCTTCCCGCCGAAACGGCTCCACTTGTTGCCGACTTCATTCGTCTCAAGCCCGGCCTGCATCACGGAGCCCCTTGTTTCTGAAGCGCTCCACTAAGATCGTCATCGGCAAAAACGAAGGATAGTAGTGAATGCGAAAAAGTTTAAAGAAAATCGCCCATTGAAAGGTTTCGAGGGAATAAAATACTCCCAAACAAAAAGGGGTCAAGGTTGTTGACAGGTGATGATGTTGAGACTGTCAGCTGTGGCCTCAGCCTAGGTGGTCTAGACAAGCGGCACAGCTCAGCCGTTCACATACGATTAGTAGGGGACGCATTCAGTATCTTGCTTGGCCTTGGTGTGGCTGAAAGTGCACATAGAGTTCATGTGCCTGCGTATTGATGGTGAAATACGCCGTGGCTCTATGCATAAGCCCAGGTTTCACGGTGAATCCGGTAATGTCAATTCGCCTGTAGCAGGTAACTTATTATCATGAAAAAACAACAACTCAATTCGAATGACGATGTTCCTGCAGTAGGGAAGTGTCATTGTACGACACAACCTTCGATCGGATGGCTCTCATGTAATCGTCAACCCATCACAGGCCTCCAATGCAAGCCTCGGGTGACAGCTGTCTCAAGACTGCCCGGGGATACGACAATCTTTAAAGAAACAAGAGAATATCAAAACAAGGCGGTTTGATAATACGACAAGACTTATTGAAGCAACCTCCAGCGATGCTGAAACACTTCCAAGATGGACGACACCAGGAGAGAGAGAGTTGACATGTACACTACAGTGCATCACGTTAAGCTCTCACACGGCTCCCTAGCGTCGATTTGACTTGTGTGGGTTGTGCTTTTGGGATGGTCTTACAGGGATAATGTGCTGCACCCCGTCATCTCTGGCGGGTCTTGGCTTACTGGGTATCGTCTTGGCTTGTGGCGATTGGATTCTAAATGCCTCGCTGTGATGCATTAACGCTCTGACAGGAAGAAGGTCAGCGGGGTTTGAGCCTCAAACAACCGGAATCTGCGGGAGGCTCGGCTGCAACGGGTTCGTTGGTTGTTTTTTTTACCTCAATTTTCAATCGTTGAAGAAGAAGTTTCTTGTGTCCTCGTGCCTCATGCCTCGTCATGGTTTATCAGGTCATTTCTTCGTGTATGTTCCGCGCATCCCGGTAGTTGGTGCTTGATTCTTTATGGGGCTATGACGCAGTCACTGAAACGTCAAAGAATAGGCCTCGAGACCGTTGTGAACGTCTTGTTAGACACCAAAGCAAGAACAAAAGATCCATGTAAGATCTTCGCTGGTCAACGTTACTTGCTAACACCCGGAACTCTCCAGCATCAGAGAAGAATCAACTACCGAGATGGGGGGGGATGTCGTCGTCAACACCAAGCTGTGCAGATATATCCCATGTAAATGCACTAGATTCTGTTAAGATAAATTACAAATACCAGAGTCTATGATGTCTATACCATGAGGCTATGCTGTCTTGGCTCTCGATCTTAACATCGATTGCATAGCGAATCACCATCAGCGACATGCTTGTCAAATCATACTGATATGCTCAATACCTCCCTACAGTGTCTCTCCAGTCCTTTCCACTTGTGCCAAATCACGGATGGATGGACCCTGACTCTTGCTGCATGATGAGCATCAATATCCTTAGTCAGACGTTTTGACGATCAGAACGTTCCCATCGATTTGGCTTGTTCGGAAGCTTTTCACGAGATGCACACTAAATTGCATGTGCTTTGACGAATCAGTGCTGAGCCCAGGTAGACTTCAGCCATAGATCTTAGGGTAACGGCAAGGCCGTTACTGGCTTTCTAAGATGCTGGATGATGCTAAGCTTGAGAGATACTGATACAGAGTCTGAGTGGTGATGCTCTGGAATTGTTTGAACCTGAGAGCTGAGGTCCATGTATGAGATAGACATATCAATCACAGATTAGAGAAGATCATTCAATTTGAAATATCTCCATTGATGAATCCATTTTACTACCCCTCAGCTATCGTAACTCTTTCACTTGGCATGGCTTTGGCTGGGCTTCACTAGACCTGAACCCCGGATGCCACCCCCGCTTTGCTTAGTTGATGGCCTGGTCGAGATGCATCATGGGGTACTGCAGCCGAAATGTAGTGTTAGATCTGGATCCGAAGCCAAAGACGTACGATCCTCTTAGAAGTGATCATTGCAGTTCCTTAACCTGTCTTAGTATTGATAGTTGTAGTCGTGGAACAGATCTACGTAAGGAACAGCTTGGAAATATCAGAACAATAATAGAACTGAAAGAGCCTGGTTGAGCACCTTATCGTTCCTTCTTGAGTTGATCAGCCAATCATAAATCCCCAACCTCCCTCCACACTGCCTTCCTAATTGGGGCTTGGGGCAGCTCCACACTAAAACACGGCAAGAAACAGGCCGCCCGATTAACGCTGCATTTCACACCGTCTAATAAAACATCTTGACAAAAACGTATAGACAACTTGGACTAATCACACAATCCCTCAAAATGCCTCCTACAAAGCTCCCCGAGTCCGGAAACCCTCTGTAAGTCCCTCCAAACCTCTCAGAAGAGAGTGGCGGTGCATTATACTTCTACCCTGGCGATTCGATTCGAGGTGGAGAGACGATGCACCTCGCAGCGCACTTTTGAGTCAGCTCCCCAATAGAAGAGGGTGTGTGTGGGCTGACTTTTGCCTGGTTGTTTATAGTGTCTTCCTTGACATTACTCTCGGAGGTTAGTCTTCCCGTGCGCTCTCCGAAGACGGAGCATATCACTGCCGAAAGTGAGGCTATTCCCAGTGATCTGCGGAACAGGCCGTGATGACCCTGTCGATATCGTTGTTGATGATGGACGCTCAATCAATGTTTTCCACTCAAACTAACAATATTAGGTGAACCTCTTGGCCGCATCCAGATCGAACTTTTTAAGGATGTAGTACCAAAGACAGCTGAGAACTTCCGCCAGTTCTGCACCGGCGAGAGCAAGAACAGTGCCGGTCGTCCTCAGGGTTACAAGGGCTCCAAGTTCCACCGCATAGTAAGTTTCGTATCTCGGATCACAGGTGCAATCATGAACTAACTTGAGGAACAGATCCCAAACTTCATGTGCCAAGGTGGCGACTTTCTCAATAATGATGGTTCAGGATCGACCTGCATTTGGGGCTACAAGAGCTTTGAAGACGAGAACTTCACTCTCAAGCATGATCAGCCTGGCCTCTTATCCATGGCTGTGCGTGATGCACCCCCTACTTCCATCAAATTATCGCTGACAGACTAATAGAACGCTGGACCCAATACCAATGGTTCTCAGTTCTTCATCACAACTGTTCCCACCCCTTTCCTCGATAACAAGCATGTCGTCTTTGGCAAGGTCGTCGACGGCATGGACGTGGTAAAGAAGATGGAGGCTACCAAAACTGGCTATGCTGCCCCGGATAGACCGAACCTCGACGTAGTCATCTCCCAGTGTGGTGAAATGTAAACGTTCATGGTGTTGCCGGTTTTGTAGACTGTCTCTTGTTGGAAGTCACAGGGAGATACGGGACGGTAAAACACGATCTGGTGCTGGGGAGGCCGAGATCTGGATCAGTAGTTAGAGGTACCATCCTGAATACACATCTTGATGTGCCCCTGGTTCGGCACTTTTCATGTCTTATTTTGTTACACTCGTGTCTCTCGAAGTAAATTACGTGCAGCTTGTATCCCAAGTCATGGCTCGGCATCTGATATCATCCTTCGGGCACGAGAAGTTGGGTCTAGAGAGTCCTAGGACATGATAGTGTAGGAATTCATGGATGACATTCCAAATTATCTGCCATGAAACCATTAGAGTCACACGACCGAATTGACGATATGCTGGCCTTTCAGCCTCGAAGCCTCCCAGGACGATTCTCACCGAACCGTGTCAGAGTGACTGCCGAGATGATCATATTACAGTCCACGTTAACACATTCACAAGAACAACAAACACGTTTCACTTCACTAAACACAGAAATCGATGCGAACTGTTTTGGAATTTTTATCTCAAAGTCTGGTTCCTTAGATTCCCGCGTACCCATCGCCCACCGGCAAAGCACCCAACCAAAAGCAAAATGAAAACGCTGCATTAAATCATGTGTACATGCCGAAAGAAATTGGCCTGCCTTCTCTCTTCCCCCTTTCCCCGACGCCCATAGACACTGGGAGAAAGGGGGGAGGTGAGAGGCGCATAAAATCAGATTGGTATCTATATATCCAACGCCGTGAAATGCGACCGGCGCCCCTTTGTGCTGTGTTGTAAACCCCTATACCTGCATCTCCCGGAGATGAGGAACACGAAGCCGTCTATATATGCTTGAGAGACGAAGGAAGGATGGTGAACCTTGACAGTATAATAATATATGTCAAGGAGTGGGGTTATTGAGTAACCTAGAAGTTACCAAACACCCAGTTTTGGCGGCGGCGGAGGAATGGTGTCGGGATGGGAGGTCCATCGCTCTGTGTTTGAGAGGGAGTGCCACTGCTGGTGGAAGAGGTATCCTCGCGGAACTCGCCGCCGGGCATTGTATGTTGAGGAGCGTTAGCTTCTCCCGAGGATGTTGGTGTGTTGATGTGTGTCACAATGGTCTTGATGACTGTGGAGGGCTGAGGTTGTTGCAGCTGGTCACCACCTGTGGGATGTTCCTTGGGGCGGGTGGTATAGAGAGTCTCGTAAACAGTTGAGGCAGTTGGTGTTGTGGGCACAGCATCGGATGGATGAGAAGTCTTGCTTCGGGTGACAAAGGCTGTTGTTGTGATGGTCTTGGTGCTAGGTCCTGCCTCTGTAGGCTCGGGTTCGGGCGTAGCAAGAGACTCAGCGGGCATGGTAACATAGACAGTGCTGATAATGGGAGAAGGCTTCACAGTCGCTGTGACCGTAATCGTAGCGACACCACCGCCATCGCCAGCGCCTCCGTCAACGGGTGCAGTAGAGGTAGGCTTGACAGCAGTTGATGAAGGAATAGTATCGTCGCCTTTGCTGCCATCAACATCGACCTGGAAGTTGGACTTCATCTGATCCTTGATACCAGCAGAGTAAATGTTCTGATTGTCGACCCATTCAAGAGATTGTAGGTTCTTGGCAGCGAATGGTTCGGCGTCAGGTCCAGTAATCTTGATGTCGATAACACTCGAGTAACTCTCGTTGCGGGCGATGGCATCCATGGTGAAGCCATTGGGATCCTTGTCACCGCGCATAAATGTACCAGCCCAAGGGAACTTGCCATTCTTGGTGGCGTCCATATCGATCTTGTCCTTGTTCAGGTCGGGCCAGTCCCAGTACCAGTAGATGGTGTAGATGTCGCCAGTCTTGAGGTTGTCGGGCAGCTTGATGTCGGACTGGCAAGCCAGCTCCTTGGTGGAGAGAGCGCCTTGAGGAGCGAGTTCGCTAGAGCGCTCAGTGCTGAGTTCACCAGGGTTTGGCTGATAACACTGGCCGTCGTCGTAGTTGCGCGTAGCGAGAAGCTTGCCGCGCTTGTCACCGCCTGTGCCTTGCTTGTTCCAGAGGAGATGGACGTCGAAGAGCTTCTCCTTTTCCTTGGGCTGGGTGGTGCCATAGAAATAGATAGTGCCACGGTTCTTGGGCTTGTTGGGCTGGTTTTGAGGAAGGGTAGTGTGGCCATTCTCAAGATGCATAATAGCAATATAATCGCCAGGGGCAGCCTCGAGCATGGGATATTGAGGCTTCTCCTCGAAAGAGAACTTGTTGAGAATTTCTTCGCCGGAGTAAGCGGACTGGCCTGACTGAGGGAGGATGTTCTGGGGGATTGTGTCTGTGAAAGGAGGATTTGTAGAGTCGCGAGGCACATATCCACGAGGATATCCTACATTCCCAAACATTGTGCCATTTCGAGCAAGCTTGTAGGCATACTCAACCCAGGAGTGCGCCAGGGCGGGAGAAATGAGCGTTGTGCTCGCAAGAGCGAGACCAGAGGCCTGGAAGAATTTCATGCTGAATACTGATGTTTCGTAAGGTATTGAATGGTTTTTTTTGCGGTCGCAAAATGCGAGTTGGTCGTTTTTCTTTTTCTTGTGTTGAAATAAAATTGCAATGATATTTCGAAAGGAAAGTTGACGAAGAGTGAACCCGCGGGAGGAGAATGAATGCGCCGCGTTTTATGCACCAAGGAGCGGAAGAGAGGCAAAGCCCGTCACTATGGAAATTCGCAGATGATGTTGTTATTGTTGATGAAAAGGGAACAATTGTTGTGTGTGAGCGAACAGTGAATAGGGCTTTGTTAGATGGTCGACAGCTGGCGAACACTGGCAGAGTGTGAGTGGCCTTGGTTGACAGGCAACGAGCGGTGACTGAACACTGACCAATAATGAACACTTCAAGCAGTCAACGAAAGAGTCTTGAACCTCTACAATCAATGGTGATTGTGGTCTGTTTGACTTGGGTTGCAGTGTAAGGTAGGTAGGTATGTTCTGTTGTTGGGAGACTGAGCGAGCGCCGGCGCAATTAAAGTGTTGACGATTTGGTCAGTCCTGCTGAAACCTCAAAGTGAAAGAGGAGAACACAAGGAAAGATTGTTCAATGAAAAAGAGAAGAGAGAAGAGAAAGAAGAAAAGAGAAGTGACAAAGGGAAAAAAAGAGAGAGGTTGTATACCGCTTGCTCTAGTTCAGCATCTTGGTGTTCGTGAATCACGAACAACAAAAACGGGTGATGCGTGCCAATTGTGATCGGAGAGCGCAGGAGCTTAACGTCAGAGGCTCTTACAACCAAGAGACCACGACAGCGAACGGATGGTATAGCTTGGATCGGATGGGAGGACGAGTGGTAATGAAGAGATTGCACGAGATAGGGACAATCAAGAACACAAGCAAGTGGGGGGTGTTTCGTAGAACTCAAGTGAGGTAGACAGACACAAGTAATGCACGGCAATCAAGCAGAGATGTCAAGCAGGCACCCGAAGGACGAAACACCTTGTTCTTTTAGTCTGCCGGGAGAGAAACATGAGATCTGGGACGGGGGATGTGAGGCATTGTATATTCCCCCTGGTGGCCCCAGGACCTATCGTTAGGCATCATATTGCGGTCCAGGAAACTGGCCTCGTACAAATGGAGTCGAAACGCAGACGGGAAGAAGAGAGAGATGCAGGCATGCAAGGCACGATCATGGCAGGGTAGAAAGACGAGGCGCGGCTAAGAGAGAGCATGTCATTGTTGAGATGGTGCAGAGCTACCTACCTATCTTGGCGTAGCATCGGCTGGTTCATCTCATCGTATCGCGCATATCTGATCGCGGCAGCTCATACATGGGCATAATACAGCCACTATGGCGCGTTTAGACTGAGAAAGTGGGCATAGAAACAAGAGCTCCAAGATCATGTTCGTCGCAGCGTCGTCTGGGGAAGCGCTCAAGGGAGCACAGACTTTGTCCCAAGAACCACTCAACAGAACATGAGCTCTGTAGCCCAGTGCAAGGGTAAGGATCCCTGGGATGGTTGAGAATAGATGTTTCCCAGTTTCCCACAAAAGAGAGACGTTTCGAAACTGGGATCTTGATAGCCGCCTGAATGGTCAAAGAGCTTCATGTCAATAGCTCAGGCAACGCGTCTGGGTCGAGACTCACAGCCCAGCGATGGTTGGCTATCCAGAAAGACGGGACAGTTCAATTCAAAGCGAAAACAAGGATATAGCAGGTCTAGAGTAGGTATTCAAAATAATGCCGGCAGTAGACTAATCTGTTACCAGGATTATCAAGAGAGAGAGAACATAGTATGACACGTCTAGATGCGAAACCAATTCGTTGGATGTCGTTGCTCGGTTGGCGCCCACACAACGCGGGCGTCTAAGGAAATTAACTGGCGACCGTTGCAGGCGCGGCTGTACCTTTTTTAGCAGCCAGGCACCAATTGGCTGTGGCTTGTGCTCTAGAAAATGATCGATACAGGGATCTGCGACAGGGGTTGGTTCGCTGTAAATTTAGCAGACGAGAGCAGTAAAAAAAAAGAAAAAGTAACCTAGGAACGGGTAATGTTGTCTCAGAAATGCGTGAGTGACCAGTCGCCTGAGGCCTACCGCTGTGGCCTAAGCTCAGTACATTCAGTTGTGGTCTTGTGGCAAGGCTACGGTGAGAGTGAGGTGGCTTACCATCCATCAGTTGAAGATCTATTTTAGACGCCTTGGTTGGTTATAACTACCTATTATCTCTGTCATTTTATCTATATGAAACCCCAATATCCTCTTTTCTTCTCTCTTTT
Source organism: Fusarium subglutinans (assembly GCF_013396075.1). Lineage (NCBI taxonomy): Eukaryota > Fungi > Ascomycota > Sordariomycetes > Hypocreales > Nectriaceae > Fusarium > Fusarium subglutinans. Next base: position 165,361 of record NW_023502091.1, on the reverse strand, counting down.
TCTTTCTTTAACCTTCTCAATCTCTCTCGTTTCTTTCTTTACTGAATAGTAGTCGTCATCGTCCCACAAGGTCATCTCTACGGTCGCTCCATGTAAAAATTATCGCTGCATTGACGACCTTGTTTGATCAAGCGCCCGACTCAACTCCACCAGAACTTAATAGATGATGACGAGGCCAGCAAAATATATTGGGAATCTCGTATTGAACTTTGACGAGGTCGCTCAGATTGTGACCGTGAATTTTTCTATCTGATGGTCGCTTTGTTATGAGCTGTTTTCTCGTCTATTTCCTTCTCAGCGACATGCTGTTCCTTGACTCATCTCCACCCTCAGATACAATGCAGTGTCTCGTAGTACACAACCATGCATGCCAGCAAACATCAAAAGAATTCTATATTTCTCTCATTTTATTTAACTAGGGACTGCTTCAGTAACCGACAGTCTCCTCCTTCAACATACCTCAGCTGTTCAAGGCATATTCACTCCTTCAGTGCGTCCCTTCAATATCTAACCCTCAACTCGATTCAATATCAACACCAAATAACACATCGTCAACTCCTTCAAATAAATATCGAATTCTACTGCACTAACAATAACAAACCTCCTTCACTCCTCAGAAACTCCATAAATCTATCGTCTGAATATTCAATACCTCCGCACCCCCTCAAACTCACTCATCCCTCTTCCACGCCCCCTCCCTTGATATGTTCTCCTCACACGCCCTGTCTTGTTCATTCACTGATCAGTCTTTTGACGTCTTTTTGAGAGGACAACTTACGTCAAACGCCTAATTACAAATACTCAAGTATCAAAACATTTATCATCTTCACTAAATACATCATGATTACATTGTCAAACTCGCAAATTCCACATTTCAACAACTCACGTGCCTGTGAATGTCACTATTTCGTTCCACATCCATTCCTCGATGGCTTCTCTCAATGTCTCACTTCCCCATCCTTTCTCACCCTCCATGTTTCTCTCTCTTACTCCTTTCAGCTTGTCCAAGTTTAGCTTCCGCAATTATTGCTTTTTCGACGTAGATGGCGTGCCCCGACTATTTGGGTCCCTTTTTACTCCTTCAGATTACCTATAGGCTATAGTCCACCTACGTAAAGGGAACGAAAAAACGTTGTTTCACACCCTCGGAAGCTTTTATTCAATAACCCAATCTCGAGTGGATCGAGATGAAGAAACGCTAAATTCCATCTTCGCCCGTCTAACTAAACCTTCACAGCGCAGATCCTCCTGGTGCCTGCATGCGCTGTGAATGTCGTCACTGTCCCTTACCTTAGTCTCTGTTGGTGATGCAGTGATCGACCAACGAACCTGTCACTCTAAACTCTCTTTTAGCCTTGGATGAGCTGCGATCTGAGACGTCATGAGCAATTTCACTGACACTGATAATCCTTTCCACACGGGGACATTGAATAGCCACATCCATTAAAAAAGGCATCATAGGTAGTGAAGGCGAAGGTGACGAGTTGAATGAACTAACTTGGTAATTTAATTCTGTAATCTTCCGTGAACTACCAAACGATATGCTTGACGTATCTATAACTAACCAGGTATTACTGTACTCTCATAACCCAACAACTCCGACTCCAAAAAGTCATCCTGAACGCCACCCAAATTACCATACCGTACCAACCCAATCTCGTAACATTACATGACTGTTGTGACATTAAACGCGTAAATGCATCATCCATCTCATCTCATCTCATCAGTGATCTCGTTCACCATCCTCCTGCTGCTGCGATTGTGACTGGCACATGGCTATCGAGAGCATCTCCTCGTCTTCGCTTCATTGGTCTGGGGCTGCCACCACGATCAGCTCCAGCCATGGCCCATTGTGATTGTGTCCATAGTGCTGTCTGGTCACTGCTGGCCTCGGGCTTGTGGTGTGATCCCCATTCTGGTCCACCAGTGCCAGAAGACCACCCGTCCAACGCCGGCATATCCCAGCCTTGTAGGCTATCTTGGTTACCGTAACCAAGTGAATTAGACAGATCCAATCCTGATGTGGTTGTTGGGCTCTGGAAAGGGTTCACAGTAGAGATGACAGGCTTGAGGTCTGCGAGGGTTGTTTGCGCATCGTAGTATCCCGCCGCCTGGCTGTGTCCATGTCCGTGTCCGTGTCCGTGTCCAGCAACCGGATGGCTATCATTTGCTGTGCTGCATGTTGAGGACATGAAACCAACGCCTGTGCTTGGAGGCATACCATGGTCAAAGCTGGTCGGGTACGACGGCTGTAAGCCTGCTGTTGGTGGAGGTGTAGCGAGACCTCCAGAAAAGGACTCGAACAGTGTAAGTCCACCATTGTTTGTCGCGGGAACAGTCGGTACCTGAGCCAGGCTCACATTAGGATCCCATGCAGAGCTAAAAGTCTCGTTCATCGCTGCTGTCATGTGCTGGTTGATTGAAGGTGTGGGCGACATGATAGCATCTCGCGACATGGAGGTAGAAGGATAAACGAGGGCCTTTTGTTGGTGGTAGCGGGACATGGGATCGTTGACTGTCAACCAGCGCCACGAAGTACCAGCCGGCTTGAATACCGGGTTGTACTTGTACCATTGGTTGGTTGTGTTGAATCGCCAAAAGACGATGCCCTGGCGAACCCATCGGTTGGAGTCGGGAGCACACGACCAAAGTTCTTGGTACATGGCAACCTTGCAGATGAGGTCGCTTCCAGTCAGGTCACGGCGAGCCCAGGAAGCGGCATCGCCGTCGTCCTCAGATCGCTTGCGCTTGCTGCTAGAGCGGTCGAGATCGTGCTTCTTGCGGTCATCTCCCTTGCTGCGCTTGTCCTTCTTGCGCTGATGCTCAACATCAGGATACTGAACAGCCATGCTGAGAATGCTAGCCCACTCCACGGCAGGGAAGGGAACATGAATATCCTGACGAGGGCGCGAGTGACAATCGCAGTCGGCCTTGGAGTCGCTGCAGCCCCGGCGGTGAATGCCCGTCTCATTGGTGTAAACACCCTGCTTCTTGTCATCACCGTGAAGCTCAGATGGGCGAGTGAGACGTGTAACACACTTCCATCGGTGGTTCTGGAGGTTGGGGTTTGTGATGGCAACCTCGACAAAACCAGTGAGCTCAGAACCGGAAGGGAAGCGAGCATGCTCATGCAAATCAAGAGTAGCGCACATCTCAAGAAGTAAGCACTCCTCATCTCGAGTAGGGAGATCCAGAGTCTCATAGATCTCGGGCGCATCCTTCTGCCATCGGCGAGTTACCGTCTTGACACAGGCAGAAGTGGTTCGATCCAAAGAGCGGGTGTACTCATGAAGTAGCACATCCTTTCCAAGTACACTGGGACTGTCATCACAGTTGTTGTACTTGTTCAGATGGGGGAAGGACTCTGTGTCCAGAGCGTTGTCCTGAGCGTCATACGCGATCTCATCCTTGAACTTGACCTCAGAAGAGGAGACATAAATCTCTGCTGTCTTAGGGCGGACTGAGATAAGAGACTGGAGAGCAAGAAGTTGTGAGAAGTACTCGTAGTTGGGCTTCACATCAGGCACTCGGCCTTCAGCGAGAGCAGTCAGGACAGGATTAGACTTGAAGGATTCTTGCTCCTCTTCGTCATAGTAGTCCTCAGAGTTGGTGGAGCCAGGCTCCTTCTTCTCCTCAGCAGGGAAGAGGAAGTGGACTAGTGAAGTTAGTAAGAAATTTATTCGAGGCACAAGGCAAGTGACTTACAGCATCGCAAGTCCTCGAAGAACTTCTTGACCACCTGCATATGACTTGAGACCTGCTTACGTCCCATTTGCTCAATGCTATCGTTGCTGTTGTCGATTCGGAAAATCTCTTTGCTGCCAAGAATAGCAACGCAGATTGTGAAGATGTACTCGCTGATAAGCATGTTTCGACCATGGAGCTTGCCACCCATAGAGAACTTGCGGCGGCCCATATGAGGCATGAGAAGAACAGCTGAGTTCCATTAGTATAGGTCAAGTCAAGAGCAACGGGAGGGTATTCTTACAGTCAACAAAGGCATCCTCAAGCTCTGGTCTTCTCCAAACACCACCCTTGTCCTTCTGGGTGTCTTTGTGTGCTTGTCGGTTGCGGTACTGGCGGAAGGCAGGCCAGAAGTATAGAGGGTTGACACCATTTCTGGGTCTTCTTTGGTATCGAGGTTGGTTTCTGGGTGTAGGTACGCGGTACAGACACTCGAATGATTGTGAGGGGATCATGGGAGCTGGGAGGCTGACTGGGACCGAAGGCGAGATGCCTACTGTGTTGGGATAGCATGATACCATGCTGTTGAAGTTGTGTGACTGCGCATTGCCGGCCTGTTCACGTAGAGGTAGACGGCTGCTGTTGTGATATGTTCGTCGAGCATCTTGAAGATAGTCTGGTGAAGGTGTATAGCGTTGTGAGGACAGCACCGGCCTCGGGTGATAGAGTGATGAAGACATGGCAACAAGCAAGTGTTTGGCAAAGGAATGCCGACTGGAGAGCTTAATAAGATAGAAAGACTTGAACCAGCTGAAACGAAATGCCTTTGAGGACTCTACGAATGCAGACAATGAGTAGACAAGAGATGATGAGAATGTTGAGAGGAATTCAAGACGTGGAATGGTGGGATAGATGTATGCATCTGAAGAAAGGAGTGTCCAGGCACTGGAACGAAGGTTCACCAGGAGAAATCTAATAAACATCTATAAATCCTAGACTGGGGAGTATATCAGCGATAGTCTGCGGACCAGGGCTGGAGCGCCCCTCTCAACTCAAACGATCAAGATCAAATCCATCACAAACCATCGTATACTGTCCTAACCACCAAGGGTAATGGGGTCGGGATGAATGGGGATGGGGTGGGGGGTAGGGATAGCTGGGGGTGGGAAGGGCGCCACTCGAGCTCCAGCTTCAAACTCCAACAACAGCGGGGAACAGACATGGCCTTGCCCGGAGGGATGTCTGCTGTCGATAGTCGTGGCGGCCAATTGTGTGTGCCTGCAGAAGCCACCAGCACATGGCAGCTTCGAGCATTCATCGAGGGCGTTAGCATGCAAGGGGGCGACAGGGCGGGGCCGCGATATCTGTGTGCTAACCCAACCTGACCATCAACCAAGGGACTGTGGAGGGGGGCGTGTGTCGAGGGATCTCAGAGACATCTTCAGAACGAACGGCGCAAGGTACAGAAGGTTTGGTATGTGTACAAGATTAGAATCAGACATTAAGAGAATCCGCTGGCTCCCCTGGCCCGTAAACTCAGGGCATCGAATTCTTCTGTCCAGATCGTAGCCACCCGAATAAGCGCTGCGAGTAATGCATGCTATCCGCTCTGCAGCGAACCAAAACGACCCTTGCCAAGGGAGAACGGCACAGAGCTCATGGAGAGCGAGATCAGCCGTGCAGGCACAGGCACAGGAACAGGAACCCTCAGCCTTGTCGCAACTCTATGCCTCTCTCCCGTGCAAAGGCAATAGTATCTCTGTAGTTTCCTATTCCATACTTCACATATCCATCTCATCAGTTTCATTGCCAATATTGACCCTGCTCCTCCCCTTTCCAGTCAATTGCTGAAGGGCCACCTTGTTAACCTGCCCTCCAACCTTCTTCTGCATCTTCGCGATCTCCTCCTCAGCATCGACTGCCTCTGCCTCCGCAAAGTCCAAGACAAGCTTACGACCAAGCAAGTGGGTGTCCCTCAACGCATTTAGTGCGTTCTCGGCTTCGCGGGGAGTGACAAAGTCGGCAAAAGCAAAACCCCGAGGGGTATAGTCAGCCTTCTTGGGTAGGCGTACCGATCGAAGCTGGCCATAGGTTCCAAACAGTGACCTGATGTCCTTCTTGGTCGCCTGGAAAGGCAAGTTCTTGATGATGATCTTGGTGCGCTGCCCTGCAGCCTTCTTAGCCTTGTCTTCCCTGCGTCTCTCCTCGGCTGCGTCATGGCCCTTGTGTGATGCCTTCACAGCCAGGGCATGATCGTCAAGTACATGACCATCCATGACTTTGAGTGCAGCCTGGGCTTGGCTCCTTGTGCGGAACTCCACAAAACCGAATCCCATGCTAAGTGTCTGTCCTGGTTTCTTGGGGTCCATTTTAGTCTTAACTCTAGCAGAGACGAATCCGTCGAGGGACTGAAAAGCTTCAGCAAGCCGAGATGTGGAAGTCGAAAAGTTTAAATTTCGCACAAACAGTGAGGTGGTTTCCAAATCCTCCTCCTCCGGCTTATCACCGCGTGACAGTAAGTCGTCCACACTAAGATTTTGGACCGTCGGAGCCGGACGATCTTTTAGTGCCACGGCTTGGTCCAGTTGGTCGCCGCCTCTGAAGATGTCACTTGGCGCTTTTTCCAAAAAGAGCACACTATCTCCAATCCGGCGATATGCCAGCTTCCCAAAAGCGGATTTGGCGTAATTGGGTTGCGAGAATTGGACAATGGCGATTGTCCCGCTCGGGGGCATCAGAACTCTCAGCACGGGCCCAGACTCCTCGAAGAGTTTACGGAGCTCGTCGATCGTCGTCCCGTAGGGAAAGTTTTTCACCAAGATGGCCGTATCACCCCGCTTCTTGGACTTGAAAGCTTCGAGGTCCACTCCATTAGCGGTAAAGTATGCTTTGGTCTCTTGAATGACGCTCGTCTCAGCGATGGCCTGCTTGATGGCAGCATCGGCCGAGGTAGGGTCAAGAAGTTCTGATTTTGAAACACCAAGACGGTCGGCGACCGACGCGTTGACGGCGTCCTGGCTCATATACAGCGCATTCCAGTTAAACGTAGTAGCTGCTGCCTCTTGTTTCTTCCGAATCATGTTTTGTTTCTTGAGGGGCAGTTTGGAAATTGCAAACTCATCCAGACCCGTGTCTCTCTTTGCACTCGCAGGAATGATGTGAAGAATACGCCCCTGAAACGTCGCCCCGTCCATGGCTTGGAATGCTTCAACAGCTCCCGACGATTCAGTAAACAACACCAGGGCGAACCCCTTGCTGGTACCTGAATTGCTGACCGGTAGATGAACCTAGTATTTCAACAGCTATTAGTTGATATTCAATCTAGTAAAATCCTCAAGAAATGTAGTAAGATTGGCAACAATTCAGTTAATCGAAGCATCTACTAAAATATTCGCTCAAGTTCTCATCAAATACCGAAGTATAAGCTGTCCCTATCTGAGCTTCATCACGTCGCCTTTGTTTTGTAAACAAATAAAAGGAAATCATTAGAAACATACCTCTTCAATGGTTCCGAACCGCTCGAATGTCTCCCGGAGATCCTCCTGGGTGGCGCTGTAAGCCAGGTTTCGGACAAAAAGTCTTGATGTTCGGCGGATCGCCTCAAGTGAGTCGTCCCTTGCCGGTTCACCCCCCGATGCCTCCATCGTGGTCTCATTCATCGCCGCGGCAGCTGTAGCTGGAGGGTCAACAGAAATGAGTTCCATAGCTTCGCCTCCCTCTGCATGATCGGTCTCACTTGTTGGTGCCCCTTGCGCAGGAGTTCGTTCCAAGTCATCGGGATCAACAAGGTCCAGCAGTCTGTTTGTTCGTGAACGAAGCCAATCGTCATCCTCTGCGACTACCTCCGGCTTATCCAGACTTGACTTTGCGGTTGCTTCTTGAGGCTCCACAGGTTCGTCGCCTGCACGAGTTTCCGCCTGCAGATCAGAGACCACGCTTGCTTCTTTCAGCTGCGAAGGCAAAGATTGAGAGACCAGCGGCTTTTCTGGTGCTTCAATCCTGCGCTGCTTCTCCCTTCGAGTCGGGATCTGCTCGTACTCATCATCGCTCTCCTCTTCAGGAACAGCTGTGGCAGCAACAGCAGCGACGCCGTCGCCGATACCACCACGGACACCATCATCGAGCGCGCCCTCTCTACCTTCCTTCATTACGTGAAGGAACTCGCGTAGCTTCGGGTCCGCCGGCTGGGGCTCATCTCGCTTGCGCTTTCTCAAGCTCGAGTCTGACTCCTTTTCAGCGGGCTGCTCATTGCCCTTGATTGTTGTGGATGGTGTTGATGCAGCTTTGGAATGCCAGGTGCTCTGGCCTTTGCCTTTGGTGAGGGCGGGGTCTGAGATCTAGCATTCCATCAGTATGAGAAGTCAAGACATTTAGAGGAGTCAACTCACGGGTCGCGCAGTCTCGACGGCAATCTTGGACATACGAATGTAAGACCTGTTGAAGTACTTGACTGCCTTTGAGGCATCTTCGGGTGTCTTGTAGCCCACATAGCCAATGCGTCGCTGGGGAATCAGCTTGACATCGGTAATCTCGCGACCTTGGGCGGAGAAGTGCTTCCGAAAGTCAGCCTCCGAGATACTGGGTGGCAAACCCTTGATGAATATCCTCGATGAGGCCATTATGATGTTGTTGTTTGTTGATTATATCTCCCGATCAATGGCGAATGGTTTCACCGTGGGAGTTGAACGCGTGAAGTCATTTTCAGAACTTGGGCTCTTTAAGAAGGGAGAGAAGGAAAAAAAGTTTCTTTACCACATTCTTATTGCCCGAGGTTGGGACCCGAGGTTGACCCGTGCACCGGATTTTCTAACTGTCCAACCCCACCATCAGCTTCCAAGATGCTTCTAATTCAGTTGTTTTTCTTCACCGCCCTGAGCTCAGTGATGGGAGAAATTCCAGTGAACAAGTCAAACGCCACTATAAACAGTATGACAGCACTGAAAACGGTCGAGAATAGCTACCTACCTACTCCAGAATCTTGATATCATTTTCATCAAGAGATATTCTTCTCAGCTGAACATGACGAGAATTATCGCCCAGTATCACTCATGAAGAAGAGAAATTCTGCCATCTCGGTATTCATTGTACAGTCAACATACGTGCATCGATTCAAAAGCGTATATCTGTCCATAAGGTCGTCATCACGGAAGAAACCACTTTGTGTTCTCAGCTCCCACCTCACGCCTTCAAGAATGTTGGTGTGGAGGGTATGGTTTTACCTGCAAGACTCATCTTGCACATAAGACCTGCATCTTGAATGCCAATGGGGTAATTCTGGAATCCAGTGGCTTTCTGGGCTCTTATGATGCTTCTCTGATTTTGATACTGCTACGTGTTTTCTTGACTTCTATTGCCAACCATTGTATGGTTCATGTCGAATGAAGTTGTCTGTCGACCAACAATCTGTCGAGACTTCTCGGCATCAGCACTACACTAACCGCTCCTACAGCACTGATTCATGTCTACTGCTTACTCGAATCTGAGTATATTATCGATCGACGAATGGCCGAGCAACAGTAGTGGATCGGAGGATATATTCCTCATCTCCGACCTGTCAGTCAGATGTCGAGGCGTTATACGTTCGTTAGACGCCGATCATGCGCATATCCCCCAGAAGACTACGAGACATTGAGAGCCTCAAACTGCTCTACATATGAGCTCTTGTTCTTTGACTTGAAGTTATCTTCTTTGCTCTTCATTCATTCATGTTCAAAAAGAGATTCTCCATGCCAGGCTCATCGTTTGCAGCAATGTGTTAACCAAATGCAAGAAAATATAACAACAAAACATCAACTTCTCCGCCTGGTTCCCTAGCAACTTGGAATTAACTTTCATATCAAGTAGCGGTGAGTTGGCATCTAGAAATATTCCAAAGTTTATATGGCCCTACAACGCTGAATTTGGTTCTCCGACATTCCTAGCCTCCCACCTCTCAGCTATCATTGTGCAGTCTGGTAAATATTCATTCTTCGAGAATCGTGAAATTGAGACGAACCAAAGAGCATCAGCTTCAAGCAAATAGTAAATATTTAATTAGAAGTGCTTTTTATATTCTAGATCTGCCAGAGGGGTGCTGAGATATGCATTCTTGATATGCATTCTGGCATATGTGAGATGCACACTCCACACCAGGAGCTCTGGAATGACTTGTGAGGGAATGCGGATGCAAGCCATATTCTTTGGAGAATTCTTGTCAAAGTTTATGGAGGGCCATCTGACTTTGAGCGTGCAGGAACACTCGGAATCCATAAGTATAAGAAGACCTCACTGCTCACTCATCAGTTCTTCCAGGAGTGTTGCTCAAGGAACACTGACAAATGTATGTCAGAGACATTTCCCAGCGACTCCAACTTCGTACATTGAAAGACGCATTGGTCCATTGTTTCATTGTATCTAACATCGACTCCATGGCTGATCGATTGGTCTTCAACGCGGCAATAACACTCCGGAATCACGACCTTGGAACTCATCGATATGTCACCGAGAACCCGATTTTTCAGCAAAATAATTTCATTATCCCCGAGAGACGGCAATGGACTTCGAGATATCGGACTGCGGTTTTGGTCACAAGAGCTTGGGAGTCAGTCGTGGTTTGGTGAACAGGTCGTCTTGAGTCATAATGCGATATTTCGCCCATGACCCACGAGCAAGAATTATCACACTATCCTCCGGATGCGGCAACCACTCGACTACAACAACAACAACAACTATTCTTATTCCGGTTGAACTTTGAAGTTTATTCACGGTTTGGACCTCGTTTCTCTACCATGACTCCGGTGTCAATCGATCATGAAAAACTCTTCATCGCCGCCGCCACGGTTACTGTCACATTTGGCGACCGAAACATATCGCGAGTTCCAACAAGGTTCCACGGCACCATTTCCCCTCGGAAAGAATTTAACGTCGTATTATCACTGGAGACCATGGGGAGAAGAGGTAAGAGCGGCAATCGGCGTGCTGATAGTCCTCCAAGCCGAACTTCGTGGGCCATTTACTTCATGAGTTTCCGTACATGTATGACGCCACCAAAGTCTGTCGCGGTCTTGGCACACATTGATGCCTCTTTGGGTTGTGATGAGAGATGGGCGCATGAGGCTACCTCGGACGTAGGACCTTTTGTCGTTAAGCGTTTCCACTGCAGTGTGGACCCTTGGACTTCTTGGAACCTTCATGACAATCGCGACAGTGCTGTGAGACGCCGTATTGATATGTCCGTGGCGTTCCCTTTGTGGTTGTAAATATGCACCTCTATGTGCCTGGTGCCTGCTTGACATGTAGGTAGCCTGAGTCCAGGCTCGACTGTACTGTGATGGTCTACAACCAGGGCCAGGAACCCATCCGCTCATACGCCCTGGTGAAGTTGCATCATGGGGGGTGTGAACTCGGGATGTTCATAGTACCTAACGATCAGTCGAGCCTCGTCTTCGTTACCTACCAATAACGACCATCTCCTATGTGTTCCAGGCTGATAAAATTGGAGCTGTGCAATATCACCAACAACACAGCTCTGCCGATGTGACGAGAGGCGTGATTCGGCAGGCCAGAACTCTCAATCACCTCCGCGCATGATCGATCATTGCAATACTTTGTGAATGTCCCCAAGCTCATGATCTGACAAACTGGGAGTCACAATTCACCAAGTATGGCGTGCAGAGTTGATGGGGCGGTTCACTAACTCAATCACTGATGTCAGGGTCCATGTGAGTAGAACCGTTGTTATTCCGTGTCCTTGCGCCTTCTAATGGCAGGGCCGCGGCATCTCTCAGTTCTCCTGTTTGCTGACCAGGGTCCTTAGCATTTGTTGATCTGTAAGTGCGAAGTTTGAGCTTCATTTGTGGAATTGGTAGCGGAGAGGTTGATCGAAACACAAGACGTTAGGGAGCGACCAAATGAACTCGAATGAAACATGGACCCTGAATAAACATAGAGAGCAACAATACTGAAAGCATCGACTGTTAAATTTCATCATACCGGAAAGTATAGAATAAAATTGGTCGTAAAACTGGATGTACAGGGTAGGCTATATCGCAAAGATGGCGTATGAGGTGTCAAAGGGTATGGTACGTACACATATAGCTACCGACGCGAGCCGCGCCGCCCCTGGGTTGGCGTCGTCAAGGCAAAAGAATCATCCAGTCCCGTCCACCAAAGTGCCCGTGCGCTTTATTTCCAGGGCAGCTCCCACTGGAACCGAAGCTGTTGTTGACGAGGCTACAGCTTGGCCAGCAACAACCCAATCACGAGCATCAACACGCGACTGTACACTTAATCCGCTCCACAGTCACCACAAGGCTTTGGCATTTGCGCGCGTCTCATCGAGTCAATCAACGGCAAAACTCCAGACACAATCAATTGTAATACTAGTCGCTATTATTTTTACTTTATCGGCCAAAAACACTAACGCCTCGTACCCTTCATACATCCTGTATGTACTTCCTGGATCCCCTACGGCTAGCATCCCGTCCCGTGTCCCTCAAGAAAGGGGGCGCACACCAAGGCGTCGTCGAGCGCCAGCCTCACGAGAACAACTCCGACTAACAAGACTTCGCAGGCCGCCTTTGTTTCCTAAACCGAACACTTTCCTCAACCTAAATTCAACACAAGATGGCTGACGCTCACGTTCCCAAGGCAGAGTCTCCCGTCGCTCGGGAGAAGCTCGAGGGTAAGCAGCACCCCCTTTGGAGCTTGAGAAGCATCATACTGATATAATGCTAGCTCAGATCAAGTCCGCCGACATGGTGAGATAACCCGACATACGTACCGATATTCCGGACGCGATCGCTGACGAGAGAGTGCCAAAGACGGAGGATATGCAACAGGAGTCTATCGAAGTTGGTATGGGGAATCCATGACAGTTTTGCGCCGGCGGCGGCAGGAAGACGAGGCTGACGTGACGATAGCTCAGGAAGCCATGGCCAAGTTCACCATTGAGAAGGTTTTCCTCACCAAGTACTGCGTCCCCGTAGGCACCCAAACTGACACGCTATGACAGGACATCGCACAGCACATCAAGCGCACAGTTCGTACCCGCCAAGGCTGTCACGACCGATCCCGTACTTACAGAGTATAGTTCGACGAGCGAAAGGGACCAACCTGGCACTGCATCGTTGGCCGAAATTTCGGTAGCTTCGTTACCCACGGTTCGTCAAACCCAACACGCCGATCTCCGACTCCATAGCCCCGGGCACGGCTGGCTGGCTAACACGCTACGCAGAGACCAAGCACTTTATCTACTTTTACCTTGGCCACTGCGCAATTCTACTATTCAAAACGCAATAGGCATGGGAGAAATGGCTCACCGGTGGGGGCCTTTGGAAGAGCTTGCTGTAGCGAGAGGGACGGACGGGTGTGGTGGGACAAGAAGAAGGCCAAGACAAACGCAAGAGGCAGCAAGGCAACACGACGGCTGCTGACTGCGGTATCGTCCACCCTACCCTGCTGGATCTGCCTCTATGTACGAGACGGGCGGCCGTGGAGCTTGCGGCTGTACTAGGTTCATGATCAATAATGAGGGGCGCTCGCCCAGTTTTTCCAAATCTTTCCGTTCCTGGCCCAGCTTGATCCTGTTGTTGAGAAGTTTGTTGCTGGGGGTGGCTGATCAGCCGTGACGGGCTGCCAAGGTGTGCCTGATGCAAGGCTGTTGGTTTTTAGTTTGAGATCGGAGATTCTGACAGCCCCGGTGTGTCTTGTTCCTGAGACATAACTGTCACTGTCAGACATGGCTGTCATCGTTCGATTTCTTCAAGGCTGTCACTTATGATGCTGCTGTTGGAATAGGCTAGAGTCAGAGATGTCACTGGCGATAGCAATCGCCGATCATGCACGATCCCCAACATCGCGAAAATACGACCATCTAAGGGTCTAGTTAACAGTCCGATCAACAGCCTCGACGATCCACCTCTAGCCAGTTCACGTGGTCTCGAAGAGGCTACCAGACTCTTACCTTACTGTAGATGACAAGGCGCGGCCCCAGAAGGATTTACTTACCCGATTACCCACGGCGGGCAGTCTAAGCAGTGCAAGCGACGGCACACCCGTCAAAGTATGTCAGACTGGCAGATGGGGACCTTTGGGATCGGGACAAAGTCAAATGCCGAGTCCGTCTTTACCGAGTCGGTCCTGAGTTCCGCTAGCTATCCTAGGCTATCACAACTCACATCAACTCTTTAGGTGACTTGAGCTAGACTGCTAGAGGCACTTTCGGAACGGAGTCGGGCTCCATATAATTGACTCTCTCTCGTTGGTGTTGGTGTTGGTGTTGGTGTTGGCGTGGGGGTGGGCGTTCATCGATACGACGGATGAGGAGGGTACGCTGACAATTACAGTTACAGGTCCAGGAACAGAACAGGAACAGGACCAGTCGATTACCACTTTGGGGGGAAAGTCTAAAGAGAGGCTTTGAGGAGCTGAGGCTAGTATGACGGGTAAGAAGTTGATGTGTCATAACCTGATATGGTCATTCTTTGTCCGTGAGAACGCCATTGAGTAAATGGAAGATATTGGCTCATGATGAGAAGTGAAAGTGTCAGAAACTCTAATAGCAGGGGTACAGTATGATGTTATCACAGTCTAAGTGTAAGTGCGAGATCATCAGGCACTATAAGAATGATCTCAGACATGGAGAAATTGAGTAATTGTCTTAGAATACTGGAATTGATCGACGTCTGGTGATTTCTTATCTCAACTTAACTCAAGATAGACTCTTGAGGTATATGAAGAGGCTTCTTTCATTGGAATACGATGGTCCGGGCCGCTGCCGCTAGAATCATCCAATAACACAGGCCCTCAGCCGAAGAGAAGAAAAAGGTACTCTGATCAACACCACCAAGCAAAGAATGGCCAAGCCAAAGCCTAAAGACCGAGAACACTACGGCCCACTCACTCACTCACACTTGTTCACCCGCTGAATTGGGTTGGGTGGTACCCCTCTGAAGATCCTGGTCGAGAAGGGTCCATATGGAAAATCTCAAAGTTGAGAAAGAAGAAGCAATTGGGGGGCCATTGATAGTGTATACCGTATAAACTCATGAAACTGAGTAGCGCCTGTGGATACCACGCTAGTCAAAATTACTATATTCATTTGGCCAATAATGCTAAATAGCAAGATATCAGATCTTTATTTAGCTTACGGCCAATTAGAAGGTCTAAACCTGGCCGATTTGTCCCACAGGCGCTACTCAATTTCGTGAGTTTGTACGGTAGTTGACTTTGATCTAGTGTTTTCTAGTGAAGAAAAGACTGGAGAGAGACTTGAGCTCTCACCATGATGGAATTCCAATAATGATAGCGTCTGACAGAGCTGGACGACGTCTGTACGTGCGGTTGAACCGGAAGATGCACCACATACAGTGCTGCACCACATGTGCATCGCATGGCATCGCACGGCATCGCATGAGGATGCATTAGGATCAAGAGGTGCAGATGGGGGCAGTCCACCAGGCCCGATTAGACCGAATGAGCCGAGCCTATGCCGCTCGGTTGAGACATCTGATACACATCGTACTGTGTTGTACCCGAATGGAGTAGATGACTGTTGATGACCATTGTTGGTGATTTTGACAGAACATGAGTTCTTATGGAGAATTGATGACCAACAAGGTGCATGATCCTGCTGATTTGGTATGATCTGACGAATATCAAAGTGTCGTGATAGGTAGATTGTGTTGTTGTTGTTGTATCTCCCAATGTGAACTACCCTAGAGTGAAGATGAGGATTCAGTCGAGCAATATCTTGCTTCACTATTACTCAACTTCGATACTGTTGTGATCAGTATGAGAACCTAGATATCTTTATGTGTAACTCGTTCTCTGACAGTTTTATTCTTTATTATGCTGTTTCATGATAAAACTGCAGTCTCAGACTTCACTCAATGGTCTTCAAGCACCGTGATGCAAGCATATACCGGCCAGCAATCACGCTCCTGTTTCGTCTCAAGGTATTAAATGACTAGTAATCGTTACCTGGACCTCCTTTAAGAAGCGAGTACCTTTATCTTAGACTCACGGTTGAAAACTTGGTATTAACGTTTATCAGAAGAGGCTCCCAGGCACTGAAGACATAGCGGCTCGAGCACACTCATCCGAAACGTCAGAAAGTGATGTCCTACGCGATATAGATATTGCCCATGACAAATAGTTATCACTGTTGATTTTAAATCACAGTAAAGCTGTAAGTTACACAAATGTTTTGCAGATTCGGGGTCCCAAGCGAGGGTTACGCATGGCAAATATTGAACACCATCAGACAGCCACTTCGGGTATTCTTACAGGTTCGAATGCCGGCTTGGCTGAAATCAGAATGAAACAGCAAATCCAATGTCTGTTGATTTGCTGATGCAAACTATTACCCCAATAGCTATCGATTGACTGATGTCGCAGTTACATTGACGTGGACAAGGGAGTTGGATCAACACAAGGTATAGCCTTTTCACCCCTCGAGACCTCAGCAGCTATTTGCAAGTTAATAGATATTGGCTGCTAGAGGATAAACAGAAGGAAAAGGGTAGACGAATTAATAGCCAGTGATTTCCATGAAAGCGTGTTGAGGGCGCTGTGCTGCCCCCTTGCAATGGCCAATATCTTCAGCGCCTCCCGTTATATCGAACAATACAAGCGGGTACTGGCATCCAATCTCGCAGCGCTCAATTCTGCGTTTCAATGTCTCTGTGCCCTGAACAAGGACCGAATCAATGACCCGAGTTGATCCTAATAGTCCTAGAGACTCAATCCTATACTTGCACACGGCCAATACTGTATGTGACAGAAGGGTTATGATGAGGCAAATAAGCGCCCATGTTTGCCCAGTTGTTGAACAACACCAGCAGAAGCCATATACGAGGTGACAGCAAAGCAGCCCGTGTCAGGTATATCACCCTTGTCCATCATGGATGGGAATAGAAAAGTCAGCGGGTCCAGGCAATACCCGATTTCCACCTGAATCACTCGCCGAGAAAACTCCCCTTCTGTTTTGTTTGTTTTGTCTTGTCTGTTGCAATTTTACTGAATGGCCAGCCGTCAAGGTTAAGGCATCGACACAGTCCCTGTTACAGATGCCATTCCCTCTAATATCGGTAGTTGTTAGTATCGATGAAATTTCTAAAACGTAAACCAAACACCAAACAAACATCAGACTCAGGATGGTCACGAGTCAAGAGGCCAGGCGTCAAAATCTGAGACATCCCAGGTTCTTTTTGTAGGATCACCGGCTTAGTAGATGCAGATGCAGATGCAGATACGGATAATACAAGGTGGGAGATGTCAGCGCAGCCTCAAAAAAGACACAAACAGCCGTGGCGCATGCATGGCCCACTCTGTATTTCGTAACGGCAGAATATTTCTTGCATCTCTCAATATGTTGTATTCGTTCAACTGAATCGACAGACTTGCAGACGTGCCTTGTAGCACAATAACATCATCTTACGACCATCCACTATGTAGCGGTCTGCAGAGAAACCTCGGATCACCTGGCCCATCATCCGGGTCATTAACAGTTTCTCAGGACATTCCGACACCAGAGACTGGTTCGACGTGGGATGCCCCGACAGACCAGGAGAGGCGAGGCGAGACGGCTCGATGGAGTCCGGAACCATCTGCCAGCATGACCATTTCCATAGCGCTAGACGGGCCTCCAACACATTCACAGTAAAAGGCCTTTTGACGGTGAGAACGGGAAAACAGTCAGTGGTCTTTGTACAGCGAATGCTTGCTGTGGCGGTCGGTCTGCCGAAAAGGCTGGCGGACAAAGTGACGAGACAGAAGAGTTTCACCAATTGAGAACCCTTTCAATCACCAAATTTACATCGCCAAGCGCGATAAGAAGCCACTGACAGTTGTACGTGTTGTAATTGTTCAGCAGAGGTACGAGATATGCCAAAATGTACAGCGGGATGCCACAGACTGTGATGTCAGCGATCATGCTTCGCCGAGCCACTCCCACTCTCGTGCAACTGTACCTCGAATGAGGCGCGTCACCAAAAGGTACATGACCTTTTTCAACTCTTCTCGTGGACCGAAAGGAATACACATCCTTGTTGCACAGCACAGCGGTGGTGCCCCCCATGTCGAACAGGGGTCTTCCGCTTAGTTCCCCCGGCGGACTGATCCTGGTCAGGCCCAGCTAAAAGGTAGACACACGTTCTCAGGCTGTTACTGGACTGTGCTGTAATGCCAGTAATATTCGTGGACTCGAAATAATTGCCCACGTAGAGATAGATGTTGCTGCTTAGGTTGGCGGGCATCTGGATTCAGAACTGCGTTTTGTGTGACGAACAATTGTCTTAGCTCAGATTGGTACACCCTCGTTACCAGAAAAGAGAAAGCAGGTCGAGTTCATGTATGATTAGAGGGGTTCGCTAATAAGTGCCCGTTGAAAGCCAAAAATGATAAAAAAAATTTTACCGTTATGATTAAGGGAAAGCTTAAATAAATCTACCGAGCGTGGGAGACAGGTCTGAGTGGTAGAGCTTTACGACAAGCTCAAACCACTGCAGACAGCATCTGAGATGATGATTGCTCGACCAAGACTCTACATTTCGCTCGGGGAAGAAAAGCAAGAGACTCGCCTATTCTGTCTCGAGAATCAATGGTCTTCAAACACAAGAGGAGAATTATCGGCGTGGTGGAGTTGATGACCACCACCGGCGTTGCGGGGGCGGGGCATTTGTCATTTGGTTGGTGTTGTTGGAGATGTGCATATGTACTGTGTTCGATCATGCAGTGTCATCCGCAACCGGATCATGTCGGAGACTTGCAGTGTGTGAGTGCGTTCTTTTTCTTCTGTTCCTTCGTTCGTTCGTCCGTCTAGTATCGATCGATGGTGATGGTTCGGCTATAGAGTCCGGCTTCTTCGGTGGCCGTCGCTAATAAATCCTGCTTTCCGCTCTTCAAAATGCTTCTTCCCCGCATTGCGGAGCGGAGGAGCGGGTGTTCCCTTCTTGTGATGCCCATCTCCGGTTAGCAGCGGTCCCGAATACTGGGACGATCAATATGAAGCTTTAAGAAAGTGTCAAAGGCTTCATCATGTAGAGATATATTGGTTGATGATAGTGTGGTGTGATTGGGTATATCCCTTCTGCGTCTACCTCAGGTAAGGTAGCTACCGGGTAGCTGAGCTTGACCCGATCGGCCGCAACAAGGTGACATGAGCAGTAATTTTTTGGTGATCTATTTTGGTATCTGTCAATATATTTGGGTTCAATCAAGTCCACTGAAATCTACCATAATATTCGGAAATCAATTTCCAAAAGTCTATGCTACATGTCGCTCCCTGTCATTCAAAACTTATTTGTATAGGTCTCAGACCATTTCTTCACGGGCCATCTTCACGAGCCCTGCATAATCTATGCATCTGCTCTCTTCATTCAATGTCTTGAATATCTCTGGACCCTGATCCACCAGGATGAGATGATCGGCCTGCCACCAGACCAATTCATCTGCAAGGTCCCGACCACGCCAGCCAAAGGAGGGTCGCAGTAAATGATTTGCGTGGAGGGTTTTCTAGTCAACTTTACGGATACACAGCCTCGAATGAACCTCGAATAAATCGTCCTCAAGCTCTCGAGGCCATTACGAATATTTCCAAGAAACAGTCGTATTGATTCCATGGGTTTCAGAGTCAAAACGTCAGCCTGTGACACTGATGCGCAGAAAATAGAATGGCTTAGCCTTTTCTACGATGGAAACGGACAGCCCGACATGCATTCTGTACGCCACATACGACCGTAGACTCACCGGGGTTCAGTCTTCCATGCATGCATGCAGATGCATCCCTGACTGACTCTTCAACTGCCATCAGAGCCCAAATCAAATAAATGGTTCAGACAAGAACGGTACCTGGAGCATACCCTTCCGCATATCCCCCAATCAGCCTCTCTGCACACTCGACACAAACAGAAATGATGGTGGCCGGCTGCTGAGCTGTTTTTGAGCTGACCACAGATCACGGGGATGCCGCCGAGACGGGCAGACTCTCCAAGACACGACGCATTGGCATCTCTGCGTTTGTCTGGTTAGCAGTGTTGTACGAACAATAGCAACCCTTCGTATCGAGAAGCATAATAGATACATGGCTTAGATCAATGCCTGTATCATCGTAATAAAAAAAACCAAACCAGAAGCATTGGGGTGCTAGAGTCATCCAAGCCTCAGAACAGACCATGAAAACCCCATCGCGGAAGCCATTCGGCACATGTCCAATCATCAGATCCCCCAAGTTCTCGGTCGCCATGTGGCAGAGTCACTGTGCTGCACCTCACATCACTCCTAGTCTGCCACTGGCTGGCTGAAGACATCCGGTTTAGCCTCACATCGCTCGATTGGAAGAAGCAGGGTTCTGGACATCCGCCTCTTGATTCTCAAGTCCCCTTCTTTCGCTTCCATAATCAATCGGGCAGGCATTCAGATAACGAAGCCTGAAAGAATCGTCGAGATTGCTTCTCTGCTTAACAATCCACTTGCTCAATCCTTCCATTCGAGTCACTGGAAATAGAGTCACGGATCCACTGTGAGCAGTCAGTAGGGCCAAAACGGTCATGGATCCGTTGCCGGCTCGCTGGAAGCGCGGCGACAGGGGTTATGGGTATGGGGGTTTGAGCTCGCGCTATTGTTATTGCAGGCACAGCAAGGCAGATGAGATTGGGGCCAAGTCCATTTATTAAAGATCCATTTCAAGGGAGAGATGATAGATAACAAAGGGGTAAGAAAGAAATTCAAGCCTCAACAAGGCTTGAATGGCTGAAACTCATGGCGATGGCCTTTTCAAGCTGCACAATTGTTTCAGCAAGTTTTGTTCCAGCCCTCTGAAATCTGACTGCCCCGCCAGCCGTTTCTGGAATGAGGCCTAAACAGATCAGATGGGATGGGATGGGATGCTCATCCATCCATCCCATCCACGGCTCGGACACGGCCACGGCCACGACTACGACTACGACTACAACCACAACCACAACCAGAATACCCCCGGCCGGATGACAGATCCGCCGTAAACTCCCATACCGAGCCCTTGATGTCTTGCCATGGGTCGTCCAGACTTCATAATGGGCCGTTCGTTCGCTAGGCTCGTAGCTCAACCTGCCCGCTGGATCCAGCCCGTCGAGTCCCGTTTCTCTGGGCTGGCGATCTGACAACCAATTGGATCGGGAAAACAAACAATATGCGACAATCTGGAGAGCACCATTGTCTCGCCTGTCGTCCTTTCTCTCATCTTCCCAGCTTCACGTTGAAAGAATCCTTGCTCCCATGTTCATGTTCAAATACCTCAAAGAGAGACAAACATCTTCCAGAGGCCGGCGAACGGGACGGGAGGAACCCTTTGGCTTTTCGCTTTTCTGGGACGAGTTTACTCGACTAGCACAACGCCCTGCATGCATCCACCACCTCACTCGGTCGCTGTGGGCCTCTTCGTGATACTTGGTCCGCTCTTCGCCGTGAATGTCGTTATGAAGTACTCAACCGTGACCCGAAGCTATTACAGGGCAGCTTGTAGAGCTCTATAGTGGCTTAGAGCTCAAGGGCAGTACTTAGCCTCTACCCCTGATGGGACCTTGACCGGCTGACTCTTCCACATGCACCATCAGGCGCACCATCAGGCACGCCACCGCAGCCACGGCCCAGTGCACGCTAGCGAAGCTGAAGATATTTGTGTACAGAAAAGGAACATTTGGTCCAGCAAATGATTTTGAGTTTGCTGCTGTAGGAGATTGAGTTGCAGTGCTTCTGAGCTCTGAGAGGCCACTGAGACACAGCCCTCCTGTCGGCTTCTCATCACTGAGACCACTATAGAGCCTTGAGTAGTGGCCAAGTACTCTCACCCCGGATGAATTTCCGTAGCGTACCGTGCGGGTATCTTGGCACCTCGGGCAGAGACAGCATCTCCCTGCTGAGTGATGGTGCTGTCTATCGGTGTTTTGTGCTGTCGGACCCCAAGTTTGGTACTGTGCTGCGCTGTGTTGTTCGCTGTGCTGTGCTGTACTGTCCACCCCGGTCAACTTCCCTGTTTGGCCGCACCCACTCCCGCCCGTCAGGTAAGGTCAAGGTCAGACGTGCTTGCTTGGTTGCTTGCTGGTCTGCTGCTGGTGAGGTAAGGTAGCAGAGAGACAGGCAGGCACGGGTACCTCCCCCCAGTTCCTTCCGCACGCAGTACCTTGGTACACCCTCGTCTCCCGTCCTTGACCTGGGCTCGCCGCTGCCGCTCTCATTCCCTCATCATCTCCGCCCTCCAACAACTTTCTCCCTCAACTTGTTTTTTGCTTCTCGACGAGAGTTGCAAATCACAAAGGGCGTTGGAGAGACTCTTTGTGTGCTTTGAGGTGTTGGGTTCTTTGCACTGCCTGTCAGTGACAAAACCATCTGGCGCTCCCCTTTGTCCTCCTGAATCGGAGAACGGCCCCCATATGCCTAGCCTCTCACGCCTATCTCATCAAAACAGCGGCCTCTCTCAGCTCACCTTGTTGGATGACAATGTGACAACGCTCCTCACGATTTCTTTTCCAACTATTGCACATTGACGAATCCTTACTTCCTCAGCTACGGTTCTTCGAACTTCTCCTCTTCATCTTCAACCTGCGAAACCGAACGATCCAACGTCACACTTCCGCCCAGCTTCTACATTTATCGACACAACATTCAACTCCGCGACATTTCCCACCCCACGGCCTACAGAGGCTCGTGATGTCCTCCAGTATGAACTCGCTCAAGGTCCCCGAAAGCGGGCTGCAGCTGGAGGGCTCGACTGGCAAGGATGCCAGCCTACCTTCCCAGGCTTTTGCAGTCACCTTGAGTGACAATGTTATTGAGGACATGATCAAATGCGTCCAGAACGGAGATGGCATTCAACTTTCTCTTGGAGCCAATCCTGTAAGTTCACGGAACCTCTTGTCACACGGATCCAATACTAGTCATTTGGCTCCTGATTTCGAATGCTAATGTGCCTGTGCCAGACCTTGCTCTTTGGTTCCAAGTCCCACGCCATTGAGCCGCCCTCCGACTCGAACCCATACGATCTTTACCTCACACGACCTTTCGAATCGACACGAACTGCTGAAAAGATACCACACACTGGCTCTCTCTTTGAAAAGCCATCGGGCGCTACTTCGAAGAAATTGAAGACTGGCAAGGCCGACAACACCACTGACGGCAAGACCGCAAAGTCCAGCAAGAGCGCCCAATCAGGACGAGATTCTGATATCGAGACTCTTCAAAATGGACTTGCGGCTCACGCTGCTTCTCGGGAGAAGTCGGTCTCACTTGCATATAGTTTTAGGATGATCATACTGACATGTTTTGAAGGACTCGCGTGGTCGACAGATTACCCGCGAAGAAGGCAGCTATCAAGAGCAAAAGCAAATTGCTCGACTCAACTCCACGATCGATCCCCCAGTCACCAGGTCAAGTTTCGCTCGGGTCACTTACACCCAACCCTACGACATCACAGCCCCTTGACCGAGCCAAGGGAGACCGAGCCATGCTGGTGCATGAGCTCGCTGTGCAGGATCGCTCATTTGATTACCTGTCCAAGAAGTGGGAAGGCAAGATGGAAGACATGGAGCCGACGCTTCGAAAGGTTGCTGATGATCTCGACGATAACAACAAATGGTCATTGAAGAAGAAGTCCTGGAGAGACCTCGATGTTTGGAATTATGATTATGATACCCAAGAAGTACGACAGAAAGCGATTGACAACGCTGTTCGACAATATGACAAGCAGAGAGTTACCATCTCAGAGCCAGAGTGGGACAGACTCCTACCCAAGGAGGAGCGAGGAACCGGCAAGAGTCTTAGCCGAGTGCAGGCCAAGATCACGAAGACTGTCAGCACCCCGTCAATCAATGTTGAAATGGCGGATGGAGGCACAACGCCTCGAGATAGTGGAGATTCTCAGGATGCCAACCGGCCAAGGGCAGGAGGAGAGGCTATGTCAAGGTCCACCTCAAACCCTCTTTCTACTAAGCCCAAGAAACCCACTGCACAGGAGGCCCAGGTCAAGCGTCTTTTGGGTAAATCCAAGGCTAAGACGACTGTATCAGCTGCACCCTCCAAGCCGACATCCAAGGTGTCTTCTGCTAAAGCATCTCCCACCAAGGCACGGCCGACCGCCGCGCCCAAGGCAAATGGGGGAAGGGTTCTATCGCAGGCCATCATTTCTAACTCAGACACCTCAGAAGATGATGCTGCTGCTCCTATGGTCAAGCCTAAGCCAAAGGCGGCGCCTAAACCGGCACCCAAGATGAGAGACACGGTCGTCGCCAAACCTCGACCTGTGGTAAGGGAGCCAATGAAGCAGCAGATTACGGCCAAGCGACCTCGCGAGGACGACGACTCAAGCTCCAGCTCTGGAACACCATTGTCGAAGCGCATCAAGCCCAAGCAGCCTCTTCCTGCCCCCCGACTTAAGCATCGACCATCGGACGCAAGCCAGAACTCTCGCGGAACGATAACCTCAACCTCGATGAAGAGCAAGAACACGTCCCCGACGAAGTCTTCTCCCCTGGCATCATCGCCACCCACGAATGCCTCGGATCTGGAGAATGAGGCACCCGCTGCATCAATTGTTGCGAAGAAGCGCAAGGTCGAAGGATTCAACAAGGGTGGTGTCACGAAGCGACCTGCAGCATCAAGGTTCTCTGACGATCTTGTGCAGAAGGCACAGGCATTCAAGTTATTCTATCAAAAGTATGAGACGCTGCACCATGAGATTTCAGCGTTGGACAATCCTTCAAGCAGGAAACTGGGCCATTTGATGGAAATGAGAGACCGACTGAAAACGATGAAGATGGAGATTTACAGCGAATGTCCCCCAGAGAGGAGCTAAAAGGCGGCAATAATACGACAGAACAAGGACAAGATAGGGAGGGTGTGGGTGTTTGATTTCAACGGCGTACAGCATCACGACCGGATAACTTTTACAGTTGCATTTTGCATTGGGAAAACAGGATCTGCATAAACGAGCCACCTGTCGGACAGGAAAGGAGCTCTCTTTGATATTTGCATCGTTTTTCTTTTTCTTTTTTTGATACCACATGAGAAGACAAGATAGGCCAAACGCGGCCAGAGACAAAGCCAAGCCAAGCCAGGCAGTTAGATTAGGCAAGGCAAAAGCCAAACAATACAATACAGCAAATGTTGAAATTGAAACCGTGATATTCATATACACAACATTGAGTGATAAAAGAAACCTGGTGTTTGGTTGAGAGCCTGGCCCAGTCGAGAGTAAAATCAGTCAATAGTGACAACGATAGCTGGGTCCATGGGAAGATGAAGTGGTACTATGACGTGAGGCGCATGTGATGGGGGTGCGTGATTTACCTATGGATTTACCAGATTGGGTCCTCAGGTTTGATATGGATGGATGCTGAGAGGGTTGGTTGCATTGGTTGGTCTCTTGAGTTTTTGAGTTTGGTGGGGGCCGTCCGTATTTGTGTGTTGAGCTGATTCAGGACAGGACCCTCCGAATAAAGAAGAGGGATTAGCAAATAGCGGCTGATCATGGATGTCCAGTTTAGAATGGGGCTGTAGAGCACATAGAAATGTCAAGGCAGAGACTGCGTAGTAATCGTAGCACGGAGCTTTATTTAGTCTTTGTGCCGTTTATGCGACTGGCCGTTGCTAAAAGGAGTTTGTTTGAATACTGTAGAGATAGACAATGAACTCTTGTATGCGGCAACGCATCTTAAAGACATTGAATGAAGAAGGGGATAATTCACCAACACATCCATGTCCCACAGGCAAACTTGTCTTGAAGATGTATAAATATCAGCCCAGATGTGAGCATCTTGATTCTGGCTTTCTCATCAACTTCAGTCTCAATCTCAGTCTCAGTCTCAGTCAAAGCAACAACCATCATCCACAATGACATCCAGACGATCCCAATTCGTCAAAGAGGCGCCTCCTGGAGCTTACTCCCCAGACCCAACATATGTCTACACTGTCCACCCTCCTCAGACTCAAGATCCGTTCCGAAACTTGCCTGCTCGCATGGTTGAAGACTACAGTCAAATGTATCCTCCCTCTTCAGCTGCAACAAACATCTTCGTTCCTGGCTGCTGCCGTCATCGTCGCCGTGCGTCCCGGTACTCAAAGACCTACGAAAGCGAAGGTTCAACCAAAAGCTATGCTTCTTACGAAGACGCTCACCCTGCTCAGCCTGTGGATCGCCTCCCACCACGCATCGCTCTGAAGCAGCTCTCGGATTTTCTTCACGAAGCTGGCATCTTCTACAACACGCAGCTCATGGACTTTGCTCGTGAGCATCAACGTCAGGGCCACGACACCTCCAATGAAGCACTTCTACAGTGGCTCTGGAATGACTGGACCCGATCTCGCGATAGCCCTACCCGTGAGAACTTTACATCTACCAAGGCGAGCATTACACTCTTGCTTCGTCAGGTTGAGACCGCCATTGCGACGCCTTGGCTGGAGAACGCAGACCTAAACGTCAGATTCGACTTCAGCTACAGAGCTCTTAAGAGTGCTTGCGATGAGATTGTCAGATTGTCAGGCAAGGTCATGAGCGATTGGCAAACTTGTCGATTTCTAGCTGTTGAGCTCAAGAATGCCCGTGTTTATGCCGATCCGGAGGGGCCTGTTCTGAGACATTTGTTTGTGGGATGGGAGAAGGGCGAGCCTTGGTGATCCTAACGATAAGAAGAGAGGTCGCTTAAGTTGTTAGAGTTGTTTTCTTTTGTCTCCTTTGTCGGGATGTTCTTTATGTGTTTGTTTGGTTGGAGTTTACCATGTCGCCAGGATGAGATAGATGCACTGTACAGTACAGACATTGATTGATTGATTGCTAGGGCGACCAATCGGGAAGACGGTGGAGTTTGAGGTTCATAGCTCCCTTTCCCCTGGTCAATCAGCCACGTGGGCCATGCCGATCACTCATTCGAGCGTGGCTGTGGCGGTGCGATACTGCATGATGTGGCTTGAACGCCAACGTTGATACATTAGTACCCAGGTACTCACGAGCTATGATAGGAAGATAGACTTGACCCAATTAGATGTTAGCCAAAAATTCATAACTTTTTTTTTGTCTCTTGTTAACAATTTTTTCTATTTGCTGCCAGTAGACGAGACAATGTGTGGATTACAATAGCGTTCTTTTCCCCCCGGACTTCTCCTTTGCATTGTAAAAAATCCTAGTGAACAGGGACTATGTTCTAGACTCGAGGTGTCTCCGATATGCTCTGTAGCATACAGGTAGTCTTGTGTTCTTGCTGAGGGCATGTTGAACAGTTGGTTCTGTTCTGAACTTGTTACTCTTGAATTCTTTTTTCTTTTTTTTTTTTCTTTTTTTGCCACACCGACAATTTCCTTCTCTCACTTTGATTATTCCTCTGAGTTGACCTCACGATAACTGGCCAATAAGTGTAGAAAACAGATACTCAGGCTCATCATCATGGGTGTCGAAGCACTCGATTTCCCCCAAATGTGGGAACGTCCCAGCTACACTCAACTAGCAGGCATTCTCCAGAGTCTCGAACTTAGCCCTCCAATATGGAACCACAAGCGTCGTCGCTCCGAGATCCTCGAGGAGCAGGAATCTCTTGCCAGCCAGCGCAAGGCAGAAGTTACTCGATATCTCTCCTCTATCATCAAGAGCCCCTTGTCATGGATCGACGACGATGATGAGAAGGAGGTTCTCTGGACGCAGGCAAGCAAGCGCATGTCGGAGCGGTGTGGACGTACGGCCATGGGAGAGGTTATTCGCAGATGGCCCTTTGGAGAGGGAAACGACGAGTTCGAGTTGATCATTCGAGAACCGGCGCTTACCGGAGATTCTCTGGGTTTCAAGACCTGGGGGTCTTCGTATGTGCTATCGCAGCATCTTCCTCGCATGGCCGAGACATCACTATTTCGATTGTTCGATGAGACGTTGGGTCAACCACGACCTGATGTCCTCGAACTCGGTTCTGGGACTGGCCTCCTGGGTCTTGCCGCAGCAGCTCTATGGAAAGTCCCCGTAGCACTCAGCGATCTTCCTAACATCGTTCCAAATCTTAGAGAGAACGTGGCCAAGAACACTGAGCTTGTCAAGTCTCGCGGGGGATCACTCACAGTCGGCGATCTCACCTGGGGAGGGAGCCAAGACGAGGTCGATCAGACCCTGTTTGGGCAGCCGAATCAGTTCAAGGTATGTTTTTGCTCGTAGAGATCTGTGATTGCGATTGCAGGGCGATGCTTATATGACTCTTGCTTACAAACGATGTCTGACCCCCCTGGTGACTAGATTGTCCTCGCGGCTGATCCCATGTACGACGATGAACACCCTGCGCTTCTCGCCTCAGCCATCAGCGACCACCTTGCTCTTGGCTCCGATTCACGCGCTGTCGTCATGGTCCCGCGTCGAGATGCCACCACAGAGCGCCTCCTCGAGTCGTTCCGCCAGGCTATGCTTGACCTCGACACCCCCTTGTTCTGTGAGGAAGAGGACGAACTTGCGGGACAGGACGACTGGGTTGAGGACGATGACGCGGGAAATGTGCGGTGCTGGCTGGGTGTCTTCAGCCGTGGTGGCTCACCGCCGACTCAAGTCGGTGATGCAGCACCCATATAGCACTCTCTGACTGGCCACTGGACCCAGTGATTAATAGAGAAAGGGGGAGTCAGCTGCTTGAAGAAGAGACGAAGTTGATATATACGATGGAAAATATCAGACGAACTGCCTTAGACATAGACACTGAGCGAGTGAGGAAGCCATAGCCACAATAGAGACTAATGATTTTATGCAAGCAATTGCACTGTTTGAGTCATGAACAATCAGCAGACGCTGCTCTAGGAAGTAGTTCATAAGGAACCCTCCTCTCCCTCTTTTACGCTTCTGCTTCTTCTCTTCTTCTCCACTTCTACGCTAACACACCACAACACCACTTCCAAAAGCTGCTTTTCTCTACACATACAACAAAACATATTCTTCTTTCTCTATCAAAGCATTGATGATCATCAACCTTGATATACTCTCTTTTATCCAATTGCACAATTTCATCCACGTTTAAGCTACGTCAGGATTCAGTGCCAGTTGTTGATTCGCAACTAATCTAAATCTACAACTCGAGCTCCTAATCACAGCCTCAAATCAACGACGCTGATTAACCTTGAATCGTGATTGGCCAACGAGTTCCTTCCTACTTAACATCAAGCTCAGACATTCATTGTCTTTCTATTTCCCCTGAATAACAACCTTTACTCAACCGTCTATCACCTTCAACCTCACAACACTCACCATCGCTGACAACTTAGACATTTCTTGGACAGTTGCACTTTAGACTACTCGACACCTTCAACACTTGTTCCACATCTTGCTTATTCTCTTACTTCTTTCAAGATGACCGGAAAACCAGTTTACAAACCTGACGAGATACGCTTTGCTTTAAGCCTCATGGAGAAGGATTTCTACAACGATGCGATTTCTAACGCTTTTCGGGAACGATTCAACCGAACACTGACAGACAACCAGATTCGATATTTGAGGAACAAATATGGCAAGGATCCTGACTATGGGTGAGTTGTCTTGTGCCAAAAAGGGCCTTGCCTCTTGCTCTTGAAATTAACTAACCCATTCATCTTTGCTCGTAGAGCTCCCCTTTGCAACAAGCAATCCAGGAAACGAAAGGAACGTCGATCTGACTCTGGAGCTGGTTCTTCCGCTTCCCCAGGCTCAGAGTACGTTGCGAATACCGCCCCGATGTCCCTTTCCACGTATCTCTCTAACCTTAGAAACAGAGGATCACCGGCTGAAGCCAAGAGAGCTCGCCAAGGGTCTTTCAAAGCTTCAGCAGGGCCTTCTCAACAACCCCCATACCAATTTGGATCCCTTCCATCGCAATCACCAGTCAAATTTGAAGACATAAAATCCCCCAGCCCGTCTTCTGTCCCCTTGTTCCACGCAGCACCAATGGCTCAGATGGGAAACCTTCGTTCACCACCGACAAACTCATATAGCCTCTTCTCAGGAGCACCAGCTCAGGCTGGCTTGGGGCATATGCCTTTAGCTGACTCCTGGCAGACTCAAGCGAGCGCAAACTTCAACGCCAACTTTTCCCCGATTAACACTCATTTTGGCCAACACCAAATCAAGTCAGCAGAGCAGGGAAGTCCTGAGAGCTGTAAAGCTGCACTGTACCAGACACCTCATCTGTCACCTAACGCCCAGCCTTCATATGCCTCTTATCTGCGACAGCACCCAATAGCTGGCTCTCACCCGCCAGTCTCATCTCCGCAACAGACCGTGTTCGTGGGAGGCGGAGTCTAGGAGCCCTCCGCTACCCAACACTCACCGTCCATCAAGATGGAAATGCCCCTATCCAACTTTGCTCAGCTTTCCGACTTCATGTATCCTCGGCAGGTATCACACACTGCAGAGCATAAGCAGGAGCAGGTGTCTGAGAGGCCCAGACGAGATGATGTTGCCCCGGTGTATTGTGAGGAGTACTTCGAACCAGCTCAGCAAGCGGCTGAACAAAGCGAACCGCAACCAACACAAGATCAGGATGAGGACACTTCAGAGCAGAAAATCCCACAAGATCGTAGGCAATCTGCTGCTTCGGGCACTTCTGACGACAGCAACGAGCACAAAGCTGCCAAAGCAGGTTCCTCACACGACTCCAAGAACTAGAGTGGTGGCTATGGGAATCAATGTGAACACGATCGATCCCAAGGGGCTCAGTGCCACCCGGGATCTGAAGTTGATCATCGCCAAGTCGTACTCCTGAGGTGGTGGCTGAACTGTCCCACATTGTATACTATACTTGACATAACCCAGTCCATGGGGACTTGCGATCCCTCAAACACCTTAGCTCTTCTCTGTGATAGTCCTGGGCCTCTTTGTCGCTGCTCAAGGCAGTGATTCGTCTTCCCTTGTTTGACTTGTCCACAGGCAGAGTCATACGTTTGGCGAAAACCACCAGCTGAGCGTTCTGAAACCGGTTCCTCAAAGCTGTGGACTTGATGCATATCACGAGGCGTATAGGCCTGCCGCATGTGTTAGAGTTGATGCCCAAGCTGAAATCCACAGAGCTAAATACCTAAGCAGAGACTCAGTTTGGATACCTAGTTCCTAGGTCCCTTAGTTTAACGAATTAAATAGCTTGCACTTATCTCGATCCACTCGTCATACAATAAACCATAGCATCATAATATAGTTAAGCTTGGAAAATTGATTTATCCAAATATTTCTGGCCTTACCCTCCAGCTCTCTCATATCATCAACTCGCCCGCTAGAGCCTTACAACAGGGTATCTCGTGCAAGTAGAAACGAACAGACCCCCGCATAAATCGCTTCAGGATGCCTCCCCAATCTCCGATACAAAAATTGTGATATGTGCGTAAGCATGCTGGCATAGAATAGTCCCTTAAATCCTTGTGACCCGACTCCCAAACACTCTTCAGTATGAAATAATAACATTAGACGTAACGTGGCATAAGTATGGGTAAGTAATTCGACGCAACCATTGCGTCGAAATAGAAGGTTATAAATATGGTTGAATAGTATGTTTACACCACAATGCTGACGTTGCGACGGGTGTCGACCTCCTCAACCGGGAATTGGAAAACGACCTTGAAGAGATCTCGGAGATATGCATACCGCTGTGAACTCTTCATCATCATCTGAATGCTCTTGGCCATCTCCTGGGCAGTAACGCGCTTGCCTCGGGCTGGCAAGGCGTGATGTCTTGGAATTATGGCATCCGTAAGGACGGAGTTTTTGTACTGTGATAGCAATGTTGAGTGAGAAATGAGGGACCCAAACGATCCAGGAGGAAGATCCTGCACAAATTTCTGTAATGCAGCAGCAGCGGCTTTAGGCTCATGGATGGTATCACGGTTGAAGCCAAGATTCATAGCAGCTCGGAGAACGAGTACCTTTGCACGCGTCACGTTTGCATCTTCTGATGCAGCTGTAGTGGTGGCTGTGCTTGAAGTCCTGGTGCTGCTCTTTGAGTAGCTGGAAAGATTGGACGCGCTACTCGACCACCGACCGCGGCTATTATCACTAGGAGTGCCTAGGACAAGAATGTTGGGCATTGTTGGCGAACGACTCTGTGGAGAGATGGGCGTGTCTTCGAACTCGGTCACAGGGGTTTCTGGAACAGCTGGGTTTCTTGGTTTCTCTTCCTGCCGCCCACTCTTGACACTATCATGCCTCGAATGGACTGAAGATGGGTTTGACCCTCGACTCTGTCGGCCGCTCTGATCATTAAGATGCTGAGGGAATGCGTGTCCGGCTCGAGGTGTTCCCCTATCAGGTCGAACTTGTGTCCAGCTGTCTCGGAATACATCGCATAGCTCCCAGCAGGCTTGGACAGTAGAGCTCAGCAGCTCCTCATCTGGAGGTCTTCCATCCCTTCTGTTCTGCCTGAGATTGAAGAGCATCTCTGCAAGTGCCCAACAGGCCCTGAGCAACTGATCGGTTTCCTCGGCCAGATCACTCCGTTGCTTCATTAGTCGATGACAAAGCGCGATATAGAAGTCCAGTGTGCGTTCTCGGAACTGCTCCGGTAGGGTACCATCCTGAGCACTATAGAGGCTGCCAACTTGTTAGAGTAAGATCCATCACTTATTTGATGCCACCTACTGGTTGTTGAGCTCAAAGCTAACACGCAAAACCGAGTCCGCGGCTTCATCATTACGCTGCCGGACATCGAATAGCGCTTGACAGAAATCGCGACACAAATCAAGGTTGACCTTGACATTGAAATTGCTCATGTCCTCATCTCGACTGTGATAGAGCCGCTGACAAAGTTTCCAGCATGTCCTCCATGCTTTTTCGTGGGCATCAGGAATGCCATTTTTGCCAAGAGCGCGGTTACGATTGATTGAACTGAGCTTAGACAAACTGTTGCACAAGGTCCAGCATTCAGCAAGAGTTGTTCGTAGAGTCTCAATCTCGTCTTGTTGCTGTGGTATCGGCATGGCTTCTGATTCATAGTCTTCGTCGTCACCCTCAGCCTCGGTTTGTTCGTCAATTTCTACATAGATTAGCCAGATCCGGCGACGAAACTAATATTTACTTACTCTCGAGACTACTCGTACTACTCGAGCGTAGTCGGGCCCCATCGTCCAGCATGGATTGCAGGTCCTGTGCTCGGGGTGTGGCACTGTCGATGCTGTACCGCACAGGGTTCACATCGGTTAGAATCGGAGGTCGAACGGGATGAGTCGATGTCTGATGACCGTTTAGTAGGTGGTATAAATTTAGTTGGAGGGTAGCAGACCTTCTCTTGTCCGCCATTGAGAGAGACTAAGCTTTCAGCCTCTGATTTTGGAGATGTCCTTGGACTTGGCCCTCTGTGCTCCATGGCTGGAGGTGCGGCGGCAGCTGGAGCAGCCTGAAAGGTGTTAAATGTGTCGTATCTAGTATGACTATGAAACTTACCCAGCTGGAAAAACTTTCTGGTGCATGAATGACAGAAATAGCCTCCTCGTTGCCAGACTGGCGTACACTCTCCGGCAAGTTAGTTGTGAGCATTAAGAGCTGTGTTTAAGTTAATTCATAGCCCAAGATGTCGGCGGTGCCCATTGTGACTGACCTCCGAACGACGAGTAGCCTTTCTGTCACTAACTTCCTTCTCAATATCCTCTGAGACATCGTCCTCGATCTCGGTCGTTTCGGTACCATTAGATGTGACTGGAGAAGGACCCACAATGTCACTGGGACTCATGACATTGTAGGAGCTACTTGACATGCGATTGGCAGAATTGGGTCGAAGCGAGGACGAATCGGTAGCAGGAGGAGGAGAAGAGCTGAGACATTGGTTAATATAGATTCCAAGAGGTTTCGCGTTAAGCGCATAGCTCCCAAGGCAACATACAATGGTCTGAATGGAGAGCGACGGCTCTCATTCTCCGTGGGCGCAGACATGTCTGTCTGAGGGTAAACGAAAGGGAATGGTAGGCTTCCAGTCGATGACCTCAAAGGGGCTTCAAGGGCCATGACGAGAACGTGGAGTTTCTAAGTGGTATTGAGCTACCCTGACGGTGATAGTTGAGAGCTCCGATGGCAGAGGGGACCTTAAAACAATTTACAGCTCCAACCAAGCGTCGACGCAAGAAAGCCTTGCGATGCAGCTGTCCCAAGGTTGACAGATGATTGAAACCTGATACAGGAGACAGGTTCGAGATTACCAACAGCTGTCGTGACGGCAAAAGAATAAAAGATGAGCTTGTCGGTTGGTGGTCGATGTGCGGTCGCGCGGCCGGTTAAGAGACCTATGAAATCGAGTGTGCTAAGATCGGGAGGCTGCGTAACTAGTCTGATCCAGTTGAACAGCAATAAGGAAAGATTGAATAAATAGAAACCAACAGAAGGTCCAAATGCTGAATGAAGGGCTCAATGATACTCCGACGATGAAGCAAGCAAGCAAGTTCGTCCAACAAAACCAGCTCACCAAAAGCCGAACCGAAGAGAGAGAATGGTTAGAATGGAGGGGAAAGGTTTAAAGAAACAGGCAGAGCCAAAAGCTGGAGCACCAGCGGTTGCAACAACGGACTAAGGCAGACAGACAGACGCCAGTTTGACAGGGGTTCGTGAGACCGGGTCCCTTGTTCT
Organism: Fusarium subglutinans; assembly: GCF_013396075.1. Taxonomy (NCBI): domain Eukaryota; kingdom Fungi; phylum Ascomycota; class Sordariomycetes; order Hypocreales; family Nectriaceae; genus Fusarium; species Fusarium subglutinans. The sequence continues at coordinate 131,139 of NW_023502091.1, read as the reverse complement.
CGCAGCCCTGCTACATCGGGGTGTTATGGGTCAGGTACTCAATTGTAGCTTTTGTTACTGCGAGAGTCAGGTCACGAATAAGCAGACAGCAGCGTTCAAGCTATTCTTTTGATGCCACCTCTGGTAGCTGTGAGCTGGCTTCGGAAGCTTGCTACCTTGTTACCTGCCTGCTACCTGTCCTGGTTAGCTGCCTTGAGTTGTTATGGAGGGGACCGTACATGCGGCCGGCGCTTGTCGGGAGCGCGATGGTTGGCGCGGTGGGAAACAAAGAGACGCGATAGTTGTTGAATGGGGTATTGTGTATAAGGTCTTGCAGAATTGCTTCGTCAATGGAATTGAAGCAATACAGTTCTTGGAGTGATCCAAAGACTGCAATTATGACCAGATTTATGTTTGTTAATTGTTCCCCAGACTGAACAGGAAAAGATAGAATGTCGGGGAACGTGAACCAAAAGACGGTTGGATCATGAATGGGGCGTGGCCCAGCTGATGGAATATGGGAGGTGTGGATATCGATCAAGCTGGTAGCAGGAGGGGCTCTGCGGCTAGGACCCAACCTGTGACACTTGATGCTCCTGGAGAGTACCCAGCCAGCCAAAAGAAAGTACACACAGCCAAGACAACTCTGAAAGTCTGAATTGTCTTGCCGAGACAAGGCAGCGAGCGGGTGGGTCAGTTGTGTGGACCAAGGCGCAGATGGGACTTTAGAGAGGAGGGTGAAGTTGGGGGCCAGAGATGTTGAGATATTAGGCAGTTGCTGGGTTTCTTTTGAACGGTCTGACCAAGATATTCTGCCGAGGTGATGGGTTGATGCTGATGAGTGCCAATGCGGTCCCGAGATGGGTTTACCGAGTGATTTGAAAGGCTTGGATCTAAGTTCAATATATCGAGGTGTGGCAGAAGCCGTCGACTTGCAGCATCGGGGTGTTGAAATTTGATGCTTAGGGTGAATGGATGGAGCGGCTAATCGTGAGTGGTCTGTCCTCCTGGACCACTTCAACAAGCGGCTTACAACAAGGTCTTCTTGTCTCTGGCTATTTTGTGTTGAGTAAGGTAGAATAGGGTGTGGTCAATGCAACCTGTTGATGACTCCCCCGTGTGTATTACAGTGACTCTTATCATGTAGAGAAGTCGTTTCAATCATTGTACTTGCTCATGAAGCCGAATTGAATCAATTGCAGATGACTCGCATAAATTCACTGGTGATGGGATGACAATATGTCTTTCTGATGGAAACGACAGACCTAACAACCTACAGCGTCGTGTAAGTCTGAAGCATTACCGTTGGCGGGAGGAGAGGCTGGCTGGCTGGTTGACGAATGGACCATGGATCAGGGAACGGGAGGCCCACTATGGTTAGCACCTGCCCTACGTACAGATCGCAATCATCAGTGTCCCGCGGTAGGTACATTCGATGCCATCTAAGGTACACCTACCTCACCTAAATCAAGCCAGGTGGCTGAGATCAGGGAGAGGGAAAACTTCCACCTTCGGGCTGTCTTTTTCATCTTTGAATCATCATTCCATCTTTCTGTCTAACAGCACAAGTCAGTTGCCAGCCCCTTCGTCCCGATTTGCCGATCTTGCTAAATAACTGACAGCAACTACTTCTGCAAGTATATTTGCCCGTCACTTTGCGCTCAACTTAAGAGCTCTGCACCGCTACAAGACAACTTCCAGCCGCCCGTCCATGACAAGGAGCCAGTCAAATCCCGGACAGTTGGCCAGGGTAGATGGATCGTGGCTCCAAAACTCGTGGGGCACATTAAAAAAAGGACAGGCGTCGGCGCTTAACTCATGGTGGGACTGGCCAATCCTCGGAAGTCCCCCACTTGCATTGCTTCCACCAACGACCTGGAACTGTCCAATGCTATCCTTCATGGTGCTATGTGTTCAACAAGCTACGCTACAATACACTTCCGAGCTTTCCTCCCCAGTTCAGCCGTACAACAATATGGGTACTGAGTCGATGCCATGTGCCATGGCCCGCTGCACGGCATCAACGGTACGGAATGTGACACCCACTGCTGTCTACGTATTTAGGATGATCGGCAACCTAAAATCGGAATCCCAACCAGCTTCATGTTTAGAAAGGACATAGACTCTTCAGCTTTGCGAACAACGCCCAACATGATCTTGGGTTACTTTGCTTGAAAGTGTGCTGCGACTGACGATTCAGCCGGCTGACAGCCTTCCGGCTTAATGCTTTCTCAGTGGCCCTCAAAAGGCCTGTTGGTTCGATACAGTCTCCGTTGCTTTTTAGATAATAATCCATCCGAATTACCCTGAGGATTGATTCAAACAACTGCGGTCAATGAGGCAGAATTCTTTGTCCACTTCCACAGTTAGCTTGAGGAGTGGCCCTCTCTCCTCATCACCCCAAAAGTCAATGACCATAATGCCAGGCCTTCACGACGGTGCTTCTAAACGCCCTGGGCTCGCAGGGGTACGATCAGGATGTAGAACAAGCCAATCAACATCCCAAACCTCAGAACCCGGCGAACCCAGCAGTCTGGTCACGGCGGCTTTGGCAACGCTAAAACGAGCCGGTGGCCCCACCACCCGAGTTTGCAGTACGTATGTCCTTTGTGACGCACAGTTCGCTTGCTCTGGAACATGACTCTTGTAGCAGGCAGTTCAGGAATGTCCAGATGCCAACAGTTTGGCGAAGTAACAACATAAGATTCGAACAAATACTAGAGTATGCTTGAGCTGGGCCCTCTAGTCAATCTCTACCCCCCCTGGATTTTCAACTCTAATCGCCATGGCCTCTAGAGCCTATCACTCACTCACTGTCTGGTAACTTCAAGGTATGGAGAACGGACAAGGACACATAACAAACAATCATCTTCAGGTCTTTCTTGTTTACGACTGTCAGAGAACTAACACCATAGATGGATTCTGTTCTCATTCAGAGAACATTACAAATCCATTCGCTTATAATCAGACCAACACAGTTAGCCCGCGAGCTCATACAAACTAAGAGGAAGTTTCCAACACTCTTTCCGGACTGAACCCTCAGCTAGGTTTACAGGAAGAAGAATGACTACGAGACCAGAGACTGTATTGTTTGCTACAACCCATGGCATAACAGACGGCATCGTCTGGGGTCTGAATCCTAGTAGCCAATTTAGCGTGGTGACAACCCAACGCCTGTTGCGTTGTTTAGTTATCACAGCGCTAGACAGATTCTCGGAATTCTATTAACGATCGCCAATCCATCCAGCCGGTGCGGGGACTCCCAGCCCTTGTTGAATACCTTAGATGCTGATGTACCCTTGACAGCTCCACGAGTTCACCTCAAGATTCTGAATGGTATGTACAAGCTTTGTGCTCCTACTGAGCCGGGGATCTTTCTCGATTCTTTTTTCGAACCCAAGAGCAGGGTTGCGGTGTGGATTTACCCCTTCCGGAACATATCCGGCGGTCCACCACTGCAGAGGTCAGAATGTGCAGATGCGACCCAACAAGGAGGGCTACGTACATCCCCAATACACAACATATGAAGATGTGCTTTTAATCTATGGAATAGATTTACTAAACAACATGACAAGAGCTTTGAGCCCGAAGTGGACTTCCGAGTATGCACGAAAAAGCCACCGAGGGAAGCACAGAATGCAGTGCATAAGCGCCAGCCTGACTAGACCTTTGACACTTTGACACTCTTCTCTTTGGCTCGAGGTTGTTTGTTTATCGTGTTGTACAACTCGATGACTCAATCTTTCCACTTGCGGTAACCAGTCCGTCTATGCTGCCTGTCGAGGATCAAGATCATGTTGGTCGATCAACATAAGAAAAAGAAAAGCGCGGTTATTGGCCAAGCTTGTTACTACACAACCAAGTCAATTGGGTGTGGTGCATAGGAGTTTCCTACTGCTTGAAGTATCCTTAATTGTCTTTAATACACCACAGCACATCTATCCATGAATACATCGTTACCCATGAACTTGCGGCCCGAACAGCCACCCACTAGACGGGCTCTTCCGAACCAACGCCTCTTTGTCCTATTTTCATTGTCTGCTCCATGACTATGGGATATCCACGCCGCTGATAGCAGGGCGGCTCGAGGTACTGAATAGGTCGAGCGACTTAACGACAGCCAAGATTGGAAATTTATGACGGGCCTCAAAGAGAGATCACCCGCTAGTGCATTGGCCTTCAGAAAATCCCGATCTTTTGGAAGCCAGGTCCAAGCCACACGTTGTGAGACTCAAGCATGGTGACTGGCTTGCATATAATTGTTACTACCGTTAAGGTGGTGGAAGAGTCGGAACTCGAATAATCGACTTGAATAGAGGTAACTCTCATGCTAATATACTAGAGAGTTATTCCCACCCTTGTCATTCAGATACGTAGTAAAAGGCTAGCCAAATTCTTGAGTTTCTTTGTGACAAGCTTTTCTTTGCTTCGCACCCATATATTAAGATAGCCTTATTGTCGCTTCAGAAGGGAAACCGGACTCACTTTAGCCCTGGTAGAAAGGTATCACGATGTAAAGCGGAAGCGTCGCATCCCCTTATACCGTTGTCAAGCACTAGGGCAATAAGTTACAGGATCGACAGCATGAGGGTAACCCTGCTATAATAGAACAGGTATAGACCCCAGAGATATGAGAGCTTCAACCAACATCCGGATGTGTTGTCATACTCGTTGGCCTTGCAAGAGACTGTTGGCTCGATGCAATCGCCCACTTCCTTCTGCAAGCACAAGAATTCGAGGACAACCAACACATTTGAGTGAATTTTCGAGATCTTCAAGTGAGGCCAGACCGTAGAGGCAAACAAAAAAAACTCAATTCCAGCACCTTGCTAATCAGGTGAGACCGAGAATATGCGTGCCAGTTTAACTAGCCTCTTCTGGCTTCCTATAGATGTTGGCATGCTGTCCAACAACATGGGCCATCTCCTGATTCCTGCTCGTTGTTCCTCGCCGCAACTTGACATCCACCGCCTTTTGCGCACAGGCCCAAGCAACAAGGATGGGAGTGTTGCAGTTGTAGTCTGAGGATTAAATCCCAGCACTTAATGGCATAATTTCCTGAAGAGGCAAGAGAAGCCTAAGACCTCTATCTTGAGTAGCGAAAAGAAATAGGTTAGTTTAGTATACCTTATCTTAGCAAGCCATTGTTAGGCCGGGTTATTTTAGCACCCTGCTCATGTCAGAAGTTTTCATGCTCTCTAACGAGTGTACAAGGGCCTCCTCCCAGAAGGAAATACATACAGGACAAAGGGCCTACCAAGAACTAACCGTTTCTTTTGGAGGGAAGCATGAGTAAGGTTAGTGGGGAAGGTTCAAGTGAAAACACGGATCAATATCTTGACAGTCTCGAAAGTGTCTGTATAGGACACGGTAGATTATGAGGACCCGTGCTCTCGTGTTTGAAACTGATCAATTCATTGCCTTCCTTGCGCCGTCAAAGTGACATATTTCGGCAAGATTCCCTTAACGCCAAACCATGCACAACCATTCTTTCGCTCCTTCTTTGCCACGACGCTTTCTATGAGTACTGAACGCCGAGGTTCTGCTTCTTCTCGCTTCGTCCATCAGGAGTGTACCTAAAGAGAGTTAGAAATCGCGTATGCAATGATATCTGGATGGTCGTGTCGTACTTGAGAAGCTTCTCGATAAGGTCAACGTGGGTCATGATCATGCGGCGGCAGCAGTATCGCTTCAGACCGAGCTCGTCCATAGCATCGCTACACTCATTAGATTTCCAAACGTATAGAGAAACAGGAGCCAGCTTACCCATCGGTCTTGCGGGGATCTGCGATCAGTTGAAGGTAGCGCTCCCAGAGGTCACCAGTGACCTGCGTTCCAAGTTAGTGATTAGTGTCAGGCGCATATCGCGGCTGAAGATCCTACCTTTCCACAGGAAAAGCAGCGGATGGGAATAATCATTTTGATGTAATATTGTGAGCGCGCGGGTTCGTCGGATGCGTCCAAAAGAATTGCGACAAGAGCAGGAGGCACGTTACAAAGAAAGCTTGCGATAGTTTGGCGTTGTAGTAGGACTATGAAAATAAATTCTAGCTCCGTTATTTTTCCGACGGAGCGCTTATCTTATCAGCAACTTTTTTCGCAAGCGGGACCAAAATTTCTGCGAACCTTTACCCAGTAGAAGCGTATCCAGCAGGACAACTTCGTTACTTCTCTCTCCGTCGACCAGTTGTTAAAAAACCGTCGCAAGCACAAGAAATTGATCTCGTGCAGAGAGAAGAAGGTGGCGAAAATGGCCGGCCACAAGAGCCCCCGAACAAAAAACGACCCGACCAAGAAGCGCAAACGCGATGTGACGGAAAACGATTCGAGAACCAAGAGGCTAAGAGCTGAGCGAAAGGCGAACAAAATCAATGGAATTAAGCTCGAGAACGAAAGCGGCAATGGCGTAGTTGCTGAGGTGAACGGTATCTCTGGAGCTTTGGCAGAGGCTGGAACTCGGGAGATTGAGATTACTCGCCAGTTCGACGATACAGAGGCAGGATGGCGTGTTTCGAAGCCCATGGGTGGCAGGATGCTTGATATCGATCCCGTATTGACAGAAAATGAGCAGTAAGTCTCAATCCATGCTAGCACTGGCCTAGCTAACCTTCATAGATTCCTCATTATTGCATACAACACATCTATCCAGGTGTACTCGGCGGTCGACTCACTCCTTGTCCGACGAATCCCTATCACTACGGCCGAACCCTCCGACGACAAGACTGCAGCAGCCGCGCATATCGTCGCTATGAGACAAGCAAAGCAAAACTCCAATATCGTCTGGGTGGCCACCTCTGATGGCCGCGTCTGTGAAGTCGATTGGACAACCTCCAAGACCCCCGAATTCTTCCAGACCCAATCCAAGACTGCAACTGCCATGGCCCTCGTTACGAAAAAGGTGGCTGGCAGAGTCCAGGAGATCATCTTTGTAGCAGAATCAGATAAACCGGGCCGAATTGAGGTTGTCGCATATCCAGCCTCAACAACGGAGTCTGAGCACAAGGTTCTCTTCGTTATGAAGAAGCCCGGCAATGGCCTGCAGTTGCTCGAGACAAGTGAAGATGGCCATGTGGTTGGCGCCGTCAACGACCGTCTTTTCTTTGGCGTTCCATCACAGCGACAATTCGATAATTTGGCTTCTTTGGATTACGAGATTTATACCTTCGATATTCCCGATTTGGCCAGCGCCCTTGATCTGAGAGTGTATCCAAGACCAGTGACGAGTGGAAAGAAATCGCGACAGGAAGCTGCTGCTCCTGTTCTGGATATCATTGTTGGTGGTGCCCGTGGTTCAATCTACCTCTACCATGACGCGCTTGCTCGAAGCCAGGCGCTTGCAAAGTCAGGATCTGATAAAGAGCCTATTCAAGCGCAAAACTTTCATTGGCACCGTAGAGCGGTGCACGCCCTGAAGTGGTCGCGCGATGGTAAGAAGCTCTACACTGCACATAGAATTTCGAGGATTATACTGACATATCGCAGGTAATTATGTAATTTCAGGAGGTTCTGAGAATTCTCTCGTTCTATGGCAAATGGACACAGGAAAGAAGGATTTTCTTCCCCATCTTTCTGGCAGCGTGGAGAACATCGTAATTTCTGCCAATGGCTCCTCATATGTTGTTCACCTCGACGATAACTCAGTCATGGTCATTTCGACCGCTGAGATGAAGCCTACAGCATACGTCGCTGGCATCCAGTCGGCCGCCATCAACGTCACTACACCCAAGGATCTTCTCGTTCAGCGAACATGGACAACACCTGCGAGCGTCCAGCGACCGATCCCAGCTGCCATTAGCCCTACTGATCAGCCGAGATTACATGTCTGTGTGGGCAATGGCCGGCAGGCTACTATGTCAGGAGGGTTCTCTGCACCTTTGCTTCAGACCTTCGATCTCGAGACTTTCCGAAGCGTCTCCAAGCAGGCTTTGGCTCGCACACAGCCAACAGATGTCAACATTACGAACAAGGGCCACCCTATCGAAGAACCCGTCATTACTCACCTAGCTTTCTCAGCTGACGGAGCGTGGCTTGCTAGTGTTGACACCTGGGAGCCATCACAACGAGATGTAGACAACGTTATCAGCGATGCCAAGGACCAGTTCATTCAGGAGCGACGAGAGGTGTATCTCAAGTTCTGGGAAGCACAAGAAGGTGAGGAGCAGATTGCACTTGTCTCCAGGATTAATGCTCCTCATGCTACAAATCGTAACGAGGCAGTTCTCGACCTAGCCTCGAACCCTGTCTCGACATGCTTCGCAACCATTGGTACCGACGGCAATGTCCGATTGTGGCGGCCCAAGACAAGATCTCAGAATGGTGTTGTAGTGAAGGGGCCTAACGGTCGCGAGGTCTTCACTTGGAGCTGCTCTCAGATTATTGCTGTGGGCGATGGTATTTCTCAAGACAGCGTGATCGACCTCCTCGAGTCTGGTGTTGCTCAAGAGCCCCAAGGAAGCATCGCCTTCTCGGAAGATGGCTCAACTCTCTTCGTTGCTTTCGGAACAGCTGGCTCTGGCGTAATCTACTTGATTGATGCTGCGTCAGGCGATGTGGTTAAGACCCTCGAAGGCCAATGGAAAGGTCAATTGCGATCTATCCGTGCCCTTTCGCCTTTCGTCATCATCCTGTCAGATGAATTGCGCGTTTATGATGTTGTCAGTGATGAGCTACGATATGGTGTTGTGATACCACAGTCCAAGGCCAATACTCTTCTTCAGCTGGCTGTTGATCACACTTCCGGTCACTTTGCCCTAGCTCTGCCAGCTAATGAGGGTTCTCTTATTGCAGTTTTCCAGCCAGAGGATATCGAGCCCCTGTTGGTGCGTAGCACGCCTCAAAGGATCGTCAGCTTGGTTTCTGCTCCTGAGACAAGTGGTTTCATCGCCCTGGATGATGCTGCTCAAGTGTGGGTGGTTGCTGAGGGATCAGACCCTTCATCTCTTGCAACCGTCCAGCCGCTTGAAGACCTCCGCCTCGAGGGCATTGATGTTAATGGCAGCGAGGCTGGCCTCATCGATGAGGATGAGGATATGGCAAGCGATATTGACGATGCCGAGGCCGAGCCTGTGACTGAGCCCGAAGATGTGGAGATGGAAGATGATGACTCTCACCCAAGCGTGATTCAACAACAACATCTGGCAGACATCTTTGACGCTGCACCAGCATTTGCTGCACCTCCGATCGAGGATTTGTTTTATAAGGTTACGGGCCTCCTCGCGACAAAGCCTCTTTCAGCATCATGAGAGGAAGAAATTGGTATATAATAAGGCGTGTTAAAAAAGCTAGAATGTTTTTTTGTTACAAAGGAGCATGTATAAATCAAACTAGGCAGTCATGGTCTAGTCGCATGGGGTCTTGGGCAGTTAGATGATCGCAGCGCCCGGCGTTGAGCAAGTCTAGAATACTAACTAGGTATTCACTCAGTTTGTATATGCATCTGGAGTATGGCCGACATCGGCGTGATTGAAAGGAGAGGCAATCGCCAAAATAGCCCGGCATCTCTCGGGAATCGGTTGCAGATGCGGGGACGGGGCTTGACTTGGAGACGAAGGAGAAGAGGAGAAAAAGGTGTATTCGGGTGGACCAATCGCGCCATGGCACAAGACGGTGATGGGTAATCAGTCAGTTGATCTATTGACTTGGCTACCTATAACAACCTTGGGAGTGAAAGATACCAAGTTATTTATCAACAAGTTACAGCATTAAGTCTTTTTACTACCTCCTTTGCTTGTCCAACTTGGCATATAGAAATGTCGTTCACATCTATTCCAATTCTGGACCTAGCTGCGGCTCAGGATCCTGCTACTAAGCCTCAGTTCCTAAAGGAACTTCGCCATGCATTGATGGAGGTTGGCTTCTTGTATCTCAAGAATGTTGGCATCTCAGATGAGTTGTTTCAAAAGATCATTGAACTTGGAAAGGGTTTCTTTGACATTCCCGAGGAAGAGAAGTGAGTGGCGATGAGTGACATTACCATGATCTGATGGTTCGCTAACTCAATCAGACTCAAGATTGAGATGAAGAATGCGCCCTCTTTCCTAGGCTACTCTCGTCTTTCAGCGGAGATCACAGCTGGCGAGATTGATCATCGTGAACAAATTGATCTCTCAACAGAGCATCCTATCCCTGGGCCCGATGCTCCTCTATATCGTAACCTGTTGGCACCCAATCAATGGCCATCCGAGGACTCGTTGCCCGAGTTCCGCAAAGTGTATACCGACTACATGGAACGCATGGGCAAGATCTCAATTCAGTTTACGTCTCTCATCGCCGAAGCCATTGAACTTCCCAGCGACGCCTTTAACAAGTACTTTGATCAAGATCAGCAACACAAGCTCAAGATTGTCAAGTATCCTGATGCAAAGGAACTCGGCATCGAAGGAAACGTGCAGGGCCAGGGTGTAGGTCCTCACAAAGACAGCATGCTTACAAGCTATCTCCTCCAGGCGACATCGCACAAGGGTCTTCAAGTACAGAACATTCGAGGAGATTGGATCGATTGTCAGCCAATTGCTGGAACCCTTGTCGTTGCTATCGGCCAAGGGTTGGAGGCACTCACACAAGGCGTCTGCGTCTCTACCACACATCGTGTTCTCTCCCCCGCCGCCGGCTCAGGTGCACGCTTCTCCATTCCCTTCTTCCAAGGCGTGCGCATGAGCGCTGAGTTCGAAGACCTGGAGAAAGTTGGCGTTGGTCTTGTGCCAGAGGAAGTAAGGGAGCAGCGTCGCAAGATCGTGGAGCGCAATGGCGGACGTGTTGATGATGTCGAGTTTACTTTCCGAGCTGGCGGTGCTTCAAAGACGCTCGGTGAGGCAACATTGCGAAATCGGGTCAAGAGTCACCCTGATGTTGGAGAGCGCTGGTATCCTGATATTCTGGCTAGCATCCGTGAGGAACAGGCAAAGGCGAAGCAGCAGAAGGGGGCTGCGGCACCAGTCGTAGAAGCGCCCCCAAAGGCTGTAGAGGCTCATTAGGTACCGGTAGTGGATGACAAACACAGAGGAATGGCAAGAATGTGCAAAAAAGAGCCGTGTAAAATTTATATCCATCATGAGTCCCTTGATCTCGTCTCGTCTCGTCTCGTCTCGTCTCGTCTTGTCTCGTCTCCCCATTCTCGTCTAGGCCATCACGCCACAGTACGCCTCGCTTCGCTAAACATTTCACATTTTTCCAGTAGTTTTCTTCTTGACTTTTCTCTTCTCGTACGATACCATCACGTCAACACCTCGTGTGTTACGGCCTATGCGACTTGGACGTTGGGGAAGCAGTCGGCAATGGTCTTGCTGTGCTTGTTCTCGGCATGCTCTTTCAGACTGGAGAGGAAATATTAGTTAGGATGATATGGAGAAGAAACAGAGGAGATCGGTGGGTATTTTGGTGGACATACGCAGGGGCCTTTGTGGTCTTGAGGAACGTAGATTTGCAGATCTGGCACTGAATATCACAAGCCTTCTCGTTCTATTTGGTCATGTTAGCAAAAGATACCAGAAATTCTAGAGTATAGTCTGTAAACTCACCACCTTGAGTTGCGACTTGGCGGTGTTCTTGTCCTTAGCATTGCGCTCGCGCTTCTGTTGAGCCTTGGCACCCTGGGAAACCTTCATGTCAGCACAAGGTGTCGTTAATGATGGCATCTGAATCCTCTTAAGCTTACGTTACCCATATTTGCGATTTGGACTGGTTGTTAGGAAGATGAGAGGGTGTGTTGCGTTACGTAGACTAGGAGAATTCGGTATAGACTTGGCGGTGGTGAAAGTGCAAAAAGGTGTAAGTGAGTGAGTAAGAATTAAGAGGATGGATTGGATTGGATGCGATTATGCAGAAGAAAACCCGTGAAAACGGAAAACGGAGGGGTCACTTTTTTCTCTCTTTTTTTCTTAGCTATCGCCCTTTTCGGACAGGCCGTTATCTACCCGCTCTCAAGGTCTCGACCGTTCCATCCAGGGATTGGCATCAACGGTGATTGACAGAGTCTACACTCTCCCTAGGTATAACAAGGCTTCTGATGTTGGATCAGGGTGCTAAAAATACTTAATCTAAGATCCTCCAAATCTATACTAAATTATATCAAGTTTACCTAAATTTACCCAAGGCTTTTTGTCACTTGGTATAGAGATCCTAAGTTTCATTGCATCCCCTTCACTCTACAGAGCCGAGGCAGAAACTGTATCTATTTATGTTACAGAGTTGGTGTCACCGCCGTCTCAGAGTCATCCAATATGGTCAAATGTCATAAAATACACTTTTACTAAGTTACAGCTGAATACTACATAGCCTCCAAGTGCATAACCACTTTTGGTAGCTCTGAACACCTTGCACCACTCACCCTCAACATCACTGTCAGCGCCCCCTACCAAACCATAACTAACTGGCAAAAGCTTCGAAATGACCCATACGAGCCTCAACTCTCGGTAAGCTAGCTTATTCACTTCCCCGAATCTTGCTGAGTAGTGGGGAATCCTAAGGAGAGCTACTGTGCTGTGCCTTGAGCTAGTGTAGGTTCTCGTCGATCGTATTGAGCTGACCTCTGGCTGGCCTAAGCCCTATCAATTGCGAGAATGCCGCTTAGATAGAAATCAATGTCATGCTTTAGACTACTTGCTTCAGTTCGAGAGTATTGCCTACCTAGCTAGTGCAGCTAAGCAGGGAACTTCTGCTTTGCTGCTGACATTCATGGCAACGAGGATCAGAAGGATCGCCAACAACACATTATATTATGTACAATGTTTCAAATCAGGTTTATCAAATCAAGAAGCTTGAGGCTACAGGCTCTCACCTACATATCCATTGTCCGCCATGTACGACGCCACGTACAGCCAATGGCGCTATACAGCACAGCCTAAACGCCCGTTCTTTCAGCTTCACACCAACAACTCCGCATCCAATTTGATAGCTCGTCTGCCCATCCAAACAGAGTAAGGTATAGAATCCATATTGGTATGCAACGCTATACGCGTAGTTGGTGCTGAGGTGAGACGGCGACTCTTGATGTCGGCCAACCGACCCTGTACAATAGTATATAAGGCTGCTACAAAGCACGATAGAATATGCACAAACATCATTATTGAGAACAATCGCTCTTCCAGTAACCAAATATGACCCAAACCAAGTTCTCGTCTTTGCGCAACAAGCTGGTTCAGGGACGTCTTCTACTTCCTGGAGACGAGGGATTCGAGGAGAGCCTCAAACGATGGAGTCTTACCTGTGTCAAGCCTGCTGTATGTCAAACCGTCATGGCTCCCCAGCTACCAGCTAATCAATTCATAGGCCGCAGTAGCCCAACCCAGAACTGCTGAAGAAGTTAGTGAGGTCGTCAAGTTTGCAACATCCAATGGCATTAAATTCAATGTCAAAGGAGGTGGCCATAGTACCTCGCAAACTTCTTGCGCTCCGTCACCTGAGGGCATGGTCCTGGACCTCTCTCTTATGCGTGATGTCTCGGTGGACACCGAGGCAAACACAGTCTCTTTCGGAGGTGGTTGCTTATGGAAAGACATCGACGAGGCACTATGGCCTAAAGGCCTAGCTACCGTTGGCGGAACTGTCAGCCATACTGGTGTCGGAGGCCTAATCCTGCATGGCGGCTATGGCATCTTGTCTGGTATTCACGGTCTGGCCATCGACGTCTTGCTTTCATGCCAAGTCGTTCTAGCCGATGGAAGCATCGTGACCGCATCCTCCGCCGAGAACGCAGATCTCTTTTGGGCTCTCCGAGGCGCCGGAAGCAGCTTTGGCGTGGTTACCCAATTCACCAGCAAGGTATTCCCACAAGGCGACATCTGGGGCGGTATGGCTTTCCTCCCTCCCACGGCTCTGCCTGCAGTGATCAAGTTTCTGAACCACTGGGGAGAGACAAACGACGGCACGCAAATCTTCCTGACAGGCTACACTTATGCTCCTCCTGGCCCAGATCCCAATGCACCCAGACCCCTCGTTGTCCTGGTTCAAATGGCCCAGGTTGGGCCTAATCCAGAGGAAGAAGGCCAAAAATATTTCGCTCCTATATTAGAGCTCGAGGCATTGATGAAGCAAGTTGGGCCTATGCCATATCCTATGATCAACCAGGGCGCAGATGAGGTCTTTGCAAAGGGCAGCAGATACCTGTTTGGCGGCGCCAACTTCACTCTTCCCATGGAGCTCTCCACCGCTGAATCAATCCGTGATAAATTCACGGAATTTGTAGAGGACACCCCGGGTACCGAGGGCTCTGTTGTCATGATAGAGTGCATTCCTCAGAAAACTATTAAGACGATCCCTGTCGAGTCAACATCCTTCAACTCACGAGGTAACTACTACAATGTTGGTATCAACTACAAGTGGATGGATGAGAGTCTTGATACCAAAATTCGACAGTTCAACCGTGGATTCCAGAAGTCGATCCGCGAGCTTGGATATGACGACAAGGCCTTGTCAGATGGCATTGGTCACTATCTGAACTATGTGAGCACTGACGCCATCTCGGCTGAAGAAGCGTTTGGTTCAAACTCGAAGCGCTTGAGGGGGTTGAAGAAGCAGTATGATCCAAACAATGTCTTTGATAAGCTGTGGAAACTGGTTGGTGAGGTTGAGGATAACAACTGGATTGCCTGAGGGGCTAAAGGTGTATTTTCTATCATTGAATAAACCAATCAAGGCTTCTCACCACAGGTATAGTCTTATATCTGGGGAATGAATTCAACGTTGTCTTTGAAAATAAAATGGTTTTGTAGAATTAATAAGGAGGTGAAGCAAACGGACAAGTGCCTACCTACCTACCTTACCTAAGTTCTCTTGCACGGATATTAGCAGCCACGATCATGCACCGTGCGAATTGAACAGTCTCCTTCCATCGCGTCGCGTCTCTCCAAGACACTTCAACTTCGCATCTTCTCCTCAATTTCTATGCTCGTCTTTCGTAACACTTGACTCTTCTGCCTCAGCCTATCATTGAAAATCGCAAGCTGGAGACAAGGCGTTTTCAAGTCTCTCGTTCCGTTCTTTCTTATAAAAGGAGATCTTATCACTGTGTCAAATTATATCAGCACTATGGCATCCGCTTCAAGCATTACCTCTGCCAACAAAATCAACCTTGAAGAGTTCATGCGAGTTCTCGAGCAATACCCGGCTCTTATTAGAAACGTATCAGATGGAAAAGGTGGTAAGTGAATAAAAAAGACACCAAAGGATGCCACTTCATACGAATAGCGGCTAACCAATATCAACCAATAGCCAAGGGTGGCCAGAGAACGCTGCAAGAACTGGACAATTATCGATACAACGATGCATTGGATGCCTTCAATTCTAGCGCGAAAAGTCGCCCAATGAAGCTAGACGACATCAAGAACCTCGTGGAGTGGAAGTTGTGAGTCCAAGTTCACCCACATGTGCCAGAATCGTACAGCTGCATGAGGTCAAAGCTGGAGCCATTTACTAATGAAGATCAGACGCCATGGGAAATTCAGACCAACTCTTATGAATCTGGTATCATCCAATGATGCAAACGATGCTCAGGAAACTGTAAAGCAAGCTCTTGACGCTTACAAAAAGGATGCCGACATAGAAGCCGCCTTGGGTGTATTGACAAAGCTTCGAGGTATTGGTCCTGCAACTGCATCCTTGCTTTTGGCTGTTCATGATCCGACACGGGTCATCTTCTTTGCCGATGAGGCTTTCTGGTGGCTATGTTGCAATGGGAAGCAGGGCCCTATCAAGTATAACGCCAAAGAGTACCGTATGCTATGCTCCAAAGTCGACGATCTGCGGAACAGACTCGACGTGCAAGCAAGTGACGTGGAGAAAGTGGCCTATGTCTTGATGAAGCAACCGGCTCAACCGGATCAATCCCATGATGTGGCACCACCGAAGGAGGCCAGGCAGATTACAGCGCCCAAGGCAGCGAAGAAGGAGAAGAAGAGGAAGGTTAATTCAAATGCCGAAGTAGAACAGGATGCAAACCATGAACAGCCGCCACTTCGTCGATCCAAACGGGTCAAGATCTAGTGCTTCAGTCGCAGGGGAAAACAAAACGACCCGACTCACGGCCACAAAACCACAAAACTACTCTGCACGGATTTTGCAAAAGTGCAAAGAATGATGCTCACAATTCAATGCCGCCCTTCAAATCGTATGCACACTAGGTCCATGGTTCCAAGCTGTAAGACCAAACGGTTATACATTACAGCTAATCGCTTTGATAACACACCGCAACTCACCATAGGCCATCAAAACGACAGCCTCAGAGGACCGGGTATCCGGCCCGTATAGCGTGTGTATCCGAAGAATACCAAGCTCCCATCCGAAGAAATTCCGCATGACGACAATTCCTCACGATGAAATCAATGACTTAACGCTCAAAGAGGCCGTGGACAGTCACGCGCAGCGTTCAGACACGTTTACGGACCATGTAAACGTGGTTATAAAACGACCATACGCCGCACTGGCACCCAGAATGTCAGGTTCCCCTTCCTCGGAGAAGATGCTTGAGCTATTACCTTTGCTGTTCCAGTAGTGTCCGTCGATTGCCACATTTACTCCAGTATATATATCTGATACAACTGGTGCGGGCGGTCTAGGATAGCTCAATTTTATCTATCATTTCCAATACCCACAATCAACTTCTCAAAAGTTCCCACCATGGCTCCAAAAGGCCACCGGCATGGCCCATCAAGTAGTATGTTTGCTCAGATTACCGAGCCCATACCTCTCCCTACTCGATTTGCCCGAATCAAAAGAGATTTGGTCGAGGGTAAAGAGTCTCAGATCAAAAGTTCCTGGATAAGACTGCTTGTCAAGTTAAACACTGAAATTGATATCATCGCCAAAGCCGGTTCGAGTATCTACCCATCTATCGATTTTAACGATCTCAAAAACTCTTCAGTCGCAGACGACTTTTCTTCAAGACTAAAGGAACGAGGTATCGCTGTCGTTCGGAATGTAGTTCCTCATGATCTGGCTACGAAATGGAAGGCAGATACCGACGCTCACTTAGGGGACCTTCAGGCGCAACGATTGCCCACCCATGATCCGCATCTTTACGGGATTTACTGGTCTCCTGGGCAGATCAAGTCTCGAGCCCATCCGAACATTCTCTATACTCAACGTTTCCTAATGAACCTATGGCACTCGTCTGACCCGGAAGCGCTTGTGAGCCCCAATTTCCCTATCAGCTATGCCGACCGCATGAGGGTCAGGAGACCTGAGGATGAGACATGCTCCCTCAGTGTATATGTTGATGGAGGAAGCGTGGAGCGTTGGGAGCCGGATGGCTATGGTTCAGCAGCGACTTATCAACGCATTTGGGATGGTCGTTGGGAGGACTGGGATCCATGGGAAAGCAGCACTCGACTAAAAGTGACAAGCGATTTATACAATGGGGACGGCTCATGCAGCGTCTTCCGCATGTTTCAGGGCTGGGTCGCTTTAAGTGAAGTTCCTTTTGGCCATGGCACCCTTCTCTTGTGTCCCATGATTCGACTCACAACTGCATATCTTCTTCTGCGCCCCTTTTTCGTGCCTAAAGAATCCTCACCGGCAAGCCCAGACTTTCTTACACCAGGGAACTGGATCCTTGAAGAGCCACCTTCGTCTGTGATTCAAGGTGCATTGCCGTCTTACCCACAGGAGCTCAATGATGCATTACATCCACATCTACAGCTTCATCGGAGCATGATTCCCATACCAAAACTTGACCCTGGTGATTACCTTGTCTGGCATTGCGATACCGTCTACGCCCTTGACCGTCTCCGCCGCCCAGACATCCCCCCTACAACGATCATGTATCTTCCAGCCTGTCCATTAACTCAGACAAATGCCCTATATCTTGCTCATCAGCGCAAAGGTTTTCTGCATGGGGAAGCCGGCCCTGACTTTACCGGAGCCCCTACGGGCGATGTCAATGTAGGAGGAGAGCAGGCTGTTCGAGAGGTTGGTGAGGCAGGCGGTTTAGACGGCATGCGTGCAATGGGGCTATTGCCCTGGGATGAGGATGAAGCTCAAGATGACCTTGAGTATGCAGTATTGGAAATGGCCAATGGTGTATTGTTTCCAGAAAAGTATGATGGGACCTACTGATACACTCGTTTTTCGAACAAGGCAGAATGCAATGCGAATTTCTAAGTTATTTGGTCGGACATATCACATGGAATCGAGAACGGCATGGTATTTGAATAGTGATATAGCAATTTGCATGCGACACCATGGCGATTGTCTGGACGTACACCAAGGCACCCATCATCCAACATCACGATTCTATACGTAAAGAAATTCCTAATACAATCTCAAATGGTCGATCGTCCTGTCCACGTCCGATCGCCAACTTTGCGCCGGTGCTTAACCCAGTAACCGTTATAACGCTATTTTACATCTTGCACTTCATCTAGCTCCAGGTCTGTTGCTGTTTGTATGTGCCCTAACAGGCTCAGACCCAGTCTCTTTCCTTCCGCCCAGACATGTCGACAATAGATCACGTGCCGATGTCCTTGGGTAGGCGGACACCGTTTTCCTTTGGAGCGATATAGAACACGAACGCCTTAGATGCCCTTTCTGGACTCGCCAGTTTTTTGCGTAGCAGCGTACTTGTCGCTAAGCTCATCGTAGCTCTTGTGGAGCTGCTCGCTCTGCTTCTTCAGGGTCTTGAGGTCCTGATCCTTCTGCTCAAGCTCCTTTCGGAGACGGGCAAGCTCACCGGGCTTACCGGCAACAGCAAGCTTCTCGGCCTCCTTGGTATCGCTCTTAGTACCCTCGTAAGCGCGGACCTTGTCCTCCATTCGCATCACCTCGAGGATCATAACGTAGGTGCGGTTAAGGATGAGTGAAAGGAAGAGGGTGAAGCCGCAAAGGTACATATTGCGTTGGGAGTAGAACTTGCGGGCTTGGACTTCGAGGCGCTCGTGACCCATAACGGCAGCACTGTAATTAAGTTAGTGATGTGCCCACGTGCTATACCGTGGTTGCTTGGGGTAACATACCCTCCTCCCTGCTTGGACTGTTCGGAGGCAGCGGCGAGCTCGAGCTGAACGCGGTAGACACGGTTGACACTGTCGATAAAGAGAATTAGGATAAAGACAAAGGTGATCTTCATCCAGTATTGAATCTTCGCGACAACGGGGTTCTCGGAGATGAAGCTGTGTGTTTCGTTAGCCACACGGTAAAGACGCCTCAACTTCATGTTTGACGCACGTGAAGATCTTGCGCTTAACGTTGAAGGGCATGGGGACGATCAGGAGCATGAAAAGCGCCATCTCGAAGACGAGAAGCATAAAGACCTAATTGAAACAGTTAGAAACTCCATTGGCTAGGTGATTGAAGCTCCAATAAAGGCACAAGCAACGCACGAGAGTATAGTAGAGCGTCATTGTGACGGCGGTGACGAGGGGTAGACAAAAAGTGAAATAGAGGAAGATTGAGAAGCTCAAAAGAGAGAGTGAGAGAGAGGTCTAGTCGTAGAGTGCTGGTGTGTTATGAAAAAGGGGGGAAAGCTTCCGGTTGCGATGGTCTTCGTATTTGTATGTAAAGTGAAAAGAGGAAGAATGACAAAGGTGGTCAGTTTGGACCTGAACCTGGCAGAGCTGGGAAAGCTGTCGTGCACCTACCTGGCTTGTTCCTTCCATTCCCACTTTCGAATCGACAACGTCATCGCTTGTGGCTGGAGCCTACTGGACGCTAATGGTGGGATGTGGGGCATCATCACTGAAGCTGCAGGATTTAGTGGCCTAAGTGGCACCGCAGGGAGCAAGAAAACATAGTACTCCGATATAGGATGTCAAAATAAACTGAGCAAAGAGTCTAACAAGTTTAGGCTAGGTTTACCTAAATATTTTCATCGCTCAGTGTCAAGGTCCTGAGCTTTCTTCCCTCCCCTGTGGAGATGTATTTACTGAATTATGAAGACATAACTACCTTACCTATTGAGAGGTGGATATTCTTTCATAAAGCTGTCTTAAAAAGCCAAAACATTGTGAATGAAGAATTGTTTACCGGTCGGTGGAAAGCAGGCTTATGCGTCAGCCCCGGCGGCTTGATTCGCAAGGGGATGCAACAAAACTTAGGACCTCTCTCTATCATAGAGCCTTAGGTAAATTTAGGAACAAGAAACACCAAAGCCAGTTGCGTCTCTAAAGACTCATATATTCTGTAATACTACAACAACTGTCTCCCAACTAATACCAAGCCTTTCACCCAAACCCAGAAATTTCCATCCTAGTTTGTGCAAGACTGCATGTGTGTGATGTCCCCATTATCTTACAATGAAGCCAAACTACCTTGGAAGCCCTCTATATTATTGACTCCCGCCTAACCAGTCTCCGTCATCTCTCAACTTGGCTGTCGGGCGCCGGTTTCTGACACCTCGATCCACGCGCGACCGCACAATCACGTCTTGGTCTTCATCGTCGTCGTCATCGTTGTCCTCCTCTAGTTGGCTCTGGAGCAGCCTGGATTCTTCAGTGCGTTCTTCTGAAAAAGTGATATATTCCATGCTGTCGTTGATTTCCACTGGCTGTGGCCGTTGTAGTGCAGCCGGCACGATGGTGTCTGCAGCCACAATCTGGCGTTCTTCTGGATCCTCTCGATCTTGCGATTCTGAAGCTGAAGGATGCTCCAACATCGGAGCCGAAGTCAGCTTTCGTGGATACTTTCTCGGACGACCACTCCCTGGTCTGGCACCTCCTCTTTTGCCGCGTGTCTTTAGATCTCCTCGCGGTTTGCCATTATGACTCGACGCTGCTCCCTTGCCATCTTGTCGCGCTCGTTTTCGCAGTCTTGCTGCTGAATTTCCAAAATCCGAATCTCCATCTGAAGGTGTTTCCATGATAGAGGCATCGGTTCCAGTCGGGTGATACTCTTCTTCTTCTGAGTCCTCCTCAAATGGGCCCTTCTTACGCTTACGGAGAGGCTTTGGAGCGAAACCAAGCGTATCCGCCATCATATCGTCTTCATCGAGAGCTGCTTGAGTACGCTTCTTTCCCTTTCCGGGCTTCTTCTTATCCGTTTTTGGATTCTTCCTTGCGACCCCTTCTCCGTTGGGCCGTCGCGATCGTTTTTTACCCTGGTCAGACTTCCCTCCCACCTTATGGTCGAGCAGCTTCTTTGTCAGGTTGGGGAAGTTTTCACCATAATTGAAGAACAATTCCTCTCCAGCTTTGATGTCACGCATGGCTGTAAACTTGATGCGGTATTCGCCATTGACGTAAAGGATTCGTGGTGTAATGTTGCATCCGCGCTTGTCGCTTTCTGATGCGTGGTTGATGTAGCGACTCAAATTACCATATGTCGCAGCGTCCACCCAAATACCTTCGTTGTCTAGCAGAGTAAAGACGTACGAAATGTTTGATTCTTCGTCGAACACGTCGCCACGTCTGGCTTCTCGTCGCACTCCTTCGTCGTGGGTGATCAGTTCACCTACATATTCGATGATGAAATCGTCCTGTGAAATATCCTCGATAGTGAATAACCCATACCCGACTCCCTCAAGTTGACTCTCCCCCAGAGCGAGGCTCTTCGCCTGGCCCCGCTGCAGCGAGCAGTTTTGACAGCCGGTAGAATGAAGAACTTCATCATCAGCATTTTCAGGATCGGCTCTCTCAACCACCCCACATCGACCACAAACATCTGGATCGCATTCGCGGTTCAGCTGCACACAGATACATGGCCTTTCCTTTCCTTTTGAGAGGCAAGTTTTGCCTTGCGAGTGGCAGGCACAGCCTGTGAATTTGTATGCGCAGTTTTCCACCGTACAGCCGCAGAACTTCTCGCAGAGTACACCATGCTGAACGCAAATACAACTTTCCGAGGTACAAGGCCCTTCATGATTACAAGGTTCGGAGAGTTCGCGTTTTTGATGTTCGTGGGTTTTGGTATGGGATTCCCAGTCGCCGATGAGAGTCTTTTTGAAACGATCATACCAGTTGACCGTCCGAATTTGAAATTTGTTAGCTGGCTCTACTGGAGGCATGGACACATTCAGCTTTTGATATTCATTAAATACGTCGCTGCAATCCCGGTCAAGGAGCTGGGCAACCAAGCAGAAGGGATCTTTCGTGACCTTGCTGCGGTCGGCGGTCGCAACCGTAGATCGTAGGATAAAATGATCCTCTTCATCCCAGAGCCTCTGGATTGAGGCCGCAACAGGCCGGGGCGAGCTTCGATAGCAGTTACGTTTGCAGAGTGGGGATAAGGGGCCGTTGCCATTAACCTTATCAGCTGCACTGTAGGGGAGGCGACGTCGCCGCTTCAGAGTATCCGAAAGACGAGGAAGAATCGAAAGGGTGCGCTTGCAATTCTGGGCATCGTACTCGCCGTGCTCACAGGAATGACTGAAGCAGATAAGGCAACCAAGAATTGAATAAGTTCCCAGCCAATACTCGACAGCATCATGCTCGTTTTCGTGCTGTGTACTGGAGCCATCCTTGGCTGTGGGCTTGGTTTCCATGATGCTGTCGACTGACTCATCCAAAAGCAAGACATCGCGGAGCTCAATCTGCTTGGTTGGGGGTTGGTCCTGGTGAAAGACAAGGCGGAATGCCTCCGTGAACAGGTAGGCGGCTTTGTTTGCCTCGGGTGGTGTGGTGGACTCGGCAGGGCGATGTGAGTTGAGAATGTCTGATTTTTGTCGGGGCGTGATCGCGTCGTCCGGTTCTTGACTTGCCATGAAGCGAATAAGAGCTGACCTGTTACAGCCAGGTATTGAGAGCTTGTCGAGCCAGGTGCCGAGATATAACAAGACAGTCGATGCAAATTCGGAGCGCACTGCTATGCGCACTTTCTCCTCGCGACTCATGGGCTTGAAACCAGATTTACGGTCAATATCCTCCAATTCTTGCAACCAAACATTATATTTGTACTCCTCCGAGGTCTCAAGATCCCTCAAGTGGGGTACAAAGGTTAGCATTGTGTTGGGAGTAAGAATATTCTTTTTGATTTCCACGTGATGAAAGCGGTATCTGGGAACACGCTCTTCATCTGTCTGGATGCGTACGATGCTGTAGTGATCCTCACGTTTGTTGTTCTTAAGCTTCGTGTGTTCCTGTTGAGAATATTAGCAAAATTCTCTTGGACTCATTTGGGACCCAAGGTACTTTGGATTTGATTCTCATCGTTTCTCCCTTCTTGGACGGGACAGGTTTGTTGATAAGTCCGGCGAAGAGGCTTTTGCCTGTCATAACACGACGTTCATTAGGCTTGGTGGACTCGATGATATAAGAGGTCATGCGACTATGTCCATCCTTGATATCTTGGCGAAACTGTGTCAGCTTCTCGACCACAGCAGCGACATCCCATTCCTGCTTTTTAGGCGTTTGATATTTAGGAGATGCTGGTTTACTCTGTTGCGTTGAGTTTGAATCGTCTTTTTCAGGCGTGGGCGTCACCTGACGAGATGCCAAGTTGGAGGCTGTAACACTAGACAGCTTTGCCATACTTTGGACGTCATCAGAATTAGCCGTTATCGTGGTCACCTTCTGGCTCAGTTTGAGTACTGAAGATGCTGGGCGTGGCGGCTCAGCAGAGGCGGAGGGTTGTTTGTCCTGGGTGGCAGCGATAGAGCTTGTAGATCTATTCAACCTGGGCGGGCTGACGGGCGCGTTAGTTGATGATGGGCGCTCAGTTGCAATAGAAAAATTGGGGGTGAAGCGCGCTGTAGTAGTGTTGTTGCGGTTCAGAGGCCCCAGAGGATGTGGTTCGTAGTCTGAATCACTGTCTCCTGTCAAGTCGATGGTGTCAGGTTTTCCTGCGACGATGGCGACGAGATGATGAGAGGCCATGGTTGCGGCTGATGACTTTGCCTCAAACTCTAAGGCAAGGTACAACTGCCCGTACTGTTAAGGAAGGCGAACTGCCAAAGGTTTTTACCAGAATTGCCCCTCTCTATAAGTAGCCAGCAACTGCTACCATCCTGCACAAGAGGAGTCGCTGATGGACACCAAAAAAAGGGGGAAGAGAAAGGAAGATAAGGTAGTAGGTGAGGACTGCAATTCGTGCTGATGTTGCTGTGGAGAGCACCTTTGTAGGTAATAAATGAGACGGGAGAGGGAAACACGGGGTTGTCGACCCAGCCAGAGACGCGTGTGGACAGATTAATAAAGGTGAAAAATCGGCAGAAAATAGGAGCGAAATGCGCCGAAGAGGTCGAGGAAACCAAACAAACTGAAATACCAGACAGCAAGATAAAGGTATTATATACGACGGGTTTGTACAACAGATACGAGTGCCCTCGATTGTCGGGTTGTTGTCTCTCGAAACCCAAACCCAGAGAGATGAATAATTAGTTGAATGGGTGAATGAGTGTCAATTGCACGCGTTGAGGAGTCTACAGGGGGCATTGACAGGGGGTCGCGTTCATTAATCCGGCTTAGTGTGGCTGGATTGGACATTACCTTGAGGCTTAAGGTAAGGTGGAGGGCGATTTAATATGCTTGTTCCCTCCATGAAAGCGAACCGTCTGTCATGGCACTGTTTTGTTATAATTGCAGATTCCATCCTTTTCACATATTAGTTTGATAGTATCACATTCTATCATAGTCCTGGATAATGTATCAAGGCTCTTCAAGCATAGTCTATCATAGAAGCCGGATATGCTGTGCCCTACCTAAACAGAGCAATCATGGAGCATCCAAACTGAGAAAGCTCATGGATAACATCATACAAAATCAAATTGTCTGTAGAGATGAATAATTTAATTTTACGGGCTAATTCCTTTACTTATCTCTTTTCCAGAGTTTTGATATATATTAAAGTATATAGGCCACCTCACATAAGGATCCCTATAATAGCGGAGAGGCAAGAAAACTTAAGACCCTTATCCTAAGTAATAAAGATTCAAATGATTTTCTAAACTTAGGGAAGTCTTTGTCAAATTTATTTTAATATCCTCTTCTTAAGTCTTGTATTTTCTTGCTCCCTGAGTAACAGGTAGTCAGTCAGGTTTGTGATCATCGGAATGGCCGGATGCTAAACTGCGATCGAACTGGTCACCAAGAACCGAGCAAAAGTCGACGTAATTAAGGTATAGGTAGTTTAACAACATATGCTTGGCACTTTATTGAAACTTTTAATAGCCAATTACATCCAATCTTTCTGTATCCTATTCAATCCAATACAAATGCCAGGCTTGATATCATTCACACTGCGCAGCCTCGTCGGATCAGTCCATACTGCTTCGAGAAAGCGCTCTCAACTTCGGAAAAGACCCTGTTTCACGAAACGACTGACATCAAGATCGGAACTAACCCAACCACAACATGTGAAAAGGGCACTTGCGGTAATTCGATTTCTGGGCTGCCTCAATTGCCCCTTGTCTCCTTTATCTTTCGGGCTGGAGACTGCCGGAGGATCGCTCAGTTTTAGAGCCCGTTCGCCCACCCACTGACCTCCAAAGGACCCCAAACTTGTGCCTCGATATCGTCATATTTCATCTTAGACACTCACTAGCGTTGCGCTGGATTCGACCGAAGCTTGGTGGTCGTGAACCGCATCCGGGATGGGCAGTCTAGCAGTCCAGCTCTTGGGGGGCCTGGGGGGGTCTCTCCGGATGCACAGGTGAGGATCCTTGGCGGAGGCCCGTAGAATGCAAGACGTAGACCTGAGACACGCTTGACGTAAGTAGCAGTACCTCGAGTAATGCTGCCATCACCAGGGGCTGCAATGTAGACATACACTAAATGTTAGCGCCCGTCTGTATCGAAGACCTCACTCACTCGTTCTTGTCCAAGTGGAGTCTTGATGACGTCGCTCTCAGCTCCCGCATCAAAAAAGGTGACGATCTTGGTTCTCCGCAGCAACAAACACCACCAGAGCCCAAGCCCAAGCCTTGCCCTGTTTCTGGCCTCCATCATATAACGTTCCCAGTAGCCCGGCCACGATCTTCTTCTTCGTGTTTTCTCCGACATCTTATCCTTGCTTGATTCTCAGCTCTGCAGCTGTGATCTCCGTCTCCGTCCCTCTAATCCCCACCTGATATTATTTATTCCCTGCCTTTCCTTGGCTGGACCCTTTTCTTGTCATCCATACTCAACTCCACCGCTCGTCGCATTCATAAACAACAGCATTCATCATGCATCGCACCTATTCCATGCGCCAGACCCGGGCACCTACTGCCTCTCAACTCCAGGTGCGTGTAATTCAAGCTTATGACGACACAACTCAATGCGACAGCAAAACTAATCTTGAGCAGAACCCCCCGCCACCTCCGTCGTCCACAAAATCCGGCCGACTGTTCAAGAGCAGCTTCGGTAAGCTAGCATCACACCACTTCGACTGTCAACTCCAGCAGAACTAACAAGACTTTCCGTGCAGGACATGCCCTTCGCCGCAATGCTGGCGGTGCCTTTGGCCCAGACTTGGCCAAGAAGCTCTCTCAACTGGTGAAGATGGAGAAAAACGTGATGCGAAGCTTAGAGACCGTTGCCCGTGAGCGCATGGAAGTTGCTGTATGTTCCTAATACCCCAATCTTACGTACCATCGAAACTGACTTGACAGCAACAACTATCCATTTGGGGCGAGGGTGGTGACGAAGATGTTTCCGACGTTACCGACAAGCTCGGTGTCCTTCTATACGAGATTGGCGAGCTCGAGGACCAGTATGTCGACCGTTACGACCAGTACAGGGTTACTATGAAGAGTATTCGCAACATTGAAGCCTCAGTTCAGCCAAGCCGTGACCGTATGTACCATTCACCACCTAGACAGCATATTATTTACTAACTCCGACTCAGGCAAGCAAAAGATCACTGATCAGATCGCCCAACTCAAGTACAAGGAGCCCAACTCTCCCAAGATTGTCGTCCTCGAACAGGAGCTTGTTCGAGCTGAGGCCGAGTCTCTTGTTGCTGAGGCTCAGCTTTCCAACATTACTCGAGAGAAGGTGAAGGCAGCCTATACCTACCAATTCGATGCTCTCCGCGAGCATTGTGAGAAGGTTGCCATTATTGCAGGCTATGGAAAGCACCTCCTCGAGCTTATCGATGACACCCCGGTCACTCCCGGCGAGACTCGTCAGGCCTACGACGGATATGAAGCTAGCAAGGCCATTATTCAAGACTGCGAAGACGCCCTGACGAACTGGGTTACCTCCAACGCTGTCGTTTCTTCCAAACTCTCTACCCGCGCCCGCACTCTGTCTCAGCGACGTCGTAACAACATCCGCAACCGAGGTGAGGGCCACGATCTCTCCGGTCAAGACGTGCCCTTGAACGATGGCAGCTCTTGGACTGCTCGGGACCGTGATCTCGATAGTGACGAGGAAGAGGAAGAGGAGGATGCCCGAGGCTCCATCCTGGACAGCGATGGCGGTCTGAACGGCGAGTCCCGTGGGCGACCACAGGAAGCTGTTGCCGCGTAGAACGTGCTCGTTATTAATGTGGCAAAGTAATATATGGATTCAGGCTACGGGAGGGAGGATGAGTGTGTGTCTTGCTTTCCTCGCGTTCGGTAGTAATGATGGGAACGCAATCTTGGTTGTACAAGGCGTTGTTGGTAGCTTTAGGCTGGGCGGGTAGCAAAAGGCCGGATGGATACGATAACTTTCTTTTGCAGTAGCCTTGTTGTACTTTTAATTCATTAATTTTATTATCTCTATATCCGCTCCTCAGGGAAACATCAGACCTTGATATAACGTGTCAAGATCAACTAGTAAAGATGCCCGAAGCTTAGAAAAGGTACCTTAAACCTGGACTAAACGTACAATAAGTTACCTAAATCCTTTTATTATTTAAGATCGAGGTCCTGATTTTCTTTCCTCCCACTATGTAGCCGCTATATGATATTCTGATTCCTTATTTGACTCGCAAACTCTTCGACTTCCATCTTGACAATGTGCTCCCCAGGAATAACAACCAGACCCAAGTAGCGAGATGTCATGTCAACCTTGACAGTTTCCCCATCAGCTTTCTCTGCTGCCTTTTCGCGCTCCCTTGATGACGGTTGCCGATATTCATAAGTGTGAGCCAGCACAATATTCTTGTCCTTTTAAGGTCAGGTCAGTCGCTTACAACCGCGGCTCAGCAACTGTAGGGTATTGAAACATACAGGGTCGGTGCATTTTAGAGCGCCCCAGAACAAGCGACCATCGGAG
The DNA here is from genome assembly GCF_013396075.1 of Fusarium subglutinans. NCBI lineage: Eukaryota > Fungi > Ascomycota > Sordariomycetes > Hypocreales > Nectriaceae > Fusarium > Fusarium subglutinans. The sequence continues at coordinate 103,117 of NW_023502091.1, read as the reverse complement.
GTGTACACGCGGAGGTTCTTGTTCAGAATACTGCTGAGGTATTGCCGAGCCTTTTCAGCGTCCATATCCACTCAAGAAGGCTTGGTAGCCAGAGGTTTGAGGGCTGTAATTGTGGTATTGGTGAGGGCGTGGGGAATGTGATGTTCATTGATTTTACGACCTAACAGAAAGGTTAGCGGCAAGGGATTAGCGGCGATATATCGGCCCCACGCTGACGTTATAGAAGCTCGATGCTGAAGGCAACCGTGAACTTCTGATTGTTTTCTCAGGTCTTGGACTTCCCATTCGCATCGTTTTCATACCAGTCCAATTGTAGAAAAGTTGACCCTCCCTCTTCTGCGCATCGCCAGACAATGATTATTCCTCTCATCAGACGAGGGCGTATCCCTTAAACATAAGGCCTTGTGCCTCTCCCTATTATACGGACTTGTATTGAATTCACGGTCATAGCCCATCATGGGTGTGACCGGTCTATGGACAGTTGTTCAGCCATGCGCCCGACCGACAAACCTCGCGACTCTAAATCGCAAGCGACTCGCAGTCGATGCCTCAATTTGGATATATCAGTTTCTCAAAGCTGTGCGCGACAAGGAAGGCAATGCGCTGCGCAACTCGCACGTCGTCGGTTTCTTCCGTCGCATATGCAAGCTTCTGTGGTTTGGTATTCAACCAGTCTTCGTTTTCGACGGCGGCGCACCAATTCTCAAGAGGCAGACGATTCAGCATCGAAAGAGAAGACGCGAAGGCCGTCGTGAAGATGCCGTTCGAACGGCTGGTAAATTGCTAGCGGTGCAAATGCAGCGCATTGCGGAAGAAGACCATGATCGCAGGCGGAGAGATCGAGAACGTGATATATCTGCCCGGGAAGAGCAGCAACAAGAAGTGATTCCTGATGCCAGTCAACTCGTTTACGACGACGAGGCTCTCCTATCTCAAAATGAGAGGCAGAAGGGAAGAACATTTCGAAAGCAGGACGCCTACCATCTCCCCGATCTAGATGGTGGCGGTATCGCGGCAATGGGAAAGCCAGATGATCCACGAATCATGAGTGTAGAAGAGCTGGAAGAATATGCGCGCCAGTTCCAGGACGGTGAAGACATCAACCTTTACGACTTCAGCAAGATCGATTTTGATGGCGAATTCTTCAAGAGTCTTCCAGCTGCTGATCGATACAATATCCTGAACGCAGCAAGACTCAGGAGCCGACTGAGAATGGGTCTCAGTAAGGAGCAGCTGGAAGAAATGTTTCCAGATCGCATGGCCTTCTCCAAGTTCCAGATCGAAAGGGTCAAGGAACGTAATCACCTCACCCAACGTCTCATGTATGAAGTCGGCATGACCGGCACTGACCTGACACTTGGGGTAAATGCACGAGTTGCTGGCGAAAAGAACAGAGAGTACATCCTTGTAAAGAATGAGGGTGCTGAGGGAGGATGGGCTTTGGGTGTGGTCAGCAGAGACAAAGACGTTGGAGAGGCACATAAACCTATCGACGTGGATGCCATTCAAGTTCAATATCAATCCAAGGAAGATGAGGAGGAAGAGGAGGAAGATTTTGAAGACGTTCCCATAGAGGGACTTAATCGACTCCCGAAACCTTCTGCAGCACAAGTTGCTAGCTACCAAGCAGCCCAGGATATCGCGGCACGACGGCGACAAATATATGGTAACCATCGTCAAGAGTCCTCCCCACAGGGCGAGGAGTCACTCTTTGTAGGCGGAAACATCGGGAATACAGATCTGCTGTTCGAACAACCCCCCGAAGAAGCGCTGCGCAACGACGAAGAGGATGACCTCAACCGTGCAATAGCTATGTCACTACAAAATCAACATGGAGTTGGACAAGAGTCAGATCAAGAGGAGGAGTTTGAGGACGTTCCCATGGAAGCTCCTCAATGGACACAAAAGTCGGTTGACGCACAAAAGCCCATCACAGCCAAAGGAGGCTCTATGATTGCTCATATTGTTAATAATAGAGCAAGCGCTGCGGTGCCCAGGCGCCAAGAGCGTGAGACCGCTGCCGATAGCGACAGTGACGAAGATATGCAGACAGTGCTTGCAAAAGCCAGGATGAAAAAGAAGCCTCAGCCAAAGCCAAAATTTGTACCCGCCGTTGAGAACAAGAAAAACCCATTCGATGGCCCACTGCCGTTCCCAAAACTTGACTGGGGCTCGTCGCTATTTGGAAAGAAGAAAGCCCCGGAAGCTGGACCAAACAAGAAGTCCGAAGTTGTGGATGAAAATCCAACTGTTCCCAATGACGAAGAGGACGACATGGCTGGTGGGTTTGAGAGAGAACTGCAGGATGAGAATGCGCCCAGACCCTTGCCGCCGTGGTTAACTGATGACACCGATATTCGAGAGTCACTTAAGAAGCAGCAAGAAACAGAGCGTGAAATCAATAATGCAGACAGGCAGGCAGCTGAAGAAGAGGAACGACTTTATCGCCGTAAGATGCAAGATCAGCTGATCCACATCGACTCTTCCTCAGATGATGATAGTGATGTTGAGGTTTTGGAAAAACCGCCATCACCAAAGAAGCCTGCCCAGAAAGAGCCTACTACCATCGACGCGGAAGATGAGATCGAGAAGATTAAGGACGCTTTTCTTCAAACTGAAAAGCCAGAATTGACAGAGGAAGCTTCAACTCTAGCATATGAGCAAGAGAATGCCCTCGAACAAGCTGTAGAGAAGGCCAAGGAGTCATCACCTGAAGCAGAAGCCCAAAGCCTTGCGGATCGTACAGTGGAAGAGCCAACTGCGCATCCAGCACAAGAAGCTGAGGACAAGCCTCGAGAATCAGAGTCGCCTGAGCCAGAATTCGAAGATGTGGTACCTACCAATGCAGCGACCACGGCAGAAAAGAGTCCTGCGTCTATCTTCGAGGAACTTCCTTCCATCAGTGCGCCAGTAGTGGAAGGAAACCAAGAACTTGACATCGACGACGATGGGCTCTTTGACGACGTGGAGTACGACGAATTCAGCGATCCTGGTGACGAAGAGCTCATGGCACAAATGGCCGAGGAAGCCGAAGAGCATGCTCGTTTCGCTAGTGAGCTCAATAACAAAACGGCGGAGCAAAACAAAGAAGACTACGAAAGAGAACTGCGCGCCCTACGAAACCAACAGAAGAAAGACCGTCGAGATGCAGATGAGGTCACTCAAGTCATGATTACCGAGTGCCAAGCTCTCCTTCGTCTATTTGGTATTCCTTACATCACCGCCCCTATGGAAGCTGAAGCTCAATGTGCTGAGCTCGTCCGTCTAGGACTTGTCGATGGCATTGTGACTGATGACTCGGATACCTTTTTGTTCGGTGGCACACGCGTGTACAAGAACATGTTTAATAGCAACAAATTTGTTGAGTGCTACTTGGTGGGCGACATCGAAAAGGAGCTATCTCTGTCTCGAGAGCAACTTATCTCTCTTGCGCATCTGCTTGGCTCTGATTACACTGAAGGATTACCAGGTGTCGGTCCTGTAACAGCTGTTGAGATTCTCTCCGAGTTTCCTGGCAAGTCTGGACTGGAGAACTTTCGCGAATGGTGGAGATCGGTGCAATCGCAGACACGCCCTAAGGACGCTGATGTCTCGACACCTTTCCGCAAGAAGTTTCGCAAATCTCAAGGCACCAAACTCTTCTTACCTCCAGGCTTTCCTAACCCGGCGGTTTATGATGCGTACCTACACCCAGAGGTTGATGACAGCAATGAGAACTTCCAGTGGGGTGTGCCAGATGTGGAGGGACTACGGCAGTTCTTGATGGCTACCATTGGCTGGAGCAAAGAACGTACGGACGAGGTCCTCGTACCTGTCATCAAAGATATGAATAAGCGAGACCGCGAAGGCACACAGAGCAACATCACCAGATTTTTTGGCGGCGGTGTTGGAGTTGGAGCAAAGGAGGCATTTGCACCAAGACAGAAAGCCCAAGGGAGCAAACGTATGGCTGCAGCGGTAGATCGTCTGCGAGCAAATGTTACAGGCGAAGAGCCAAGGGCCGCTGAGAATGGAGGAAAGCGAAAAAGAGCATCAAGGAGGAACGCAGCTGCTCCGGCCGATGAAGAGGAATATGCTGAAGAAGTTGGCGACGAAGTAGATGAAGAGCCAACAAGCAGAGGCCGTAGTAAAGGTAAGAGAGCCAGGGCATCATAGACCATGATGAATATATACCAAGACATTTATCTTATATGATCACAAATATTGAATACTACAACTATCAAACCTAGGAGTTTACTCACAAATACCTCGATATATATGGGGTTTCATTTTAGATTATTAAACTCTTTCGTGGAATCTCACTTTCGGACAGTTCATCAGACTTATGACAACATTGGCGAGTCAAAGGATGATCCCCGAAGCAAGATATATATGAGAAACGCTGGATAAGGGGATTTGCTAGAATTTGGGCTGAAAAAACATATGAGTAAGTACAGGATTTCATGGCACTCGGAAAAGCCCAGTCCATGGTTTCTTGACCCCCTCGTTCTTCTCATGTAACTGTCAAGATTCGCTGCTTTTCTCTTCTTACATCTTCTAGTGGTATCATATGTCAAACGAGAAAGAAGAAACTCAAAAATAAGAAACGAGGCCAGAGAAAAATGAAGAAAAGCAAATCAGCGTCGGCTGGTATTAAACGTGTGCAAGGATTGCGAAATGTGTCTCGTAGATGTGTCACGTCGTCGCGATTGTTCGTATAAAGGACAGACTTCGTCCATGCCGGCAATGAAGGAAGGGCGTATTACAATTCCACCTCGAGCTGAGATCGCCCGCCTCGATGGAAGTTACCTAATGGCGGGTGGCATTAGCCTGAGGACCATTTGTACCCTCCATGTTGTTCGTCAACTCGGCTACACGAGCCTTGATGCGGGCAACACGAGATTCAATAGCTGGAACATCGCGTTAGTTTACTATCCGGTATTGCGATTCCCATGCAGACTTACTCTCTTCTCCACTGGTGTCGTCATCGCCATCTCCAGTTCTGTTGCTGTTACTGTAAGACGGCCGAAGCTGATCATCAGGGCGAGTAGCGGCCCTTTCAGCAGCGTTCTTTCGAATTTGTGCCCACCGGTCTTGAACTCCTGGACCGGCACTGTGACTCAGCTTTTCCTCGGGCTGCGCTGGGCCTCCAATCTGGGGGGAATGGCGGGGTGATCGAGGAATAGGAGGAGGCGTTGCGTCGTCTTCATCATCCGAATCAGGAGCAAAGGCTGGCTGGTCTTCAAGAGGGCCTTGGCTGAACTGAGGGACAGCCTTCTGGGTAGGAGCTGAGTCCTTAGCACTGAGGGCTATCTGTGACTGATCGATAGTGGGCTCCGCGATGTCCTGGTTCTTTTGGGGTGTATCGACTCGCTGCAATGGTTCCTCCATTGGGGTCACAAACTCAGCAGCAGGTGTGGGGGTAGGCATGTCAGCCTCATCTACTTGTGCGGGTTGAGGCACTGGAACACGCTGGATAGGGGCTGCAGGCTCAGGTGTGTCAGCTGGAGTAAGGGGCTTCTGCGCCTGGGGCTCTGGTGTTGCCTGAGTCTGGCGGAGGAACTCATGAACATTGGCGGCAGCATTATCAGGCAGTTTGGAGCTTCTGTTCTTGCGGAACAACTTCCGGAAACCGCGGTTCTCCTTTTCTGCCTTCTGGAGTTTCTTCTTCTTGTTCTCAGGGCTCGATGGAGTAGGAGAAACCATATTCTCGCGAGCCAAGTCCTGGGGCGCCTCGTCCTTAGGAGGTGGCACAGGGCTAAGAGGGCTGACTGGAAGCACTGGTTCAGGCGTGGGCTCTTGGATGGGCTCTGGAACGGGCTCTGGGGTTGGTGCCTGGATAGGCTCAGGTTGTGGCTGGACCTCGACGGGATGTTCTGGCTGTGGGAGGGGTTTCCTCGTTGTCCCGTTCGAAGTGGGCGAGAAAGTAGGCGACGTGATCGAGGATGCCACGTCCTTAACGGGCACCTGCGGAGGTTGATCCGGGGCTTGTGTGCCACTGTTCGAAGCAGCGTCACCGTTCATGCTCTCAGATGGAATGGGTGATACCATAGTTCCACGACCCGCATTGTTGTTGGCCATGTACAAATCCTTGATCGTTCCCTTATCATACTTGGAAACCCACTTCAATGCTGATGAAGCCTCGCCAATGATTGTAGGCTGAAGGGTGAGAACACTATTAGTCTTCTCGGCCATGAGCTCAGCATCAGTTCGACCACGTCGCTGGTACAGGGGCTGCTGGGCTAGCTTCTTTCCTTGCTGTTCCTGCGCACGAAGCTGCGCAGCCTTGGCTTGGATTCTGGCGTGAGTATCGGGACCTATACTAGCCTTGCTGATGCCCTGGCCAATGTTCTCGACTGACTTATTGGCAGTCGACTTCCGTCGGCCGAGGCCCTTCCCACGCTTTGTCCAGCTAAAAAGACCCTTCTTCTCTGCAATATATGCACCCTCCTGAGGTTCAGGAGCTGCGCCGGCAACCATTTCTTCCATCACGAGCCAACGGCCAGTGGTAATCTTGGTTTCGATGACGGCGCATCGTCCAAAAGCCGACTTGCGCTCTGCAGTCTCCTCAGGGGCAAGACTGGACATCCAAACCCACCAGAACGAATCGTCCAGTAGAAATGTTGCAATACTTGCGAGCTCTCCGGGTTCAAGTGAATGATCATGTTCAAGCCTTGGTCGATGCGACTGAGAACTTTGTTGTCTTTGGGTTTCGAGGGGAGGCAGAACCTTATCAGGGGGTAGAAGCAGGTTTGACCGTGCAGGCTGGTTTTCATCCACGAATCCCGAAGAAAGAAAGTCGGCCCAAGACGGGGTTGTCGGTCTACCAAGTCCGTTACCGGACGCAGGGGTTCTTCGCAGAGCGGGTGGCTGGCGTTTGTAGGTCAAAGCACTATCATCGTCGTCGTCGTCCTCATCCAGAGTAGAAGAGAAGCCAATATCCTCGAATCGTGACCAGGAGGCGTCGCGCAAGCTTGTAGAGTGCTTTGAGCTTGAAGCTTGTGACTGATTGGCACCAGAAATAGCCTTGAGAACTCGGCGGCATTCGTCCGTTAAAGCCTGCACAGGGTCGTCGTACTCGGAAAACTCTTGTAATGCACGGTCCGAATCACGATATTGGAAATGGTTCGCTCTCCGTAGGAGAGCAAAAGGAGTTGGCGATACAGTATCCACGATCATGACAACTTTGTTTGTGGTTGACATCATAAGAGAAGGTCGTTGAGGAGGATACTCGGTTTCCTGAAGTAGTTTCTGGAGGGATCTAGGAAGCATTGTAATGCCAGTGACGTTTTGCTCCGGTGAGAGGGATCTGAGGAAAGCGAAGAACATATGGCTTGTGGCATCTGCGGCACTAGTTTCTGCATAAGCAATCGCGAGCATCACAAGTCTCGGGGGTACTTACCGAAGCCAAGCATCATAACCTCCTTCAAACCCCTTCTTAGTATCCTTATGTTCGAATGCCCACCATGCTGCCATTCGTGAAAGCTTTCGTCCACCCAAGCCATTGGACTTTCCGTGCGCTGCAACAGCGGCCAGTAGGTCGAAGAAGTCGAAGATAATGCGCTGACGGGCACCATTCTCAACACTGATAGGAATGAATGTTTTGAAAGAGTCTCGGGCCATGTTTGAGTCTACAGCGCAAGTTAGTACAGCAGGGAAATCTAGAATGAGAAGCGCATACCAATTTCTCCCACTTTGAACAGTTCATATGCATCCCAACCAACGATGCCCCCCTGAATGCGACTCCAGCACCACTTGGCAACTCCGGAAACCACCTGTATTGACGTTAGTTGCGATCATGCCCCTCTTTCCGCATATACTAACCATGGGTTCTGTCATGCGAAGTTCTTGTGTCAATTGTTCTCCCCGTAAGTTGGCATGGGATTCGAAGAAATGTCGAATAAAAGAACGAACGGCGCTGGGATCGGAGGTGGGACGGTATGGCAGCAAGAGGAAAGGGTGGTCGAGACCTGGTATGACATGGCGATCAGCATGCTGTACACACAGAGATACATATTTTTGTATTTCATGTAATAGTTGACCTACCTCGAGCTTTGAGCTCTTCTGTGCAACATCGGATCAGCTCGTGAACTTCTTCAGGCTCAACATATGTGCGTGCCCAGGCGTCCGTCCATTGTGGCTTTTGTGGTAGCTGTTGTGTAGAATCATTTGCGCCTTTCTTTTTGGACTTGCCATCCTTGCCCTTGAGGCGGGAAAAAAGGCCTGCCATTATTGGTCTGTGACTATAGAATGATAATTCGAGATCGAGAATTAAACGAAAGCGCAGCGGGGTCCCATGCGCTGAATATAGGAAAAGTGACGTCGGGTCGAGTCGAGTCGAGGCAGATCTCAAATAAAGGGGCGGTGATCTTTCAGGAGGTGCCTTGAATAGGGTAGCAGCGAGGTATTCGTGATAATCTCCCCAGCTGAAGTTGCAAAAAGCAAGGTTTTTGTGTTTTGCCGATAAGAGAATTGAAAAGTAACGGATCGAGGATTGGAAACCTTTTGGTGAGAAAGAATTAGCAGGAATAAAAATGATGACGCTGTCGCTTGTTGAAAATGCTGCTGCACACAGGACAAGGCGAGACGTGTAAGTCAGGGAAGGTGGGCATCGGGCAGTTTTGATGCGCACCTGCGGCAGATGAGCCAAGTTGGGTGGGCGTACAGATAAAATTAGTAGGGGACCCTTTTTCCCCTCTGCACCTCAGTTATTCAGAGGTTTAACACAGATTGGCTACTGGGTATCGAAACGAAACAGAGAGAAGAAAGAATAGGAAAAGGAGGGGCACAAAGAAGCCAGGGTTTAGAGAAAATAGATGAATACGGAAAGAATAGAAAGAAAAGTTGAATCATACAAGAGGAGAAGGTAAAGAGGAGAAAAAAGCGACTCTAGTCTAGATGAGACGACAAAATTGGAATTGTGAGGGTGACAGTGGGATGGGGGGACGCGCTCAGGGGGCGACTAGGATGCGCGACCAGGTTCATGATGGATTGGACTGGACTTGACTGGACTTGGATGGTGTTGGATTGGATGGTACGTACAATGGAAAAAAAGAACAAGAGCACTAAGATTGGGAATTGGGCTTCTCGCTGGGATGAGAGGATAGAGAGCATGAACAAGAGGACATGGGGCGGGTAGGGGTTTGGGGGGAGGGGGCAGTATGGATGGATAGATGTGATGTGATGGGCGTGCATAGATTGAGTGAGTTATCATGGAGATGAAATGAATATCTAGGTAGTTTACAGATCCGACAATATTTAACAATGTGGCTGAATGGTATGAGTTGCTTGGTTGATAGTTGAATCAAATCTACAGCCTCTTATCGCAATAACGGTCATGCTGTGCAACACGATATTCTTCAGAGACAATACACAGCGCATAATTGTACGCTGTAACAATGAGGCTGATAGTTCATGACACACAAGTTGCAAAGCAATTCATTGCCCTCAGCCTCGACTTTCTTGGCCCATTCCAGTCCATCTCAAGGATCCTTGGGGCAAGAAAAGGAATTCGACAAGTGTCTTATTCTGAGGAAAATCACTTTGCCTACTAAAGTTAGCCTGACGATGTCTCTATAGACTAACCAGAAAGTCTTCAACCATCTTCTTCTCATCTCCTAACAGCAACCTTGATTTCTCTCCCGTCCCTCGAACAGAAATTATGAGAGTCACAGAAAGGTACACACCAAACACAACCATTGGATCAGCTAGCACTAGAAGACGGGACCCAGCCGTTGCACAAGCTAAGGTAGACAAGGCCAAGGCTTTACTAGACGAGTGGATCTCCATGTTCCTTAAAGTTCTGCCTTTTAATTACATCGAACAAGCGGGCTGCCCGTGTAATTAGTTAATTGGATGGCCTCATGACCTTTTATCGCACCAGCTCGCTCCGGTCACAGTTTCACCGGTCGATAAATGGCTTGCAGAACCCTTCAACGCATCTCATAATTGTCAATAGTCTCTAAATATGTAGGTGACTTGAGTTCCTGGCAGCATACATATTCAGTACAAGTTAAGCTTCATCAAACGAGATCCAACTTGGGATGATGGACAGGGGTAATTACCGCCAGTGGCCCCTACAAGCGTGTCATCTTGGCGCTATGGTTGGACGCCAAAACCTTTAGCTCATCATGTTTCCTGGGCCTAAAGATATGAGCAGCCTAACGATACGCATTTTCTCTTATTGCGCTGTAATGCCATCAAGCACTATGGCGGGTGGCTCGCCGCCGACGTTTCGTAATTCCCGTGCCTCTTTTAGAGCTCCATTTCCATCAGAACTAAAGCGCCGCAACCATAACCTTTTCCTATCTTCGCTCCCCTGCCAATAACAGCGCTGCTATCAAGCAGTCTTCAGCCTAACTCCACGTCATGGGAGGCAATATTTATCTCTTTCCATTACATATTCTAAATTGAGTCGCCCTCGGCCGATTGAATTGCTTCTTTGCGCTCTAGCTCATGGTTGAGCTGATCTCTCACCTGGGATATTCCATGTTTGCCAGGAACTTCTCGCTTACACCGGGTTCTGGATCACGAACATGGAGGCTTCTTGGCTCTGAAGAGTCCAAATATAGCCGCCATCCCGACCTCTTTCCTAGCTTCTGTAGCTGTGCTCCAATGGCTGTACCTATACCAATAGCTTGGTCATCCGCGGGGCTCATGGGTGTGAGTTGGCATCGCCAGCGCATCCTCATCCCACCCTCCCCAGGCGAAGCCGCTCCTTGGAAGCAATTTTGAGTGGTTGTCTGGCAAGAGTTTCCGAGATCGACGTGATGAGTTGGCATCAACTTACGCAATAACTATGGCGAAAAATAACTTGCATGTTTGATATGATTTGCAGATGAATCGTGATGCACAGTATAGGTAGCTTTAAGGTGAGGCTCTACTGCCAGTTTGATGTCCCCCCAAACTGGAATGTAGATTTTGTAACCTGTCTCAGCTTTATCGAAACCCTCGCTGATAGTAATCCCTTGGTTTAAATGACCTAATGGCATAAGTCAGTGCTGAGGCTGTTCCCGTTGTCCATCATGGATCCATGATCTGCCTCATGACAGCTCTGGAACCCTGGTCGCCAAAGCTCATGCCTTTTCTTCCTTAATAATACGCTGAGAGGCCCACCGATATTTACAAGAATCGGTATATGCGTTGATTGACTCGGCTCCTCATACAAGATGGCAGCCTGGGGTGACCTACAATATTTCACCCAACATAATCAATCTCATGCACCTCGGATTCCTTTTCCAGACACAGAGACCACCAGATCGCCTCATTCTTCTCGAAACGAAAACGTACCATCCGCTTCGTCCTCACACTCGGAAAGGATACCCAGAGGAGAACAGTTCGGCGGGCTGAACAGTGGGGATGCATTAACAGTTGCTTAAACACGGATCTTTCTCTTGACCGTGAACATGATACGATAAAAGTGTTGAGCATCAGATATCAAGGATCTGCCTCAAACCGGAACTTTTTGTCCCTTCCGGCCGCGCCCTGATTTCCGAAACAATCTATCACTTTATGCGTCAGATTGTGGGGAGTTGCACCAGGTGAGGATCACGTATCGAGCGTCATAATATTCCGTATTCATCCATCCTATAAACCTTTCCAATATCCATGTACATAGATTCCCGAGGTTGATCCTACATTGATCCCCGACCCGGAACCGAAAACTTAATAGTTGAAAAGCTGTCCATACGCTTGCATGCCAAGTACCTTTCCCTTCGTGTTGAACGCCGTCATAACACATACACTCCGAGTTCGAACAATTTCAAACACTACTTTTCTTTCTCCTTCTCCTCTTCTTCAGCCAACCTAAGGGCCTCTTCGAGAGCTTCCTCATCTTCGTCGAAAGCATCGTTCTCCTTGTCCTCTTCAGCCTTCTTGACCACTTCAGGCTTGGTCTTCTCAATAGCCTCAGCCTTTTTCTCGGCGGATTTAGCCTCTTTGGCATCGGCTTCTGTCACTGGCGCTTTCGTGGAAGTGCCAGGTCCGAGTGCCCAGTCAATCTCTCCTTCAGGCCCATATCGCGTGACCAGCCAGTCATTGGCTTTTCTGAAGTGACCGCAGTCGAAGAAGCCCCTGGAAGCACTGAGAGGGCTGGGGTGGACACTCTGTAGTACAAGATGCTTGACGCGATCGATCTTCTGCACTCGCTTGCCGGCTGGTGTTCCCCAGGCCATGAAAACAACACCCCTTGTTCTCTTTTGCGCCACTAGATCAATAACTCGCTGTGTGAGCTTCTCCCATCCTCGATTAGAGTGCGAGTTGGCTTCATGAGCTCGAACTGTAAGGCAGGTGTTCAACATGAGAACACCACGGTCCGCCCAGGGAGTGAGAAGACCTCCTCGGTTTGGCGGTGGCTCGAAAGTAGGATAGTCTTTCTTCAGAGCAATATACATGTTCTTGAGCGAGGGGGGTGCAGGAGTTGGGGGTCGAACGGAGAATGCCAATCCGTGAGCCTGGTTATCGTTATGATAGGGGTCTTGGCCAACAATGACAACCTTGACATTGCTGAAAGGGGTATGACGAGACCTATAAGCTACAGGTTAGGAACTGCCACAGCAGCTGGTGGAAAGATATTTCGTCCTTACCATGAGTAGATATCGTTCCTGGGTGGGAACACCTTGCGGCCAGAGCTGATTTCTCGATCCAAGAATCGCTTCAGGTCCAAGAACTCCTTTGTAACAAGATCATCCTTGAGGTGCGCAAGCCAGCTTTCGTCAAGAGTATCGATTTCGAGCTGCAAGAGCTCTTTTTGCTCTGGCTTCAAGGAAGCCACCCACTTGGCCTTATCAAACTTGACGGCTGGCGCGGGAGCAGAGGCACCAGTACCAGTACCAGTAGGCTTAGGAGCTGCTCCGAAGAATGAGGCAATGTTGCCATTGGCTTTGGGCTTCTTCGAATCGTTCCCGGCAGAGGCGCCTGCTTTACGTTTGAGGGTCGACATGGCGACAGCTTGTAGGTGGAGACTGATTGTGGGAGGAGGTGGATGCACGATGAGCCCTCGATACGAGGGAGGGACTCTTGTGACAAGAGCTCGAACGAAACGAATTCTGGGCAATTGATACAAAAAAACAAGCCAATTACACAAATACAGTACTCATAAAAGTAAAGACGGAAACCGTGAGTATTGCAAGTATATGTTGATATCCGTGGTAGTGCAATGCATAGAAATAAGAAGAGTATCGCTGTGAGAATTCGGCCTAAAGTGGTGATGCAAGGCCCAGGAGTTAGTTAAATGCATGCGCGTTAAGTAAGACGCGCTAGCTCCCAGTCATTAACGCGGTCCCCGTGACTTTCGCGTTGAGGACGGCACGGAGGCTAGGCTTGGAGAGACACTAACTGCAGGGCCCTGAAACTTTGAGTGGTTGGGGGCCTGGGATAGCTTCAGCACTAGCAAGCCACGCCGTCAGTCTACCAGGCATCAGGTCGAATAACTCCAAAATGGGCAGTCGCCGAAGCGATATTTGAGTATAATTGCTTCTGTTTGTTGAAAGTGGTTATCAAATAGAGTTTCGGCAGATTACATCGCCTTGAACTGAATCAACGGATAGTTGCTCAAGTTTGGATAGTCCTTGCGTACATAGTAGTTACTAAGATATGCGTTGAATTTGGTTTGCTCTGAGCCTTGTCATGGAAACATTGTATGCTTCCAACGCTAGAATAAAACTCAGGATCCCTATTCTCAATTGACAGAAAGACTTATACCTTGGATTGGTTGTCTTGGCACCTTGACTAAAGGTCAGGACTTTTCTTATTCCCCAGGGGACTACTCCGTACATACGGATAGTATAAATATTAAGCAAACCTATTTATTACCTGTCGTACTATGCTTCGAATAGACTTAATGGCATCGTTAGAAACCATCCCTCCGTGAGCCTATGAGCCTGCCTAAGTCAAACTGTTTGCTCTACTTCTGCTGATTGAACATGATCTTTAAATGCGATTGTGGAATCTCAAATGGTTGTCCATACCTACTAACCTATATACTTACCTTGGTAGGCAGAGAGCCAATCTGACATCGTACAGTGCTTACTGATTATCACGTGTACTGGAATCAAATCAGGTTCCAATTAGGTTCCAGTTCTCCCAATGCATAGAAAAAGTCGTGTCGTTCATCCGTCACCTGATGCCGAATCAATGTAATAGGGCCGTACTCCGTAGAGTGTGTCGGTTCCTGGCCTAACGTTGCTTAATCATCAGCCATACACTTCCGCGCTTTTCCCTTCTGGGCCGCCGCATTACCTCATGCAAGCTCCGACCTCATCTGGACAGCTTGTAACTCTAACCCCGTTGGCCTCACCAATTTATTGCTCTGCATTATAGCCATGCTCCATAGCAGAATTGACCTTTCCGGCACATAGCAGCTGCCCATGATGCGTCAATCGATAGTCTGGGTCCTCCGTTAGTTAACCATTTCATACCTTGTTGTAACACGCGACATCTGTCAATTTGGCTTGCTGACTTCTTTATTAGTGCTTTGGCAGGCAACCACAGGACTCGGCACAAACGTCAAACATTATGACGAGACATATAAGGATAAGAATATTGAAGGAGCCGGACAGAATCAATATATCGCTTCTCCCAAGACCGACGTCGTTGTCGATCAAAGTCAGCCTGCCAGCCCGCAACCTGGTACGACTATTCCCACCACCAACAAGGCGCAAAGACACTGACAGTTTCTAGGCGCCGAACTGGTCGATGCAGCAAGAATAGAACTTAGCAAAGCCCCTCAGCCTTTACATCGCCGAAAGCGAAGACCTGCGGGACTCGTCGGAACCGCTCTGCGTTACATACTCAAAGCCATTCCATCTGGTCCGGCAACAGCCCCATCGCAATCCCAAGAGACCACTGTCAACGGCGCTGTCGCAAAAGCGGTTGAATTTCTCGAACAGGCTGCACAGCAAAACAATTCCGATGCTCTCTACCTACTTGCCGAGATAAACTTCTTCGGCAATTATAGTTACCCAAGGAACTTGGGGGTGGCTTTCAACAACTACCATCAACTTGCAACTGCCTATGGAAATTCAACAGCCCAATATATGCTGGGAGTCTACTATTCGACCGGGATCGGAAATGTTGTAGAGCGTGACCAAGCCAAGGCGCTTCTCTACTATACCTTTGCTGCTATTCGTGGAAATGCGCGTGCGGAGATGGCAACTGCATTTAGACACCATGCGGGTATTGGCACGACGAAGAATTGCGAGGCGGCAGTGAAATATTACAAGCGTGTAGCAGACAAAGCTATAGCTTGGTACCGAGCGGGCCCTCCTGGTGGCCGATCTTGGATTCATCAGTCATGGCGAATTTCTGATGACGACGGAGGCATCTACGGAGAAGGAGCGAGTGCTTCCAGCTCAGGCATGAATGCCTTCAAGGCTAGCCCTGGCTCTGATGCGAATGCCGCCATAGACGATGTGATCGAGTACTTGGATCTTATGTCTCAAAAGGGTGATTCGAAGGCTTCCTATAATCTCGGTCGCATATACTATGACGGCCAACGGGGTCTGGAGCGAGATGTTGACCTGGCACGTAAGTATTTTGTTATGGTCGCATTACGTTACTGGAAGAAGGACGGCCGCCTAAGCGAGAACCCGAAGCCTGGAATCGAAAAGATTGCCAGTAAGGCTGCTGGGTATTTGGGCCGGATGTATCTGAGAGGCGACGGCGTTCCTCAGAACTTTGAGCGGGCCAAGGTGTGGTTTGAGCGTGGCATTACACAACACGATGCTCAGTCACAGCATGGCCTGGGTCTAATGATGCTTCACGGCTACGGTCAAAAAGAGAATGTGAAGAGGGCTATGGAGCTCTTTAAGTCCTCGGCCGATCAGGATTATGCCCCAGCCTTGGTGCAGATGGGTCAACTTTACCTGGACCAGGGTGGCCAGGAAGATGTCAGGATTGCCAACAACTATTTTGAACTAGCCGGTAGGCACGGAAACATTGAAGCCCACTACTACATTGCAGAGATGATCCATCATGGTGTCGGACGCGAGAAGCATTGTCCTGCATCCTTGACGTATTACAAGAGCGTTGCCGAGAAGGCCGAGCCCCTGGTATCATCATGGGGCGACGCCAACGACGCTTACGAGGCTAGCGATTATGAACTTGCATTCCTCGAATATCTTCTGGCCGCTGAGCAGGGCTACGAGAAGGCCCAGACCAATGTTGCCTACATGATAGACTCGGCTCAAAATGGGGTTTCCATCTCGTCATTACTTGGACAGCCTCGAGAGAAGAGTGGTCTTCTCAAGAACCCATCTCTTGCCCTTGTCTACTGGACCCGATCTTCCAGACAGTCTAATGTTGACGCACTGGTCAAGATGGGTGATTATTATTACCATGGTATTGGTACCGAAGAAGATATTACAAAGGCTGTCCAGTGCTACACCGGAGCCTCTGACTACTCCCAGAGCGCACAGGCACTGTTCAACCTCGGTTGGATGCACGAGAACGGCATTGGTCTGGTACAAGACTTCCATCTCGCAAAGAGATACTACGATCATGCCCTGGAGGTAAACGATGAGGCATATCTGCCGGTCACTTTGAGTCTCCTAAAGCTTCGTCTTCGAAGCGCTTGGAACACACTGACACATGGACCGATTCACTCGATCCAGGATGAGCCCAGTAAGTTTCTCTTTGTCAGATACAAATCCTAGGTACATACTTACAAAGCCTCCAGAACCTAAGAAGAATCGCTCATTCTCCGAGTGGATCGCCAACTTCCTGCGAGAAGATAACCAATACTACGAGGAGGAGCATTACACCGGAGGTGATTTATACGACGGCGCTCTCGGCGATGGACAGGGAGCAGATGACGACGACGGTGTACTGGAAAGCATCCTGGTCATTGGAGTCACCTTTTCACTTGTCTTCTTATTATGGTGGAGACAACGGCTGCAACAGGCGCATCAACAAGCAGAAGACGCTCGAAGAAGAGAGCAAGGCCTTCCCCCGAACCCTCGTCTTGATGGTCCAGGTCCCGACTTTGCAGGCTGGGGAGCCGCTGGAGGCGTAGTTTTGTAAAATCCCAGAAGCTGCGTGGTTGTTTATGTCGTTAATAGCATTAGAGCGATGGCGTCTTTGGATTGGTTGTCAGAATATGATAAACTTATAGTTGCAACCTTGCATGCGTCAGTGTAACTTAACGGTTACTGATATGAAAGTGAAGTTTTTTGAGTTTTGCACGACTCGAGGAGTTGAGCATGCATGATACTGTAGTTAGAGAGAATGAGGCCAGAATGTCCGTGTTTACCGCAGTGGCTTTCTGGCAATGCAAGAAAAGACGAGATGTTTCAACTAGCTACGAGGCTGAGCTGATGGCTGCTTGTCATACGCCAAAGACAGTACGGATGTCGATCGATCCGTCTCACAATTTACTGAGCACGATATGTACAGTAATACTTACTGCTGAGTCTCATTTATATGCAGGGCTTGTGATTCTCAGCATGGCAGAGTCTTATTCTCCTCGTGAAGGATTCTCAACAGCAACTCTCACCTTCAGTAAGCTGAGGGGCTGACTAGACTACTCGCTACCTAGTCGCGACCTTATTCAAAGGCGACCATCTTAACAGAGTATCGATAAACTTGTAGGAGACAAAGAGGCGAGAGGGTGGTGCATTTCTTCGGTTCTGTGGCTTGTCTTAGGCTCGTAGCCGCTGGGACGTGACAACAACCCTGCCACTGTCAGCCTGTGAAACTTGAGGAGTCGAGCGTAACGTAACTCTGCCGCAGAGATCGTCGCGTCTACGCACGATAAAGGCACTGGCAGTGGCTAATCGCCCCCTCCTGTCCCCTTTCTTGTCTTGCCTTTGTACACTGGAGCGCCCGCTTAAAACGAAACTGAAGGGGGGAGGGGGAGTCGTATTTGTACGACGGGGCCTAGGTTTATGTGAAACCCAACCTTCTCCCTTTGGAATTCTCAGCATATCATCCTAATAAACTCCTTCTAGTCTTTTTCTCGACCCTTTCATCTTCTTACTCACTGGGGGCCGTTCTTCTTATTTCATCACAAGTGCTGACTTTGACTCATTCGTTTATCCCTGCGATTGGGGGTTGTTTACGCATCCTTCGGGCACCTAGCACCTGGCACCTTGGCAACTGTGAACTTTAGTGGAGGAGAGCACTTCCAATCAATCAATCACCTGTACGGACCTCGGAGTACCGTTCAGCATACCTCGTACTCGGTTGATTCCATCCATCTCAGAAATCAATCAAACACACGCAGCAGCCAACCTATTCTACAGAACGATTTCTTATAGCCAATATGGCGAGTTTCGTGAGGTATGCGCTTGAGCGCAGGGACGATGACACTTCCGAGTTCTTCACCGATGACGATGATGTCTATTGGTGGTATAGCAGAGTAAGCATCCATCATTAACTTTTGTACGTTCGTTGCGCATGCTAACTCCACAACAGGAGGGATACATCGTCAAGTGGACTATCCTCGCCGTCATCGTACTTCTTTTTACACTCTGGATCGTCGGAGGATACTGGCATGCAAAGAAGAGAATCCAAAAGGGTCTACGACCACTAGCATATCATAGAGTAAGTCGCACCTGTGATGCACATCCAGACCACCAATTCTAACCCTCAGCAGTGTTTTGTTAGTAGGCGCATGATGGCCCAGGTCGATCCCCGTTACGCATATCCGCCCAACGGATACTACTACGCTCCTCCTGGCAACTACGCCCAGCCTGGCGGATATCCCATGCATAACATGCCTCCTCCACCAGTCTACGACCCATCACGACCTCCCATGTACGAAGAGCCCCCGAATGCTTCAAAGATCGACCCGGCGCAAGGACAGCAGAGACAGGCCGATGGACCGGCAGACTATTATGCTCCTCCAACAGGACCTCCGCCTCCGCGATAAACGATGTAAGGCGCTGGAAAGGTTCGGTTGAGAGGCATACATGCATGGATGGTTGATTTTTGGGCCATGTAACGGCTCAGAAGTCGCTGGGCGGCCACGTGGGAAAGTATGAAATTGAAAGTCAATCAATGAATGTAGCTAGCATAGAGAATACAAGCAAATGCCGGCGTTCAAGCGCCAGGTTATCTTTTCCAATCCACAGTCAACAAACTCCAGTCGCCTTGGGTATATATAAGTGTCTGTATCGGGCGGCATATACGGGTCCCTGCCTCTAATCCAAGTCCATCGCATCTGGGTCGTCGTCTGTACTCGTGGCAATACCAGTATTCAATGTGGCGTCTTGTATCATTGGGGCCTCCGTCTTACCCTCCCTTTCTAGCCGCTGTAGCTCTCTTGTGCGATTCCTCGACTCGATGATGGCCTTGCGCACACTATCTTTGTCCTCTGGCACCGTCAACGACTTGGGATCACTATACAGCACTACCTGCATGCCGGCTAGTTCTCCCTCGCTGTTGGCTAATACCGATGGGGGGATGCGATTCGCGCGCAGATGCTTCTCGATATCTGGTAAGAAGACAAGCTTGCCCGGGTCATCGCTTTCGCTATCGGAGGAGAGCTCATCATCCATGTTGTAAATGTATACTTTATGTTTGGAATCGTCTAATTGCATGGTCTCATCGGGAACTGGATTCGGAGCAACATTGGAAGGGATAGGAACTGGAGCAGCAGAAGAAATCGAGGTTGTTGTTGGTTGTTCGACAGGGACGTATAACTTGTTCCCGCTCCGTTCTGTAGACACGATGGGTGTTAGTTCATGGAGATTGCAAGGATAAGGACGGTGTGACCATTGAGGAAACAAGAATAAAACATACCCAAATTAAGGAGACTCAAGCGTTTAGAAAGACGTTCATTATCCTGTGTCTCCGCCTTTCTCTTTCGGCGCAATCTTCTTGTCTTATCGACCCCCTCAGCTACAGCTACTGCAGCTGGGGCGGAAGATGACGGGGATTGTAACATGATCGCAATGGGACGGGACTCGAGCAGTGGTCAATTCGTAGTCCACCAAGGCCTAAAATGGCGAACTTTTAAACCCTTCAACACCTGGACTATCCGGCTGAACGTCGAATCAGCGGCTCTAAGAAGAACACTGGCAACCACACGCGGCGAGGATGAAATTTTGAAGTCTTGACTGGTTGTCTTTTGCGTGTTTTCTTGGCTAAGGTAGGTAGGGATTGGATTGGATTGGATTGGATTGGATTGTCTCTCCTCTGTCTCTCGAGGCTCGATGTGGGCGTGCATCAATCGGGCGAGTGTCACTAGGGGCGGAAACGGAAATACTGCAGTGAGCTTCAGCGGTTGCGGGCGTTGGAGTCGGCGCTGTAGGCCCCGGGGCTTGAGGACGATTATCGGCGCGGGAGAGCGTGGGCCTTATGTATCCGTCTCGGTCTTGACTCATTCTTGTAGAACTTTCTACCCTCCTCCGCCTGCGCCTGCACCTTCGCCTACGCCTACGCCGCCACAGCAACTGCATCTCCAACTCAGACCCCAGCAACATCGACTTCTCCTCCACAATCTTCAATCAGAACCCCCCACCACTACCACCACGACGATTCCTCCACGGCCGATACTCACTGCAGCGCCTGCGCGGAATATCTTCAGGACTGCGACTAACAAGAGATTGCCTTTATTTATTCTACGTCGGTCTTATTCCAGCGCGACCATGGCCGAGTCGGAGCTCAAGTGGCCCGCTGCGCGCGTGCGCAAGACCTTTCTTGAGTACTTCGAGCAGAGGGGTCACACAATTGGTATGCGATTGCGATAGCGCGGGCACTTCGTCTCACTACATTGAATGATATTGAAATTATATCCAATTTCTCGAGAAGAATCGCCTCAACACCACTATCTACTTGGTTTTTCTCTCCTCTGACTCAAAAATCGCTAACAAGACTTCTTCTGCTTCAGTCCCCTCTTCATCTGTCGTCCCTCACAATGACCCCACCCTACTCTTCACTAATGCCGGCATGAACCAGTTCAAGCCCATCTTCCTCGGCACCATTGGCAAGACCGATCCCATGGCCGGCCTCAAGGCCGCTGTCGACAGTCAAAAGTGTATTCGTGCTGGTGGCAAGCACAACGATCTCGACGATGTCGGCAAGGATAGCTATCACCACACATTCTTCGAGATGTTGGGTAACTGGTCTTTCGGCGATTACTTCAAGAAGGAGGCTGTCTCATATTCCTGGGAGCTTTTGACAAAGGTCTATGGTCTGGATCCCGATCGTCTTTACGTTACATACTTCGAGGGTGACGAGAAGTTGAAGCTGGAGCCTGATTTGGAGGCCAAGGAGCTCTGGCTCTCGGTTGGTGTTCCCGAGGATCACATCCTTCCTGGGAACATGAAGGATAACTTCTGGGAGATGGGTGACCAAGGTCCCTGTGGTCCTTGCAGTGAGATCCACTACGACAAGGTCGGTGGAGGCCGCAATGCTGCCAGCCTCGTCAACATGGATGATCCTATGGTTGTCGAGGTTTGGAACAACGTTTTCATGCAGTATGATCGACAAAAGGATGGCAGCCTCAAGTCTCTCCCCGCCAAGCATATCGACACCGGCATGGGCTACGAGCGACTGGTTTCTGCCCTCCAGGATACTGTTTCCAACTATGCCACCGATTGCTTCACCCCTCTCTTCCAGAAGATCCAGGAGGTCACTGGCGCCCGACCCTACGCCGACAAGTATGGCAAGGATGATGTCGATGGCATTGATACCGCCTACCGTGTAGTTGCTGATCACATCCGAACCCTTTCTTTCTCCATCGCTGATGGCGCTGTTCCCAACAATGACGGCCGAGGTTATGTTGTCCGACGTGTACTAAGACGAGGTGTGCGATATGCTCGAAAGTATTTCAACGCCGATATCGGCGCCTTCTTCTCCAAGATCCTGCCTGCGCTTGTTGACCAGATGGGCGAGCAATTCCCCGAGCTTGTCAAGAAGCAGCAAGACATTAAGGAGATTCTCGATGAGGAGGAGGTCGCCTTTGCCCGCACTCTGGATCGTGGTGAGGCTCAGTTCGAGAAGTATGCTGCCGAGGCCACCAAGGGCGGCTCCAAGAAGCTCGAGGGTGATGTCGTTTGGCGACTTTATGACACTTTTGGTTTCCCCGTGGATCTTACTCGATTGATGGCTGAAGAGCGAAGCCTCGAGATTGATGATGCTGAGGTTGAGGCTGCTCGAATCAAGGCTCGTGAGGCCAGTAAAGCTGTTAAGGAGTCTGTCCAGACTTTCTCCAAGCTCAATGTCCACCAAATCTCTGAGCTCGAGAAGGATCTTAAGGTTGAGCGAACCAACGATGACGCCAAGTTTGCTCAGGGTGACACCAAGGGCAAGGTCCAACTCATTTACGACGGCCAATCCTTCCTTAAGTCGACCAAGGACGTCCCCGAGAAGACTGCTCTGGGTCTCTTGATCGACAAGACCAACTTCTACGCCGAATCAGGTGGTCAGGTCGCTGACACTGGACGCATCGTTATTGACGATGTCGCCGAGTTCAAGGTTCTTGATGTTCAGAACTATGGTGGCTATATCCTACACAACGGATATATTGAGTATGGTACACTTTCCTCCGGTGACGAGGTCATCTGCGAGTACGATGAATTGCGCCGATCTCCTATCCGCAACAATCACAGCGGTACTCACATTCTGAACCACTCCCTAAGAGAGGTTCTTGGTGATGATGTCAACCAGAAGGGTTCTTTGGTGGACAACGAGAAGCTCCGTTTCGATTTCTCCCACAAGACTGGCGTCAAGATTGAGGAGCTGAAGAAGATTGAGGACATGTCGAACTCGTACATTCGCCGTAAGGACAAGATCTTTTCCAAGGAGGTTGATCTAGGGCTTGCTCGCCAGATTGAGGGCTGCCGTGCTGTCTTTGGCGAGACCTATCCCGATCCTGTACGTGTTGTCTCTATCGGCAGAGATATCGATGAGATGCTCGCCGACCCCAAGAAGAAGGAATGGCGTCAGTACAGTGTTGAGTTCTGTGGCGGTACCCACGTTGAGCAGACTGGCTTGATCAAAGACCTCATCCTCATTGAGGAGAGTGGTATCGCAAAGGGTATTCGCCGCATCATTGCCTACACTGGTGAAGCTGCTCACCAGGTTCAGCGTGAGGCCGATGAATTCTCCAAGAAGATTGATGCTCTCGACAAGTTGCCGTTCGGTCCTGAGAAGGAGGCTCAAATCAAGGCCGTATCTGTGGAGCTCAGCCAGCTGACAATCTCGACTTTGACAAAGAACGAGTTCAACAAGCGTTTCCAGAAGATTTCTGCTGCTGTGATTGCTGAGCAGAAGAAGCGCCAGAAGGCCGAGTCGAAGACCGCGCTTGATATTGTCCAGAAGTACTTCGAGGCTAACAGGGATGCCAAGTGGTTCGTTGGCCGCCTGCCCGTTGGTGCCACCGGTAGCAAGGCCCTGCCTGATGTGGTCAAGCACTATCAGGGTAAGGATAAGGAGAAGACTGTTTACCTGTTTGCTGGTAGCAAGGAGGAGGGTGCCGTTGCACATGGTGTCTACGTTGGAACTGTAAGTCTACCCGTATAATTAGTACTGCATACACTAACTGACTATTTCAGCACCTCGCTTCTCAAGGCGTCACTGCTGAGCAATGGGCTGCCTCCGTGTCGGAGATTATTGGTGGCCGATCGGGCGGCAAGGAACCTGTACGACAAGGCCAGGGCACTAAGCCTGAGAACATTGATGAAGGTGTTGAGACTGCGACAAAGTGGCTCAACGAAAAGCTGAAGCTGTAAAGTTTGAAGAACAAAGAAGTGTGTTTCTACTCTGCTCAATGGGAATTCATAATTGTTCATTCACATGGGAGTAATTTCGGGGACCTGGTCAGATAAAAGAAAGGACATAGAGCGTTTAAATAGGCATGGCCGTTTACCATTGCCATAGGAAGTACGATGAATAAAGAACACCATTGATGACATATTGGTTTGATGAGAGGGTATACGCTGTATCTTTTCCCAACCCTGATGTATATCTACATGGCCTTTTGCTTTGGCTTTTGTTACATGGTTAATTTTATACGGTTACAAGAACGCTGGCGTTGCGATAGTTTGATATCAAGGGGTTCTCTCCGCTTCGAGTTTCGGTGTCCTCGACATATGCCCACTTGCGCATGAAATCGCCATGCGACATAACACGAGTCAACTTGCCCGTGATGGCGCGGTAGATGGCCTCTGTGACGCGGAAATCTGTTGGAAACAGAATATCAAAGTATCCTTGATGGACCTATGTGATGTTAGTTTACCAATATTCAACAACAGTGGGCTTTGTAGCTTACCAAGGGGGTTGTGACGGGCACCATCTTTCTGTGGTACCGTGTCTGAACAACAGGTGCATTCATACCCTTGACGGCTTGAGGCAGCCAGTCAAAGTCAGAAGTCACAAGACGATGGCCTGGAAAGTACTTCTCAAGAACGTCGAAGAACTGCATCAGCCGTGTGGGGATAAATTCTGGATCCGAGAGGTTGGCAGCAAAGGGTATTTTGGTGGATAGATATCGTAGAACGGCATTGCTGGGGTACGGTTTAGGATAGTTTCCCCCTGTGGCAGCGTGTCTGACACGGAAGTATCGCGCAGCAAGAGGGTCCAACTCTTGAGAGTAGAATTCGTAAAAGTCGCCGTCACCATCGATCAGCACGTGGCCTTGCAGGGGCTGCTCCGTAGCAACGTCGTAGCGGATACCATCGTGGGAGAAGTTATCAAAGACCTCCATGGCAAGAAAGAAACAAGGCGACGGCACGTACTGGTCCCAGTCGAAGATGGAGCGGTTGATAATCTCGACCTTATCCGCGTGGCCTCGAGACGCAGCCGTGGAGAGAAGATGTCTGTTTTGCAGCGCGGCGAGTGTGGAGGAAATCTCTATGATGTTGAACTTTGTGCGGGCGTACACTTGAGGATCGACTTCTCGGATGTAGTCCAGGATGTTGAGCATGAGGGTTCCACGACCAGCGCCCATTTCGTAGATCAGAAGATCGTGGTAGGGATATGTGGTGAGGCGATAATTCGTGACAAGGTAGCGGGCGATGGCCTCGCCGTAGTATGGGCGAAAGAGCTCGGTAGGCGTGTGCCATAGCTGGCGTGTTGGGTTCTCTCCTTCTCGCTCATCAAGGATATCCTCGAATTCGGTGTATCGACGGCCTAGCTCGGCCTGGAACTCAATCTCATCGCGCATTGAGTTGAAGTCGAAGGGCTCGCCAGGGCTGAAGATGACGGCTTGTTTGGAGAAGTATCCATACGAGGGATTGTAAAGACTGTCTAAAGCCAGGTTATTCTACTATTCCGAGAGGGATACTCGAGTGTCATGCCGTCAATAAAGTCTCTCAGCAGCATCTTGACCTTTCGTGGTCGTTCTGTCCGTTGCTTGAGCTCGTCAATCGATATGTAGGGGAACTCTGCGAACTCGGCAGATCGGTCTTGGGGCAGAATATTCGTGCGCTGCTGCCATCGACTCTCGTTTTTCTTCATTCCGCGATCACTGGAGGGTCGTCCCGCAACGTAGAAGCGGCTCTGGTGGCTGACGATAGTGGTTCGAAGGCCATTGCGAAGACTGGCGAGGTTTCTGACGCCTTTACAGCCTGGAGGCCGGTGGTGGAAAAGTTGGCGGAAGATTTGGGCCACGATTGGAGAGTCCATGTTGGAGAAACTCTTGTTATATCGTCAACATGTTGGTTCTTGAGGATTTGGTGTTTTGAGGTTTGAGATGGTTTACATTGGAGAGTGTGGGTCTTAACTGGTCGGGTGTACCTCGGGCTAGGAGTGAGAGCAGAGATATGCCAATTAATTAATAATATCCGGGTGATCATGTGCGAGTTTTCCTTTTTAAGATTATGAATAGCTTCATCATTTGAGCTTCATACAATTGTCGTGTGAAATCAACTGTTATCCTTGGTATCGAACGAAATGTCTATTCTCTGGAGCTCTCGTGAGTAAGGTATGGAGGGGCTTCAAGTGCGGTTATAACAATGATGGGTCAGTCAGCATATCTTCTTTTGTAGAATTAGTGGTAGAATAATAATCAAAAGCTTTTGAGTATTCGGCCCTAGAGATCAGTGTTTAATTCAGAAATCAAAACATAATCATATCATGGATATCCTACTATTAGAGGTCAAATTTATAGCGGTGATATACTAAGGCACTAGAGCTCCACATGACATCACCCACACAACAAGGCTCATTAATTCTACACAGCATGTACTCTTACCTTATTACTGAGCTTTTACCAAGATCATTCAAGTTTCAACCTCAACCTCATCTTACCAGGGGCGTACTTAATAATGCAGGCATTCTAGTTCTCCAGTGGACGCCCAATTGATGAGTTCATTGGGTACACTAGCCAAAGACTTCCAAAAATGGCGCTCAGCGACCACCCAAAAGCCTACGGTACCGCTGCCGTTGTCTTCGCCTTCACAACTGGCATTCTCGTCACTTTAGGTTTCAAGGACTTTTACCCAGATCTTGAACGTCGGTTCCAGCGTAAGAGGCGGGCAAATACAGGTGGTGGCCGAAGATCGAGTCTTTTCTGGGGAGACCCTGTTGAGCTTCAGGATCATGAGTCTCAACCCTCAACATCAACGTCTTACGATGTGGTGAGGAATAGCCTGGTAGATGGCATAGAAGCTACCATCGGTAACACACCTCTTATAAAGATTCAGTCTTTATCAAAAGCCACAGGCCGGATCATCATGGCCAAAGCAGAGTTCCTCAATGGCGCTGGAAATTCACCCAAGGATCGTGTTGCGCTTAACATGATTCGGGAGGCAGAATCCAAGGGTCTACTAACACCACATAAGGGTGATACCATATACGAAGGCACAGTAGGGAGCACGGGTATCTCACTCGCAACTCTTGCCCGAGCAATGGGATATCGCGCTCATATTTGTATGCCTAGCGACATGGCTCTTGAAAAGTCTGATCTACTCCTCCATCTTGGCGCAACCGTTGAGCGAGTCACTCCCGCGCCTATCACAAGCCCCGATCACTTTGTCAACCTGGCTCGGAGGCGTGCGAAAGAACATGCCAGCAAGGCCAAGGATGGCAGTAAGGGTTTCTTCGCAAACCAGTTTGAGTCCGAGGCCAACTGGAAAGCACATTTCAATGCAACGGGTCCCGAAATTTGGCGGCAGACAAATGGCCAGCTGGACGCTTTCGTCGCAGGAGCTGGTACAGGAGGAACAGTCTCTGGCGTGGCAAAGTATCTGAAGGAGGAGCAGAAGGCAACAGATGTCAAAGTCGTTCTCGCCGACCCCCAGGGCAGTGGTCTCTACAACAAAGTCCGCCATGGCGTTATGTACTCTTCAACAGAACGTGAGGGTACACGACGTAGGCAGCAGGTTGACACTATGGTCGAAGGCATCGGAATCACGCGTCTGACTGAGAACTTCGAAGCGGGCCGCGAACTCATCGATGATGCTGTGCGGGTGACAGACGCGCAAGCCTGTCGCATGGCGCGCTGGCTAGTTGAGCACGACGGTATATTCATCGGCAGCAGCAGCTCTGTCAACTGTGTCGCCGCGGTTGAGGCAGCTATGAGACTTCCAAAGGGGAGCCGTGTTGTTACTATCCTGTGCGACTCTGGAACGAGACATCTGAGCAAGTTCTGGAAACACATCAAAGAGATGGGGCTCGAAAGCGAGGATGAGGCAAAGGATTTGTTTACCGATCTAGGTATACCCGGGCATGATGAATGAGATGCGAACAAACCGAGAAAGATGAGTGGGTTTCATGAAACGAAGCATAGGTATATAATAGATTAATATCTTCAATCGTCTCTCGGGTTTCCTATTCAGAAGACTAGGAGGCAGAAAACTTAATATTAGAACCTTGACCCTAAGTAATAAAAATATCAAGGTAATTTTGCCCAAGTTTAGGGGACTCTTGACTAAGTTTATTCCAATATCCTCTTTCTAAATCTTGGGTTTTCTTGCTCCCCGGGGATGCATGGTTCTGTGCTTTCCATTGTCATGGCTTGTATAGGCTTGAGGTTATTATTCGAGATCTAGTTCTAAGTTTCAGTATCCTGAGATCATAGTGCAGTCTCATCAATCACGGATGCTTAGTCTTATGATCATATACTAGGATTATGCATCTCTACCACATATATGGCCCAGGGGCTTATCGATATGGTTACTACTTGAAATTTAAAAGGGCAAATGTGAACTCGGCGTCTCCTACTGGACCAGGTTTGATGATCACTCCATTTCGTCCAGTCTTTCTATCAAATAGATTCTGTCCTCATTTTGTACTGTGGTCGCTGTCATAGTTCACCATGGCAATGTGACCATATTCCTCATCATCTGTAAGATTGGACTCGGGCGTCCAGGGTCGTTGTTGTTGCTGATGAGTATCGTGCGAGGATTCAAAACGTCGAGGAAGAAGGGGGTTGGCTTCCTTATCAGCTCCAACTGGCTTGCGGGGAATAGCAGGCCTATCTTCCTGTTGAGTTTCAGTAGGGCGTCGGGGCAATGGCGGTCCCGTTTCATCATCCGGTCCTGATGATGGCTGTACTTGGCTCGCTACAGGCCGTCGGGGCAGCTTTGGTGCTTCTTCTTTGCCGTCCTGGGGAGTCGGTTGTTGAGGAAGCGGCGGGTTCTCATTGCTGGACTGTTGTGGTGACTTTCCCTGGCCTGGAGGCTGTGATGGCGAAACAAGAGCCGGAGGGGAGATGTTTAGCCCATGAAGATCCTTTTCAATTTGCTCATGGCTCGGCGACTGAGGACTCTCCTTTCTCTCGACTGTAGTGCCTTCGAAATCGATCAACTCACCCTCGGCATGACGGTCCTTCATCAAAATCACATCATCCTTTTCGATCTCGGATGTTGTCTTGATTCCAACAAACCCACATCTGTTAAGAATTTCACCGATGAGGTCGGGATACCGGAGGTGTCCACTGACGGAATCGCTCAGATCGAGGTTCTGGATACCCTCAACCTCCTGGATATTCTGTAAGCCTGAGACTCCCATGGAGAGACTATGGGCCCGGTAGACGAATCCGAGAATCATATCGTTCTCTGAATAGACATTGAAGATCTTTCCAGAGACAACAGTACGAAGAGTACGCCAGTGAGGAGGGGCTGAGGGAGCCGGAGCGCCGATGATGACAACTGAATCAATGAGGCCAAAAGCGTGTCGCTCAGCAAGGGACTGCAAGCAGGCATGGATTGCTGTAGCGCCAAGGGAATATCCGACTAGGGTGACAGGCCTCTCGCCTTGGACTTTGTTGATCAGAGCGTCAGCAAGTAGCTGGCCTGCTTTTCGAGATCGGTTATGTGCATGGCCAAAAGGATTATCGATGTTGGATGCAGCAGCAAGTACCTGGATAGGCCAAAGCGCCGCAAGCAGGGTTGCAAAGGCAGTGCGTTTGATGATCTCGACCTTGAGCTTCTTCCAGGCAAACGATTCGACCATACTTCGTAGGGCATGTCCCAAGGCAATGAGAGACTTCATCTCATAGCGCAGAGCGAAGACTTCAGTGTCGTCACCAAGAATACGCCATGGCTTTGTCACGTCATCCTCATCGCGAAGCCAGCCGTTGATTCCAATTGTAACACGCAGTCGCCGTTCCTGTGCTTGTGCTTGGTCCTGTTCTGCATTAAAGACCTCTCCCCATTCGCCCCTGAGAGGAATAAAGCAGAAGTCCTCAACTTCCTTTGCGTACTTGTCCATCATTTCACCCTGCAATGTTAGTCGGGAATGGACAGGATTTCGAAAAGTGGCTTACAGTCATCTTTCCTCCATATGCACCAAATAAAGCGCCTACGAGAGCACCATTCATCCAGAAGATACCAAGAAAACTAGCAACACCTCCCAAACCCACGCCACCGAGGATACCACCAACAGCTCCAGCGACAAGAGGTGCAGCCAGACCACCAGTGACGCCGATCACAGCTGCACCGGCAACAGAAGCAAGCCCGACTTTCCAAAAACGACTGAATTTGTTGTCTTCTCGGCGCTTGGAGGCTTCGGCCTCGGCAGACATGACCTCCTGCTGCTTATCTTGGTCCTTGGAGGATTCGAGAAGAGTTTTGGCAATTTCCATTTCTTCCTTGATAAGGAAAGTCTGGGAAATCTCCAGAGAAGAAGCAAGATAGAGCGCAAGTGCTCGAGTGTGGGCGGAATACTTGCCCGTGGAAAGCAGAAGGAGCAGGATACATGATATGGCCTCTCTTCTGTCAGCAGCAGGGATCGTCTTCAGTCTTGTGGGGATAGGATGATATAGAGCCTGCAGAGAGGCAATATCCTCGGACTTATATATCTTGTTCTCCCCAAAGCTGATGAGATTCTCGCCTTCTTCGGGTGTATCGAGCTTCCTCTTTTCAGCCTCCTGTTGATGTTTGCGCCTTTCCTCCTGAATCTTGTGATCATCCTTGACACGAACAATCTCTTCCAGCTTGGGCATGAATTCTTTTTTCCACTCCTTCAAATGCTTTATAGCAGCTTTCTGGATACGTAGTGCCTGCGCCGATGGCTTGTTAGGCTGCTGCTGCTGAGCATTTCGATCAGAATCGTCATTCCTGGGTGTCGACGACCTGTCTTCGTCTCTTGGTGTAGAAGGTCCACTCTCATTTCGAGGGGTTGATAGGACAGGGCCAAGCTCATCGTCGGAAGCTTGAAGTTGATCACTCATGTAAGTAGTGATCTCATCAACGAGCTTGAGGAGGGCTTGGCGACGCGCGGGGTTGAGTGTGATGACGATCTGACGAGGATCTGAGCATGTTGGAGCCATTTTGACGATATCGACCCGAACGGAACTCTGGACGGGCTTGTTGCTAAACAGGCTGGTTATGAGCTGGGCAATTCGTTATATAGTACGCGTTGGCTACGGTGTCAATAAGTCATGGCCTGAGCACGGCCCGTGTATATGCAGGATCAAGGATTAAAAGCTCAGTTTCAGGCTGAAAGTCCTACTTGCTAGGCAGGCAGCGTTGTTGGTTGTGCAATACTGAAACATGCAGTCGTAGGCTCTAACCAGGCTCAGAACTGTACCACCGAAGCCTGATGTGAGGTGCAGACGGGTTGTCATTGGTGTGATGTAATCACTGAAGGAGTCGTAATATGCCTAGACCTTCGTCACGTGCGTACGGCCAAGAAGATACAGAAGTTCTGTCCTTATCAAAAAGAAAGAGACGGATGATATATCGCAGTGGACTGAAAACGAATGCGTTTTACGGAGTAGTAAATACTAATTGTCTTGGGAGTCTAGGAGTCCTAGCACTAGTAATGGGACTTGTAGATCTAACGTCATACATAGCACTATTTGGTCATATCTTGGTTATGAGATCAGTTGCATATCTCAGGGGTAGAACTTACAGGTCAGACAGAACGTGTTATTAGACCGCAGTGCTAAAATGATAATTGTGAAAAGCCAAATATTCCACTTGCGTCAACAAGTACATCTTTGCCCTTTTCGACGTCCAAGGCCAAAGGTATTGAGCTTTCTAACCACTCACTCCGAAGATGGTTGGAAATTGGGACTAGATCTACAATAAGGTTGAAAAGAAGCGACAAATTGGTGTGATTACGATGTGAACAATTATCCAACACTTTGAACCTTACCGTTGTGCTCGGTATATTACTCTGTATATGCGCATATACATACAAGAATTCCTGAAGTCTTTCAAAGCGTATAGGGTAGGCAAAATGGAAATACGAGCAGTGTAAGTATCAGCCAGAGGCTTTGAAGAGGACAAATAAACTAGAAAAGAGTCACCTAATGGGCATGTAGTTCTCCTTATCATGATATGGATCCATGATGCTATGATGAAACATCCCAATAGCGCCTCCTCGACTGGGACGCAACTCGCCTGTCCAGAACTAAGGGCTAGTAACTTACATAGGCCTTGTGATGAGATTACGATCATTTACAATTAATTCTATTAATGGGGTATATAAAGGTGAAGTTGATTAGGTAGGCCAGCAACTTGAAGAGCTTGAAAGGTCTTTATGAATCTGATAGGCAGAAATTACCTAAGTGTTAGTCTAGTTTAGCATTGTGCCATCCCTGATCCTCCAGACTCCTTGCATAAGATATTATTAAGAAAACTGAGGTATCCCGCGTTAGTTACGTCGCCAAATTTCAGTTGAGAGTGACAAGACTTACCTTCCATCGGTGCCCGCACGCCATACATTCGCAGAAAGTTGTCATAGGTTCATCAGCAGCTCGGGTCTGCGCCTGCGTGTAGCTGACCTGCTTCTTCTTACAACGACCACACTCCAGACTCTCGCTGATACTCTTCTCAGCCATCGGGACCTGGGCCTTCTTCATGTTCTCCTTTTCTAGTTCAAGCTCCTTCTTGCGTTGCTCCTCGCTCTTGAGCTCGTCGTCGGTCATGACAACAAATTTCTCGGCCGTGATCTCACCGGACAAGACGCTGCGCCCGAGTTCCCGATTGGACTTGTTCTTGAGGTTGGTGAAAAGTGACCGGATCTTCTTCTTGTAGTCGGGTGTTTCCCCTTTGAATTTGGTATACGCGGCATGCTCAACAGCGACGGCTCTAGTAATGACGTCGGTCTCGGTTGCCGTTGATCGATAGGCGAGGCCATTGTAGATGAGCCCAATGCATGAGTTTCGAACGCTAGAATCGGTGCGCTTGACGTTCACGTTGTCCGTCTCGTATTTTCGCTTCTCGATGTCGCCCTTGTATTTGGCCCCAGAGGCACCGGCTGATGATGGAGGAGGAGGAGCAGGAGATGACGCGGGCGCTGATGATGGAGCTGGGGCTGGAGATCCTGAGCCGACCTTTGCTCGTTGTAGCTTCGAGTGCTTTTCCTGTTCGACCAACTTCTTCCACTTGTTGACGAGTTCGGCGGCGGCACGGGCGATGTCCTTATTAGAATTTGACCTAAGTTTACCGACAAAAACACCGGCTCTTGTAGCCTATGACGAAGATCTCAGTATTAGCAAAGCCCATGTGGAATCAAGAGTGCAATATCCGATAGATCCGCTGAGGTCGCAAATTTGTAGAAAGAAAGAAATGCGAGAAATGCGACTATGCATTTGTGCAGACCAACCAAGACGTGTATATATTCAAAACGCGCGCCAAAAAGCGCTCTCTCTATCGCTTCCTGAACCGCGTACGTACCCGTAGCATCTCTTCAGTGGGAGAAGCATCCTTCTTCAGTGTCTCGAGCAACTTGATGGCGTTCTCGGGGGGCTCATTCGCAGCAACACATTTTGTCAGCGCCTTGATGCGCTGCCCAAGCTCGCGTTCGTCCATGGGCATTTTAGCGGGTTTGGAGGCGAAGGTTTGAAAGAGTTGATAAATTGAGGCGTGGTCTGTCGCAAACTTACGGATACCTCAACCAACATATGCCTGGTGGGTGGCACGTGAGCCCCTGGCTATTTCCTGTACCGGAGTTTACCCAGATCGTGGAGGTGGCTGAAACGGCCACGCTCTATATATATCACAAAATAAATAATAAATAAATAAGAGTTATCAATAAGCTTACTCTCCGATAAGTTGTTTTATCAAAGCTTCATAGCCCTGTGTAAGAATAGTAAAACTTTCACTACTTTGTTTCTATTGTCGCAGGATCAAAGTGCAGCGAATTCACTTTAAAGAGCAAGCATTGATAACACCAATCTGGGGTCTGATAAGCCAGCCCCGCTAAAAAATTTCCCAATCGCGTCCCTCAACCGTCCAACTTTGATTGAAACCTCCAATTCTTTATCCCGTTCCCTCTTTGACAGACACCAGATCAACCCTCATATAGTTGGCCGCAAGAGGACCTCAACGCAAAATCATACGATGGATGCACATGCGCTGCTTTCCTCCCAAGGATGGCGAGGCACCGGACACTCCCTGCATAAAACCGACGACTCAATTGGACTTGCGAAACCTCTGCTACTGAATCGCAAAGACAATACTCGCGGACTGGGCCAGAAGCAACATTTCACAAGCGACCAGTGGTGGATGAACGCATTTGATGAGCAACTCAAGGGTATTGATACATCCAAGAAGGGGAAAGTGGTCCAGACTGTCACGACTGGCAAGCTGAACGCCCTCGAGAAGAATCTCGGCAAATACTCCGTATACACGACCTTCGTACGAGGCGGATTCCTCGAAGGAACAATAGACAAGCTCACGATCAACGACTCGAGCACGGAGTCATCCGAAACTGAATCCAGTGATCAGCAAGAAGGCGACAAGTCTGATAAGGACAAGCCTCGGAAAGAGACCAAGGAGGAGAAGAAAGCCCAAAAGGAAGCAAAGAGGAAGCGAAAGGAAGCGCGGGCCGCGAGAAGGGCCGAGAAAGCAGCGCGCCGAGAGCTCAAGTCCAAGTCGAAAAAGTCTTCCAAATCCTCCAAGTCCTCCAAGTCCTCAGCAGAATCAAGCGACGCAGACGAGGAGAAAAAAAGACGGCGCGCAAAGAAAGAAGAGAAAAGGAGGCAAAGAGCTAAAGAGGCCGGGAAATAGAAGATAGAGGGACATGGAAAATCGGAGTTTGGAGGCATACAAAGCGAAAGCATATTCACGGAGTTGAGGTTAATGGAAATTTTGGATGATACCCCATAGATGTATATTTACGTCTGTTTCGGAATCTTCCCAGGCTTGTTGGAAAGGAGCCATGGTCTTTGGTTCCAGAAATCGTCCTTGATGATGTCCATGTGTTCCACCACTACACGAGCCTTGTTTCGGCTCTTCTTATCCTTCTTCTTCTGTGATTTGGATTGCTCAACAGGCTCTGCTTGAGAGTCGATAGTTTGCATGGCATTATGAGAGTCAGGGTCAACCAATTCGTACTGTTTAGTGTCAGTGCTGGTTGGCGGGGAAGTGTAGACCATACGTACGTCGCGGAAGATTACACTGCCCTTTCTGTATATCTCGGGCTCGTTGTTGTAGTTGATGGAAAAGCGGGAGAAGAGTATCTCGTTTTTGTCTGCTGCCAATGTACACTGATACAGTCAGCTTGTTCAAGTTCCGCAAGATGGCCACCTACCGCCAGAGTACTCTCAGCTTCCTTATTGTCAAGACCTCCAAGTTGAATCAAAGACCAGAAACAGGTGTTATAGAGGTTATTTATGTGACCTTGAGTTATGTTAGTCAGGGTCATCTGTATAGCTGTGAACCCTACAATCTGCTTGTCTCCAGCTCATGTAATCCCGGAGATTTTGAACACTAGGGTAGCACACTGCCCGTCCATCGAAGGATGGTAGTGGAGGAGATAACGGGCTGTCTGGGAAGTGAGTCGACCAGAAGTATACATAATTCGCAGTGAATGTCGAGACGACAGTGCTAACAAGTTTACTAGGAAATGGTAAGTTTTGGACGTAGCAGGGGATGGGAGAGTGAGCGTAAACGAACCTGGCTCTTCGATCAAACAAAGTGCATGCCTTGTGAAAGACGAAGCTGTTGGGGGTGTCAGTACTACAAAGCCTTGACATGGTTCGGCTTACGAACCTGTACTCATCACTGACGCCGTACGCAATGGTGATTTCTGGTAGCTCAGTTACGACGGCCTTGGCGGCTGTGTTCATAAGATCAAGGGCACGGCGATCATTTGGCTTCTCGAAGCCATACTTAGCACACATTCTATCAACTGTCAGAAGAGCCATTAAGAAGAAAATTCAACTGTACTTTGTGAAGCCTCTTCCATCAACTCGCACCACGATCCATGTATTGGGTAATAGCGGATCTGCCGTCTCAAAGTTACGGACATACTCAAATCTTTGATCATTAGATTAGCGATGATATAGGTACAAGCAATGCGACGACTCACTTGGAATTCGCCATTTTGCGAGGTCCAATGAGAATTTGACCGTTGAAGAAAGAATGATGGCCGCAATATTATGCGCTGGCTGTTTCTGGACTCTGGTGTTTGTGACTCAGTTTGATTTGTTTGGGAGTGTAATATGACATGGTGGAGAAGTGAATATTTTATGTACTTCTTGGGGTTACTCTAGAGAAATGTTAGAGAGAAAAGCAATAGGTAACAAATAGACAGAGTTACGCTCAATTTCAGGCCTAAGAGTTTTAACAATAGGGACAAAATTCTGAACTATTAACTAGGTGTATAAAAATCTTCATGATTCATTTATGCAAGTAGCTATGAGACGATGGATAACTTGGAGGCATTGTATCTATCTTCACCCGTTTCTTACGCCCCACAGTAACTTAGCAACTACTGGGCCCAAAGCTTCTCTCAAGCCTTTGAGCAGCAGACAACTGCCTACATCAAAGAGCAGAAAGCACATTCCCCTCGCCTACATCTGAGGACTGAATTCATACGGATCCATTTTTTAAAGAATAACCCTATAAAAAGACTTTCACTCGTCTTAACCCAAGTCAAAAGTGACCTTGAGGAACAAAGCATCAGCCACATTTCTATTTGCACACCTACCTAGGTCGTGTGGGCCTGCGCCTGTAGCCTTGCAGACCAAGCCCACCTCCAACAGCACGGCTGAAGCCAGTTTCTAGAGCTTGCACAAACTCTTTTGTCGATGGAACTCGAGCTCCTTACTCTAACTACTATTCTATGACGCCGACTTTCAGTATACCGCTATAATGAATCTCCTACTATCAGATGACTATCTTCTCCAAGATTACCCCGAGCACATCACAAATACGATCCGTTCAGGACATGCGACAACTCTACGTTTTAATCGGCAGGGCGATTACCTCGCTTCGGGCCGAGTCGATGGAACCGTGGTGATTTGGGACATGGATACGATGGGAGTCGCGAGGAAATTGAGGGGTCACAATAAGAGCATCACAGTCACGAGCTGGTCAAGGTGTGGACGGTATCTTCTCACGGCCTGCCACGGATGGAAAGCTATCCTTTGGGACCTTAAGGATGGAAAGCGTCTACGCGAGGTTCGTCTTCGCGCGCCTGCGTATATGGCTGAGCCTCACCCGTGGAACCAGTAAGGAAGCGCGATCATCTCCTGAGCTTGACTAACTTGAGTCAGCCTTAAATTTGTCGCCGCGCTATACGAAGAGCAGCCACTCCTAGTCGATATAACCGATCCTGTCGACGTGAAACGTATACTCCCATCAGCCGCGAAGCGACCGAGTACCGACGATGCAGCACTGCGCGAGAAGCAAGCCAAAGAAGATGCCAAACAAATGACAACTTCTGCGATCTGGAGTACAACTGGAGATCATGTGCTCGCTGGAACCAACAAAGGAAAGCTCAACATCATTGATGCGACGACATGCGAAATCATTTGGTCGGAGAAGATATGTTCGGGCGCCATTACTAACATGCGACTGACCGTATCAGGACGCGAGTTATTAGTTAATTGCCAAGACCGAATTATTCGAACTTTCCGAGTGCCAAATTTACTGGCCGAGAACCTCGACCTCGATACACTACAATTACCACTGGAGCACAAGTTCCAGGACGTTGTCAACAGGCTATCATGGAATCATGTCACATTCAGTGCGACTGGTGAATATGTAGCTGCCTCGACATATAACAACCACGAGCTGTACGTATGGGAGCGCAATCATGGCAGTCTGGTTTGCATGCTCAAGGATCCAAAAGAAGAACAAGGCGTGATAGAGTGGCATCCCACCCGCGCGCTCTTGGCTGCCTGCGGCCTGGAAACTGGTCGCATATACATATGGTCTGTTGTCAGTCCGCAAAAATGGTCGGCGCTGGCGCCTGACTTTGCTGAAGTGGAAGAGAACGTTGAGTACATCGAGCGGGAAGATGACTTCGATATCTATGCGCAAGAGGAGATACACCGACGACGACTAGATGCTGAAGATGAAGAGGTTGATGTCTTGACCCTGGATCCATCAAAAACCCTGGACGAGGGAGAAAGTTTCCGGATGCCAATCCTGTTCAATCTCGGGGAGAGCGACAGCGAGGACGAATTCATCGCAGTATCAACCGGTACCATGAGACGTAGGAGTCCTGGAGAGGGTCAAAGCGATTTGGAGGAAAAGATACCAGTTCAGAAAAGCACGGCCGGGAAAAGAGGCCGAAAGCGTTAGTAGATAACAAAGGGGATGATGGGTGGAACATGGACAGCAAAGAACAAAGGGGGCCTTTGTCGCATTCGGAGGGGCTAGTTAAAGCTGCATGGAATACCTAGGTAGGGATGATTGGTTGCAAACATACCATTTTCGTCTCAATCATAGGATGAATGAATTACTTTAGCCCCAGAAAGAAAAGCATAAAGAATCTATTATGAGATCTGCTTCTCAAGACCCACAAGACCTGTCTCGATACACCATGGCTAGGGGAGGAGAGAAAACTCGGGACCTCGAGCCTACATGATGAAAAGACTTTGGTAACTTGGTATAAGTTCAGGATACCTTTTGCTGAGTTTAATTTTGATACCTTCTTTCAGTTAAGGTCTGATGTTTTGTTCTCTGAGGCATGTCTTATAGCTTCTGAGTACTAATGTAGTCAGGGCGTGTCTTTCTTCTTTCTTGTAGCCTCTTGAGAGTCCACAGCAGTGAGCTGTTTCACCATACCTATTGACCAGGCCTGAGTCACTGCCCGGATCTCTAACGTCAGAGGGCGTGATTGGATCCAATCTCTTAGGGGTACAAGTATCTATACTTTGAGCACCCATCTAAAACCGCGACTGGTTTCCACTTTACACCAAAAACTCGTGTTTAGTCAGCCCTCGAGGACGTGCAGCAAAGTAGCTCTACTCGTGCATGCAACAAGCCTCAGGCAACACTCTGAGCTCAGGGAGGCCAAAACAGGCTTAGCGCATAACTGCTGCCAGCCGTTCTCAAGTCCAGAATCTTTCAGGCTTCCCCCGACCTGCTCGCCTTAACCACGACAAAACTTTGCCTACAACACAAAGTCATCACATCGCGCGTCGGGCATCGCGCGCATCCCATCGTAACAGCTTACCTACCGACTACGAACGATCGACGATATCGCCGACCGCGATTCTTCGAGTTTCTGCAACCTACAAGGTGGCGGCGACGGGGGAGACCAGCCTGAGGTTCACCTGAGCCAGTGGCCAGGACAGGCGTTGCTGTTCATCGCCCATCAAGCAATCGCATTTGAGAGAATTTATTATCGACTTTACAGCCTTGCGCGACCAAAAACCTTTTTAATAGCATCTTTTCGCACTTTTCTTCTACTTCTCGCGTTTCTTTGCGTTCCGGCGCGCGTTTGGATCTCTACTCTCGCTTCTCGCTCCTTTCCACTCCACGCCAGAACAACCACATATCGCCACCATGGCCAACCTTTACTTCACCCACTCGAGCGCCCCGCTCAAGACGGTGGAAGAGATTCAGTTCGGTCTGATGTCTCCCGAGGAGATCAAGAACATGAGTGTCTGCCACATTACTTATCCCGAAACGATGGAGGAGAACAAAACAAAGCCTCGTGACGGTGGCCTCAACGACCCGCTCCTCGGATCGATCGATCGACAATTTCGTTGCAAAACCTGCACACAAGCAATGGGCGAGTGCCCTGGCCACTTCGGTCACATCGAACTGGCCAAACCTGTCTACCATCCAGGATTTATCAAGAAAGTCAAAAAGATTTTGGAGATTGTCTGCCACAATTGTAGCAAAGTGCTAGCCGATGATGTTGGTCTCGCTGTATGACGCTATTTAATTCTTGATGCTAACCGCCTAATCAGAGAGATCCTGAGTTCGTTAACGCTATTAACACTCGAGATCCTAAAGTCCGTTTTAATCGTGTGTGGGAAGTTTGCAAGAAGAAGCGGAGATGTGAGAACGACGAGGCGAAGCAAAAGGACGATGAGTTCGGCACGAAGACTGGTCCTCCGAGAGGGCACGGTGGCTGCGGTAACATGCAGCCCAACGTTCGACAAGCAGCCCTACAACTCAAAGCTGCCTTTGATGAAGTTACAGTCGATGAAGATGGACAGAAGTCGAAGAAGAAGGAGACAACGCCTATCACCCCCGAGATGGCCCACAGCATTCTGAGAAGGATTACGGAGGATGATCTTGTCAACATGGGCCTCAACTCCGACTACGCTCGACCCGAATGGATGGTTCTTACTGTTCTTCCTGTTCCACCACCCCCAGTCCGTCCCAGTATTTCCATGGATGGCACGGGAACTGGTATGCGCAACGAAGATGATTTGACATACAAGCTGGGTGATATCATTCGTGCCAACGGCAATGTCAAGCAGGCCATTCGTGAAGGATCCCCCCAACACATTGCTCGAGACTTTGAGGAGCTCTTGCAATATCATGTTGCGACCTACATGGACAATGATATTGCTGGTCAACCTCGTGCTCTTCAAAAGAGTGGCCGACCTGTGAAGGCTATTCGTGCTCGTCTAAAGGGTAAGGAGGGTCGTCTTCGAGGTAACTTGATGGGTAAGCGTGTCGACTTTTCGGCACGTACTGTCATTACTGGTGATGCCAACCTTTCTCTACACGAGGTTGGTGTTCCTCGCAGTATTGCCAGGACCCTCACCTACCCCGAAACTGTGACACCCTACAACATCGGCAAGCTGCATCAACTTGTTGAGAATGGACCCAACGAACATCCCGGTGCCAAGTATGTCATCCGAGCTGATGGTCAGCGAATCGATTTACGCCATCACCGTCGTGCCGGTGCGATCTCTCTTGAATACGGATGGAAGGTTGAGCGTCATCTGATGACTGGTGACTACATCATCTTCAATCGTCAGCCCTCTCTGCATAAAGAATCTATGATGGGTCATCGTGTTCGCGTCATGCCGTACTCAACCTTCCGTCTCAACCTCTCTGTTACTTCTCCT
This sequence comes from Fusarium subglutinans, assembly GCF_013396075.1. Taxonomy (NCBI): domain Eukaryota; kingdom Fungi; phylum Ascomycota; class Sordariomycetes; order Hypocreales; family Nectriaceae; genus Fusarium; species Fusarium subglutinans. Next base: position 62,529 of record NW_023502091.1, on the reverse strand, counting down.
TACAACGCCGATTTCGATGGTGATGAGATGAACCTTCACGTCCCCCAGAGCGAGGAAACACGCGCTGAGGTCAAAGAGCTTTGTTTAGTTCCCTTGAACATTGTCTCTCCTCAGAAGAACGGTCCTTTGATGGGTATCGTCCAGGACTCTCTGGCTGGTGCCTACAAGCTTTGCCGTCGAGATGTTTTCCTCACAAAGGAGCAAATCATGAACTGTATGCTCTGGGTGCCTAACTGGGACGGTGTCATTCCTCAGCCCGCTATCTATAAGCCTCGTCCTCGGTGGACTGGTAAGCAGCTTATCAGCATGGTTATCCCTAAGGAAGTTAGCCTGTTCAACGGTACGGATTCTGGTGAAAACGCCCCTCTTAAGGACGAGGGTCTTCTGATCCAAGCCGGCCAACTGATGTATGGTCTTTTAACTAAGAAGAGCGTTGGTGCTGCTGCTGGCGGTATTGTGCATATCAGCTACAACGAACTTGGCCCCGAAGGTGCGATGGCTTTCTTGAACGGTGTCCAGCAGGTTGTCACCTACTGGCTTCTCAACAATGGTCATAGCATTGGTATTGGTGATACAATTCCCGATGCGGCGACCATTGCGAAGGTCCAGGTACATATTGATGAGGAAAAGGCTGAAGTCGCTCGCTTGACAGCAATGGCCACAGCGAACGAGCTTGAGGCCCTACCAGGTATGAACGTTCGTGCAACCTTCGAAAACAAGGTCTCCATGGCTCTGAACCAGGCCCGTGATAAGGCTGGTACCACAACACAGAAGAGTTTGAAGGACTCAAACAACGCTGTCACCATGGCTTCCTCGGGTTCCAAGGGCTCATCTATCAATATTTCTCAAATGACTGCGCTTGTCGGTCAGCAAATTGTCGAAGGCAAGCGTATTCCTTTTGGTTTCAAGTATCGCACATTACCTCACTTCACCAAGGACGATTACTCACCTGAGGCCCGTGGCTTCGTCGAGAACTCTTACCTCCGTGGTCTCACTCCCAGCGAATTCTTCTTCCACGCCATGGCTGGTCGAGAAGGTCTCATTGATACTGCAGTCAAGACTGCCGAAACAGGTTATATTCAGCGACGATTGGTCAAGGCTCTGGAAGATCTTTCTGCCCGCTATGATGGAACTGTGCGAAACTCTCTGGGAGATATTGTTCAGTTCCTCTATGGTGAGGACGGCCTCGATGCCATGATTATTGAGAAGCAGAAATTGGGTATCCTCAATATGTCCAACTCGGCATTTGAAAAGAAGTATCGTCTGGATCTTGCCAACCCTCCGGACTGGTTCAAACACGACTACGAATTCGGTAACGAATTGACTGGCGACAAGGAATCTATGGAGTATCTGGATCAAGAATGGGAAAGGTTATTGGCCGATCGTAGACGAGTCCGGCAGATCAACAAGTCTAAGGGCAATGAGGAGATGATGCAGCTGCCCCTTAACATCACCCGCATCATTGAGTCCGCGAAGCGAGTTTTCAATGTTAAGGCCAATGACCGAAGTAACTTGCGACCGTCGGAAGTCATTCCAGCTGTGCAAAACTTGTTGGACAGCATGAAGATTGTCCGTGGTACTGATGAAATCTCGATTGAAGCTGACGCAAATGCATCCATTCTCTTCAAGGCCTTGCTTCGCTCTCGTCTGGCATTCAAGGAGGTGGTTAAGGTGCACCGGCTGAATAAATTGGCTTTCGATCATATTCTTGGTGAACTCCAGAATAGATGGGATCGCGCATTTGTCAACCCTGGTGAAATGGTTGGTGTTCTGGCTGCGCAGTCTATTGGTGAGCCTGCTACCCAGATGACACTGAACACCTTCCATTTCGCCGGTGTGTCGTCCAAGAACGTTACCCTCGGTGTGCCACGTCTCAAGGAAATTCTTAACTTGGCCAAAAACATCAAGACTCCCAGTATGGCAGTGTACCTCAACACACCGCTCGCAAGACAAGAACAAGCCAAGAAGCTACGAAGTATGGTAGAATACACCAACCTTCGCTCTGTCACCTCGGTTACTGAGATTTACTATGATCCCAACATCACGGAAACAAACATCCCTGAAGATGTGGACATGGTTGAGTCTTATTACATGATCCCGGATGAGAGCGTGGACCCCACCGCCAACCAATCGCGATGGCTTCTACGTATTACTCTGGACCGACAGAAGCTTCTAGATAAGGAGATTAAGATCGATGATGTTGCTCAGCGCATCAAGGAGGAGTACCCTACTGATCTGGCAGTCATTTTCAGTGACAACAACGCCGATGAGCAGGTTATCCGTATTCGAACCCTCCAAACCGGTGACAAGGATGAGGAGGGTGAAGGTGGCATGGAGGAGGATGTCATGCTCAAGCGCCTGGAGGCCCATCTCTTGGATACGCTCACTCTTCGTGGCGTTCCTGGCATTGAACGTGCTTTCCTCACCAAGGGCACCCGACTCACCGAGGGACCTGACGGAGCTTTGCTTGCTATCAAGGATGACCCTCGCTGCACACAGTGGTATCTGGATACCAGTGGTACTGCCCTGCGCGATGTTTTGGCTGTGGACGGCGTCGATGCGACTCGAACATATACCAACGATCTGTATCAAATCGTTGAGGTCTTTGGTATTGAAGCTGCTCGTGCCGCTTTGGCGAAGGAGTTGACCAACGTGTTGGCCTTTGACGGTTCTTATGTCAACCATCGTCACATTGCCCTCCTTGTTGATGTGATGACATACAGAGGCTCCATTTCAGCGGTCACTCGACATGGTATCAACCGAGCCGACACCGGTGCTCTGATGCGTTGTTCTTTCGAGGAGACAGTCGAGATTCTTCTCGAAGCTGCCGCGACAGGTGAATTGGATGATTGCCGTGGTATCTCGGAAAACGTCATGCTTGGTCAGATGGCGCCCATGGGTACCGGTAACTTTGATGTGCTGCTGGATCCCAAGATGCTTGAGACTGTTATTTCTGACAACTCTCGCATGGGCTTGATGGCAGGCATGCCCACCAAGGGCGGAGATGTTGAAGGAGCCGCTACTCCTTACGACACTGGCTCACCCATGGCTGATTCGGGTTACCTCAGCATGAACTCCCCTGCTGCAGGAAACTTCTCCCCCATCCAGGGTGCTGGATCGGAATCACCTGGTGGCTTCACCGTCGTTGGCGGTGATCATGGATTTGGTGGTGCTAGCCCCTACAACCGCGGAGCGGCCAGCCCCTTCAGCAGTACATCCCCAACATCGCCATTCAGTTACTCGCCGTCATCACCTAATATGGGATACTCTCCGACATCACCGCTCATCGATGGTGGCGGCATGAGTCGCTACGGACCAACATCTCCTTCCTTCAGCCCATCATCACCATCATTCTCTCCCACCTCGCCGATGTTGCGTCCGACAAGCCCCGCAAGCCCCAACTACAGCCCGACGTCGCCCAGCTACTCGCCGACGTCACCTTCGTCTCCTAGACACTACTCGCCTACATCGCCAGCACAATTCAACTCTCCCACGTCTCCTAGTTACTCACCGGCGAGCCCCAACTACAGCCCGACATCTCCCAACATTCATGGGGCTGGACCAACCTCACCCTCTTACTCTCCGGCGTCACCTTCATGGTCTCCAACGTCTCCTGAGGCTTATTCCCCAACAAGCCCAAGCTTCCAGAGGAGCCCTGGTGCACAGCAGTCGCCGACCAGCCCGAGCTACTCCCCGACGTCGCCTGCTTTCTCTCCTCGCACGCCGGGTCCAGGAACGTCTGGCAATCAATAGTGAGTTTGGATTCCTTGGTAATACTTTCGTGACTAGTCACTAACCAAGACCAGCTCTCCCAACTCGCCGTCAAATGAGCGATAAATTGTGTAGGCAAAAATGGAGGTGGGTGGGTGCATTCCTATCTTGGTAACAGCGAAAAAGAAAACAACTTGGAATTAGTGGCTTCGAGAATGATGCTAGCAACACAGGCGTTGCATTGCTTTTATGTTATCTAGGTAATCATATGGTGGTAAATGATAGATTTTACTAGTAGAATACACTAGTACATGCTTTATTATCACCTTGATGATTACCTCTATGAGACGGTGGATGTGTTTGCATTTCTCGAGGAGTATAAGGGGGCATGGACCAATAGATGATGAAACCATGGTGAGCCCCGAGGAGACTGGCCAGACTTGGAAAAGCCAGGTCTTTTTGTATGCTACATGTATAGACGTTACGTACCTGGCTTGACTATATAAGATATCATTAATACATATATGACTTTTGGAAACTTCTCCTAAGCACATCTTAAACTCGAGTGATTTCCTAAAATAGAATTCCTGAAGATGAGAAAATGTGGATGATCCCGAGATGTGTATGTATGTACTGCCAACAGGACTGATTTGATTGCTGCGAGCTGCAATCTTGACTCGAAGCAAGGCAAGGCAAGGCAACAGATGCAAGATGAAGATCAGAGACCGGTCCGTATCAGAGATACCCCCACGTGCAACGCATAGTCGCGTCTCAAGTCTTTGGGGTTTCTGGAAGCGAAACTGGTTGGCGAGCGAATAGAAGAGGGTCTTGGAGGACTCAGACGCGGCAATCGTTGATAAAATGGAAAAGATTATGTGGAACAGAAGTTGGTCGACACTTTTTTGTCACGTATGTAAGTCCCTGAGGCCGGGGGAACCAATCATGGAGTGAAGGGGACCGGGTGGGCACCCGGTGCGGTCAGGTCAGGTCCGTATGATCCGGGGTGTGAGTCTGTGAGTATGTGTGTGAGGCTGTCTGTCTGTGGGTGTGACATGAAAGTCTGTGACATTGACAGTGACAGTGGCAAAAGTTTAGCACGTCAATATCTTGAGATTTGTAACGCGACGCGACGACCGTATGACGATGATGTGCTAATTTGTTAGCATTTGACGGTGACAAAGGAACACAAGAGAAAGGAGAAGAGGGTGGGAGCGGGATAGCGGGACCTAGTTTCGCACCAGACTACGGACATAGCACAGCATGTCCCTCCATGTTTTTAGTTCAGACAGGCAGACAGGGAGCGGAGTTTGGGTGCAGTCGGCGATACGGAAGGGAAACGCAGGCCAGGCCAGGCCAGGGGATACGCCCCGGGGGGTGGATGATAAGTCTGTGTCGGTTGGTATCAACACTAGTAGACAGAGAGACAGACTATGGAGTAGCACATCATTTGAGATGAGACGGCAGATCAAGGCCGCGAGTTTCCATGGGATCATGAAAGCATAAAGAGGACGCATCTCTCGCTCGAAATGAGCATGAGTTCCCTTTCTGTTCTCTAACCAAAACAACAAAGCCTCGCTTCTATCTTTCTTGTTCCCTTTCGATCCAGCAGCTGTCTCGCCCACCTCAGCTACATCTACATCTACATCTACATCTACATCTACATCTATATCTATATCTCACTATCAACAACATCAACTTCACTCACAATGTCTGCTCTTCCTCCTCAAAAGTTCCTCCCTCTCACCGCGGCTCCCAAGTCTTCTTTCCTCTCTCTCGCCCCAGCCACTTCTCCCTCATACCCTCAGAAGCCCGCTGCCCGTTCTCACACTCGTCCCTCTGCTCCTCGACGAGCCTCAACTGAGTCGTCCAGCTCGTCCAGCTCCAGCTCCAACAACAGCTATCGCATCCTCAAGCTTGGACCTGTTCACTATGGCGAGCATGCTGACGAGCACAAGACCGACTTTCACGATGTTATCCTTCACTAAAAAAGAAAGTCACGGTATAACCTTTGTGTGAATGGCGTGCTTTTGTGAGAAAGGTGTGAAATTATGACAGCGCAAGCGATGATTTTATTTTATTCATTTCGATTTTTATGAATATAACACAACCAAGCAAAAACTTACGGGATACCACTTTGATCCGACAATTGATCAAAAAAATTAAAAAAAAAAAACAAGACTAAAAAAAAAAAAAAAAAAAAAAGAAAAGAAAAAAGGGCCCCCCTAACTATGAAAAAAGAATGGGGGTGGGCATCTTCAGCTTCGGTTGAATGGAACAAGAACAAGAAAGAGAATCGATATCATGCGGGATTAGGATTGAGGTGGGCGGCTTTGGTCTGGATCCTGTGAAAGCAAGAGTCTTGAACGGCTGAAAAAGAAAAGGAAAAGGAAAATTGAAGCGAGGTTTACTGCTGTTTTGCATTTCCTTATTATCTCTATCTCTCTCTCATTCATCACTGAGAAAAGAAAGGGCAGAAGAGAATGGAATTGGAATTGAAAGGGGGGAGGACTTTACTGTCACTATTCCCTGGGATGATGCTGTACAGTAGGTACCTAGCACTACCTAAGTTACCTATTGATAGCGGCAAATCATGATTCCAGTCCTTTCCGAATAAAGCAAAGAGTGTCGAATCTGCAGCCAGAAAGGTCGAGTCCCTGAGTAACGATGATCATAGATAGATAGATACCTACCCATGGCCCATGGGCATTTCGGCATTGAGACCGTGTGCCATGGATAGAAATGCGGTGCCTTTTGCGGTGAGATTGACAGGCAGACAGATTTGTAAGGCTGCCCTATCAGTTGGCCTAGTTGCAACACGGGTTTCTTTTCTTGTGAGTCAATCAATCATTGATCTTCGGTCTTATTATTTGGCATAGATAGCAAAGTGTGGGCAATTGACGTGACTCAATGAGTTGTCTCTTCACATTTTGTCCATTCATTCATCCATGATCCATCCATCCATTGCTCATACACACACACTCACAGGAAATGTCTGCCTGCACACCCATAAACTCAGACCTTCCATAAAATACCGGCAATTCATTGATTCTAGACCGATCATGTGCAAATGCACAGAAAAGATGGTCTACCTAATTAGTCTCCTTATTAGTCTAGATAGCGTAGCATTACCGCGCCGCGTCTCGCATTGCATTGCATCAAGGGAGAAAAAAAGAAAGAAAAGAACGTGCCATGAATAGCCGGAGCCTGCCGCCCGCGCAGACTTGCTATATCCGACTGCTATTGAATAACCATGATCTGTTTATACACGACCCAATCAGATCTTGATGGTCTTTTGTCCAGGCTCTCGGTAGACTCAGGGCCCCCTGGGGTAGCAGTTTCGGGAGGTGACCGAGAAACCTGCATGACGTCCACTGAAGTTTTTCACTTTTTGTCTTGTTTGTTTATTTTGTCGGCATTTCCTGTCAAAATCCCACTGTTTTGTGAATGTGCACAACATGGGGGGGCGGACAGTATTACCGGCCTTTTCAAGTGGCCGAGGTACAAAGCATTATTTGCGTCAGAGATAAGAATAGGCAAAACGAAGATGGGTGTTTCTTCTAAAAGTAGGCATCCGACCTGAAAACCATAAATGTGTCAGCTTATTATCCCATAAAACACCACGAAGCGTGGGTGGTGATAGAAAAAGGACCCCCAAACTAGGCTTCATTCATCCCCGACCTCAATCAACGCTTGGGCCAATTGCGGGGGAAGCGGCTTGTCTGTCACAAAGTCAATTGGTAGGATATCATGAGACACGGAAATACGTCATTCCTCATTTCAAAGCTCGTTGCGCGTGTGACCTGCTTTTGCTACCGGAAGCTGACGGTGATCCCTCGGTCTTCCGACGGGGATATCCAGGCGTGTAGAACAATTCTAGTTGCTATGGTTGGTTATAGGAACGGACTGTTTCAGAGACCGTGCTCGTTCGTGTACGGAGGCGCATTTGAGACATGAGGTATGTATGTATGAATAAGATTGCCTTTATAGCGAAGCTACACCAGGAGAAAGGTTGAACAGCATCGCCAAGACGGCACACATAGATGCTCATGCCGATCACTTTTATTCTACTGTGCGTACTGTACCTGTCCAGAGGTCCAAGCATATTGCGCTATGATAGACCTCGTGACGAGTTTATAAGTTTACTCAAGTTAAGCCTAACCTTTAGTCTCTGAATCCCTGACACTTACTTAGGATAACATGGCGATAACTGATAATTGTGAACTCCCTTCCAATGCACCCTTCAATATGTTGATCTATCTGAGAAACCTTCACATGTTGATCAATTGCTAGGACTAACCATATCGTACACCCTCTTCCACATCACATACAAATCCACTGCACATCTCGGCTTCTGTGCCGTCTCTGACCGTCCATAATCCGCCACGTACAGCACAGCACACACCCTCAGCTTTCATCAATGTGCTGTCACAAGCGTCAAATGCTGAAAGATCATGCTCATGGTATCCAGTTGCCTTGCTTGTGAGATTCACCACTTCTTCTCAGTGCCTATGACCGTAATCTCCTTTCTATCCGGATCTACCACCCGGATTATCTCCCGCCAATCAATCTCCACCCTCGCCCGCTCCCGTCCCGGGTCTCCACTCTCCGCTCCGCATCCTCCGGTACAATGGAACCGGCACCAAGTCTTTGCATGCCGCGCGTCTACCCACAACCGCGCTGACAGTAAGTATGGATCTGCCAGGACACGCATCAAGCCCTCCAGAGGTGGTCGTGCAAACATGTCCAGATCTTTTCCCGGCTTGGCAGGGCGGAAATGGACCGGAGTCCTCGGCTCGATGGGGGTGCGAACCCAGACTGTGAGGTAGTCCATTCTTCCTTGCACTGCTAGCTCCGTGAGTAGTGGTATAATATCTGTCCCTATCCATCCTCTCAAACGATCAATTCGTACTTCCAGTCTTGCTATTCTGCGTAGAGCATCTCGTGTTGTGAGCAGCGTAGCTCGGCCGGCAAGTCTGTCGTCGGCTCCGAGCGGAGCGCTCTGTAACTCCCTGCGGATGTGTTGCGCATGGGACCCTGATGCATCCAGTAAGAATTCGTTTCCTGCGTACAGCAGCGGAGTGGCGATGGTGTGTAGCGCTGGGTGGGAGAGGAGAATGGGCAGCGGGTTGACGGTTGATCTGGCGCACGGGCAGAGACATATAGGCGTTGAAGATGTGACAAGTGGCTTTAGGATGATGCTGAGGATGTCCACGGGGAGGTCGAGGAGGTTGAGGCTGTTGACCTCCGGGGTTGTCATGACGGCGGCGGTACCTATGATGACGACTCTGGACACTGATCTGAGCGAGATATCACTGGTTCGTTCCGTGACGGCGGCATTCTACTATCCAGACCCTAGATGCCTACAGCCCAATATTTCCGGTTCCCGTGAAGCTGTAGCCTTCTTGCGAAACATGTCGTCTGATTAGCATTATGTTGTGAGGTTCAAGTTGAGCAGCCAGTGGCGGCTAAGCATAATATCCCCCGCGGCCGATAAGTGGGGCATCTGAAGGGCTTCCAGAACCGGTCCAATACAAGATAAAATTCGAGACTCATCGTAGCTGTAAGGTACCTTATGTAGATGGATGGATATGAACCTGGTATTTCGGCACGAGATCGGAAGGATAGAGTTGTTGATATGAACAGTGTTGATACATATATATAGGGGGGAAAAGAAAACTCAGGACCTCGATCCTAAATGACAAAAAGCCTTGGGTAAACTTAGGTAAACTCGGCATAAGGTAATTTAGTATAGATTTAGAGAATCTTAGACTAAGTATTTTCAGCACCTCAGTTTGATGTCAGAAGTCTTCTTGCGCCCCGAGGACTATGCTATGTATCATCCATGTACCTCCCTTAACCAGTACTGTTCTTATACTCATGTCCATGAGCTTCACTGGTCATCATTTACTGTGTCACCAGTCTCCTCTTCTTCCTCAAACGAAGCGACCAACGCGTCCCTGAGATTCTGATATCCTTCATGCTCAGCGACCAACATTGTCAAAACCTCCTCCAAAACGGCATCCAGTTCCAGTACAGAGATGAGGTTTATCTGCTTCAAACTTCGTTTCATAGTGTCCTGAGACATCTCCGAAGACAGACCTTGAAGAATAGATTCAATATCCTTCGTGAGGGCCCCCGTCCAAAACGGCGTTGCGTTTCTTATCAATCGCCCGTATCAAACGACCCTTGATTGGGATCAAATCACAGAGGATATCAAACTCCAGCTGCGCATTCGATTTAACGTGCGGGAGTTCTTGCGCAGGGAGTGAACCCATAGCCTTCGTAGCAGCGTCGTAGGCAAGTTTCGAGCATCTCATCGGCGTCCAGGACTCTCTGTGGTGGTATCATTGTCGTCATCCCGTTCCCCTTCCCCGTCACCAATGTTGTCATCGCTCTTGTTTGCTTTGTTCTACAACGTACAGAAGATTGCGATGACTCCTCGGTAGAGTGCTTCATCGATGTCCTCGGTCTCGTTGGCCAATGCGCCTCCAACCAGTGCCATTGACATGTCAATGAAAGCCTGCGGTCTGGAATCGAGTTCCCACAAGCCTTGGCGAATTGTCAATAAGTATTAGCACAACTGTGGTAGTTATCGATCGGAACGATACACGGAAGAGTTCAACAAGGTATGAAAAAAGGAAGAAATGGATTGAAGATGGGAGAGGGAGAAGAATAAAACGATGTTAAGGATTCATGCTCGCTGTTAGTACACGTAACGTGACGTGACTTGAGCGACTGGTGTGAGTGTAATTAATTCACTGTCAAAGGGCCAGCAGTGTCAGTAGCCGTCAATCAGGGAGATTAAAGCTTTCCTATTTACAGTAGATCCCAATCCAAGCCTCCAATCCTTTCAAACACTCTCATCAACGTTCTCTATCTCATCTCTCCAACTGTGAAGAATCGCAATGCCTTCACATCGGACTGTACCCAAAGCGCTTCGCGACATGGGCCTTCGAACGATGGAACAGGTGCGGCTATTCACTGAAAAGAAGCTTGAGCGTGACAGAAAAGAACGCCTTGAGCGTTGGGAGGCCGAAGAGGCAGAGGCGCGTGTTGTACAAGGAAATAGGAGCGCCAGAACTTTACTAGTGGATGAGATGAGCCACATGATAGCGACGATGATGAAGGATAGGAAGAGGAACAAGAGAAAGGTTAGCACATGTCTATTACATTGGTACGTAACTACCAAACTCCTTTTCGCATGGCATCCCTCCCTATGATGAATGATGAAAACGCCTTGAAACTTTGCAGCTTCCTTCCGTATACAGAGCAGAACCAGAAGAGTTCTAGAACAACGTCAATATCTCTTTGTTAAAACAACCCCAAACCCCAAAACTTTGTCTGTCAAAGTACCAAGCAATAGCATCCCGTCTAAACTTTAACTCGGCCTTCATCTCGTTCATTGTGTTGTCATGATTGTTCCCGAAGGAGCTGTATCATGGCGAGGTCTGATGGTTGTTCCTGTGGCGCCTTTTCCGCCCCTTCAGCCTCATAATCAATTGCTGAATATACGCCTGCTACTTCTCTCCGTGTCGGACATCCGTTTGACTTTCACCTCGATTGTTCTGTTGACATGAGAGAGTTCCTCGGTTTCTTTGCCTCGAAGGTTGATCACCCCTTCAAGTCCCTCAGCATACGTCTGCGAAGTGCGATTCAGATCCTTGTTCTCTGCCTTGAGCTTTCTGTTGCGATCAGAGAGCCTCTCGATTTCTTCATCTCGATGCTTGATCTGATCTTCCAGTTGTCGAACATACGACTGCAGACCATGCTCCCTTTCAGCCGCATGTTTGAGGTTTGTCTTGAGCGCTTCGACACGATCGAAGAGCCTTCTGAAGTCTTTGTCCCCATCTTTGAACCTTCGATCACGCCGACGCTCCAGCTTCTTGATTTGCGCGTCCTGTTGTTTGATGAGTTCGTCCTTTTCGCTGATGAGTTCGTCCCGTGCCTTGATTTTCCTTTTGAGATAAGAAACTCTGCCTTGTTCCGGGCCCTCAGCAACGGGGGTCTTTTGCACATTGGAAAGCTTTGGGATGCTATTGTTGGCAAAAGTGGTAGTTCGGTCAACCTTGTGCCTTTTCGTGGCCCTGTCGAGAATATCGCCCGAATTAGACTCGCGCTTATTATCCCCCTTGTTGTTGTCTGTGGGATCTCCATCGTCAGCATCCGAGAGAGGGTCCTCATCCCCCTGCACGGGATTTCCATCATACTTGAGGAGTGCCTTCTCCTCTGAGACGTTTTTGGGGAAGAAAGGTCGCGTATCAGGGAATTTGTGCTCCCAAAACCGTGACATATCGTCTGCAATGCCAAGGACAAGCGGGTGGGATGGCCAAATAGCCGCCACAATCAGCCAGGCTGAGAAGTTTAGAAATTTTGTGCGTTTTCGTCCTGTCAACATATGATAGAGTCTGAACTGGCTAAGGGTGCGCGGGCTATCTACCCATTTCTCGTGCCTGAGAAACGTGGCGACCTTTAGCTGAATCGCCTTGGGCATGTCGAGACGCATCCGGTTGTAGTTGTCCAAGACACTCTGGACCCGAGATCGAGCCATTGATGCGTCTGGGCATTTTCTGATCTTGTCACGAAACTCTACCATACTCAGAGAGTAGGGGTCGACATCAGATTGGCCTCTCTCGATGTTGGCCATCTTGATGAACGCTCTTCAATTGTTAGAATATGGAAGGAAAAGGGCAATTGACATCTGAGCGCAAGGAAGAGCAAGTGATAAGGTATGAAAGAGGATTGCGACAGTGTATTTTGGATCGTCTGAGAGAATTGCCAAAATGCCAGACAAGAAAGGGAAGATACTGTTGGATAGACAACACTTACCAGAATCTGGCTCTGCCGTTAGCGGTATGAGAGGAGGTGTGATCAACAGATTTGAACAGCCTTTGATGGTAACAAGAATGGGAGAGAGGCAATCATTCTCTGGTATGAACTTAGATCTCAGGTAGGTAAGGTAGCCTTGCCATTGTGATTGCCTACCTATGTGGTGCTTGCTACCGATTCTCTATCAACCTATCAAGTTGATAGACAAATCACATACATCTCTCATTTTCAACCAGAGTTGCTAAAGCCAGATTTGAAAGCACACATGTTAACCTAGCTTTAGCGCAAGTGTTCAGCGGTCAGTGAATCAGTGGCCCGACGAGACAGAGAGAGAGAGAGTAGTCCTGGTCTTCGGCTGAAGCAGAGCAAGACTCATCGACCCAGTGCGAAAGAAGTTCGCCAGCCTTGTTAGACAGCAGCAAAGTTCCAACTTGGGCAGAATCTCTTTCAGAGTCCTCACCGTCGGCCGCATAAGCCAATGTGATGAGAACGGGGATAGTTACAGATGGAGGCGGTCATGTCGTGGGCCGGCACGTCACGTCCCGTATAATGCGGATCGCGAAGGGGGCAACGGGAGGACAACGGCATTTACTGCAAGCGAGATGTGGAGGTTACATCTCCTGAAGATATTGACTGTTTGTACCATACGGGCCGGAGAGTTTTTTATTCTTTTGAGTCAGGCGGGTGTTGCTGTGTGACGGTTTTCGGGGTGCACGGAGTTTTTGGCAGTTGTACTGATACTGTACGACTGCCAACAATAGAAAGAAAAGATGAGAGAAAAAGGTTTCGGTTGCTGATTGCCTGAGTTTGAAGGGCACCTAGTAAATACGACCTGTTTCAATTGAACAAGGATGAGTTCCTTCGCTAGGAGGGTAAAACACTGCAGGTATCACGACCTGCATTTGGCCCTTGTGCCATCAAGTCGATGAAAAGAGATTGACAGACAGGCCCATAAGCAATTCCAATTATCAAGAAATTACTCTCAGTAACGATTCAATTCAATTGAGTGCTGTGTGTTGATGGGTTGATTTTACTCAAGACTCGCTCACCCCAGCAATGAGATACCATGAAACCAAGTCACATGATCAGTGACGTCTGCACGCACAGCTGCTCGTCTCAACTCCACCCAATCCAAAGCCAACAGGCCAGGGCAGGGCCAGGGGTGTTTCATAACTGATCAAATTGCCCAGGTACTAAAAGCTTGGTCGACCAGAAGTGGAAGAAAAAGACAAGACGCCATCTCTATACTAATAAACCAACCAAGAAAGACACAGAAAGGAATAGTTCACTCCTCACCGACTGAATACCTACACCAACTATCGAACCAACTAAAATCGACATGAATCGGACTCAGCTTGCACTAGTCTACTTGGCCAGAGAGCTGAGACTACCTTGGTCTAGTACATGCAGATAGATATTGGGCGCTTAAATGTCTACGTGGTGGCAGATTCTCCCAGTGAGACATCTCTCAGAACTCTGCCTTGCCTTAATTGCTACTAGAAGGAACAGAAGGATCATATCCAATTGGACTACCTAGGTCAAAGGGTCACTGATGCACGGCTCACGATGCCGTTGGTAGCATCTATACAAGAGGCTGACTTACACGGACATTCCTCTCTGTATAGGCCCATAGCTTAGACCTTGAGAGGCGGTGACTTCAATCCTCGTGCACAGTCCTAATAGACGCCTGCGAGGCGTTTTCATCTCTCCAGAACCCACATTGAGGCTGTAGAACAAAATATATTCAAAACATATTCCTTTGTTGCATCATTGATGGGTTGGCTGTGGCTTTCTTTGGGGCCGTTGTTATGGCCGTGGCGTAGCGTGGCGTAGGGGGTCGCAGATTGGGCCAGACCTAGGATCAGTGTGACTGTTGGTGGGGGCAAACTTAAACCGACAACTACAACCTGACTTCCACTGGAACATATAGGAGTTGAATGTATAATATCATGCGAGAAATAAGATCGAGAGCAAGACAGGTCACCATTTGTCCACCAAATAGAAGCAAAAGTTAAGGCTATTAGCGAGGATACCCCAGTTCTTCGAAATCTCGCCTAAGGACAGCGGAAACATGGGATCCTGGATATTTCTTTATTCACACACCCCCAAGCACACTCCTTTCCAACTCCATTAAGCAAGGGGGCACATAACCCATGCATGTCAAAACGGTTTGTGAGATAAAGTAAAGATGCAATTCAAACTATCAAGGAAAGTAGATAGGTAAGTGTAGAAGAAGAAGAATAAGAGTAACAAAAATAAGAACAAGAACATGATGAAAATAAACCACAGTGAGGCCTTCTGAAATCCGGAAATGACTGTATCACCCTCTCATCTGTGCTGTTCTGGGAGTCCGAGTTTGTTGCCAAACAACTCCAGGGATACCACGGTCCATCTATGGACTCAGAAACAAATCCAAAAAAAAAAGGTATAACAAATCCCCTCCATGATCACCATGCGTTTCCACCTTGCGCGGGGGCAGCCAAAGCTTTTGCAGATCTAGTACTCTGCTCATAACTTTTCTCCCTTTCTTCGAGGGTATCGAGGATCGCTATACGTGACACTCGTTAGCTGCACTGCAGCGTAGAGGCTCGCTTTCAAAGTGAAACTCAGATACCAACCTACTAGGTCGCCCGAGGAGGGTTAGGGCACTGGGGACGTCCACAGTAGCCCTCCCACGTCGTCGAGCCCTGATCGGTGACGTTGCTCGTGCAGCGGCAGGAGGTGCCGGGCTGAGGATCAAGGTTAGAAACAGTGCAGCCACACTGAGTCCAGTGCTGGGTAGTTCTCCAGTAGCACATGTTTGCTGATGGTTTTTAAGTTGGAACCTTGGAGAGAATGCAAGAGAGTTTTTGTCTGTTGTTGAAGCTAAAGACTCTGTCTTGGTGCTTCAATATATAGCAACAAACTGGCGTTGTGCGAGGATTGGTTTGTTTGACAGCCGGAACTAGTTGACTCAAGAGATGACTGGCAGTTCACAGCCGTGATCCGAGAAGTTTGTGTGAGTATTTGGTCACACTTGTCCCGACGGGTGTGGCTTTGTGTATCTGACGGAAAGAGGCTTGCTGCTGTGATAGACTATGGAGGATTGGTACCAAAATATGGCTGAGGATTGGAGTTTAAGCTGAAGGGTAATGAGACCTCCAAGGGAAGAAATCTTCAGAGTGATGATTTGTAATATTGAATGTAGGACAGTGGCTTGAAGTGCTGTTGAGTCTGAGCTGTGAATATCGGATTGAGGCAGATGTCCTTGGCCTTTATATAGCTGGTGATACGGTCCCGAGGGTTTGGAAACGATTATGACTGAGCGAGGCAGTTTACTGTCCATGACACTATGTGTACAGGTGTCTTGGAGATTCCACAATGTGAAAGTCGAAATAACCCTCAAAACGAGAGCAAGGAAGACGGATTGTTGGTCCTGTTTGCACTTCCCAGGTGTTGAAAGACCAGGAGCTAGGTTGCTTAGATAGGATGGTTGGTTAGCTACCTAGTCAGTTGGCTCTGGGCCGGCCAGGGGGTGAGGCTTGGAGGGGTGTGTGTTGGTGCGCAAAATGTACTGCCAGGCACTCCTCTTTCTTCTCGGCCGTCTGTCCCCGCAAACACCACAGAAAAGAGGCGAGGGGAATTCTGGAAAAGGAGGCAATCAGTTTGTAAACTGAGATATAACCTCCGAGCTCCAAATCAGGTCGCCTGTGTGCGGCAACACCACGCTCTGTTGGCAGGCTGGCCCAAGGGTTGACTTACGTCAAGGCACATCAGTCCACAAGGGAGTTTGGGGCAGACCAACAGCATTAGACTCCGATACAGGTCTGAGAGCCCTCATAGAATTCCGCGCGGTGTGACTGTGAAGGAGATTGTGCGAGCATGTTGGCTTCAATGGGGCCCTTTGTAGAATGGGTCATCGTGCATCCACACTCTGCGGACATGCTCTTCTGCATTGAGGGGAACCACCATCATGCATCTCAAATCCGTCGTCAACATCATGGTCGCAGTAGAGGGGCCAGCAATTGCGATTCCTTTATGTAGTTGGGTACAGTTTGCTTGATGCTCGATTGCCTGCCGTGAGCAGTGGCCTGCTGCCACACGTTGCAGCCTGTGAACACTCACTAGTTTAGTTTGGTAATGGCATCGTACAAACTTTTATCGAGGAGCAGTGCAGGTCGGACAACATGTTGAGCTGCTGTCTCGTAGCCCAATTTCTTGAAATGCTGCAAAAACTGATCCTGAACGATTCCTGCATCCGTAATCGACGGCATGCGTCAAAGATCTAAGCTCCCTTGCAAGCTGATGGCTTGCTCGATGAGCGGGAAAGCTCGCCCCGAGTTCCCACTAGTAAAGTTGCAGGCCTAACGTTCAGATGACAGCCTGTACCCATGCTACCATCCATTACTCGAAACCTTTCAGAACACTGAAGGTGATCCTGGCCAGAGAGTATGACGCTGGCAATTGGTCTGTTTCAGCAAACAAGTAAGACGGCTTTGCCGAAGTCGCCGTTTTTTGGAGCTGCCACATGGACGTGACAGCTCTGTACATGCTACACTCCTATTGATGCCTCTCCCGCTGTCGACTTCAATTGCGACCAACAGATACCGGCTTGTGTCATGACGCCACAGAAATTGGTATTTCTCATGAATGCGGGCCCTTGGACGTTCTTTCGATCTTCTTGGTGACCTACCAACTTGTTCTTCGGCACATCTTGAGGAAAATTTCTTCCTTCGTGTGTCTGTTGGTCCGGGTTCTGCTATTGTTCCTTGTCCCTTGGCTAAGCTAAGACGCGAGAGGCGTTAAACGCCTTGTGGAGCTAGCGGATGTTGCACATGATCCGCGAGGAGACCATTAATCCCTATGTAGATTAGGTAGACGACGGGATGTAGGGTCGTTCTGGGGTTGTCAAAGGTCCAAATGGTCAGGTACTAGCTGTGTTTGAGAGCGAACAAAGAAAGACTGCAGAGCCCTGTCAGCCACTAAGGTTTGTACGTATCAACACCGTTATGGAGATGCATATAGTACATGACAGCGGCCTGTGTGAGTGGGAATATACATATCGCGCTTGTATCGACGGGTCAAACTCTCGTTGCCGAGTTTGACGCGGCGGATGAAAGTAACGCTGTTGCTTTGAGTAATTCACTTCGTCAAGGCGACCTGTCCGGGGTGATGTCTAGGTGGATATGGCAGGCTAGATCATGCGCGCGGGCCGCCGAAGGCACACCATGAGAATATCCGCGACGAGCCAACAACACATGTAGATGCCAAGGGGAGCAGACGTCGGCTGTTCCTGATACTGGAAGTTTCTTCAGCGATCACCAAGGAAAGCGTGAAGAATGTAGCCAACCGTGTATCCACATCTCGTAAAGACGGGGATGATTCCTGATTGTGCGTCATGTCTCTTTGTTCTATACTCCACAAAGGGTATTATCTGCGCCTCGTTCTTGACTATCAGGTCGTGCATACGAAAACGAACGACATGGAGTCTGGGATAGCTTCACACAATTCCGCGCTGCTGCATGACTCGATGCACGAAGGGAGAGGTTTGTCACACATGGTTGTGGTTGACCATTCCCTTCTCGATGATGAGAAGTGTGACAAAGCAGTAGTTTGTGCGTTCCACTATCCCAAAGTGCCCCATGTTGTGCCGTGCCATATCATGCCATATTCAAGTTAATATATGCCGGTTTGTCCATTCCGGTCTTGGGATCTTCATCAGAAAAGTTGTGTGGGTGTGAAACTATACGTCGAGTGATGATGCCGAAGCGGGCCAATATCGACATGGAAGTCAAAGGAGACTTTCTTTGATTTGGATGCTGTCTGTTGGTAAAGTGGAAATACAACTGCCGTTGTAGGCTGGATGATGATCTGAAGTATAATTCGTGTACCTTGCAGTATCTGAACTTCTTCCTTACAGTGCTGACCTACCACGTCTGGCATCCTTCTGTACATACTAAAGCAGGTCCGATGGCTTCAACTAGAAGAACTCTTTCCTACTACAAAGTATTGCTGAATTCTGATTGGACTGAGATTGATCAGGGAAGCTATTACCCCTGTCATGGGGCGCTTACAGTTGTTGCTTCGACAGAAACCTTTGATAGAATTGACACTGTCTTCGTAGCCAAAAATTACACTATATGCACAGTGCCAGTAGGCCGCCGCACACCCCCCCTGTTTGTTCTCCAGGTGGGGGCCGATAACCCCCTGCACCTTCCTGCAGCTTAGGTTGGGTGTGATGGCGCGCGGCTGTACCTTACCTTGTCTTCACATCAACTCAAAGCGCCTCAACCCATCACAGCAAACGTCGAGCCGATGAGTCGATAATTTGACTCCAGCGGCGCCTTTCTGGCGCGGTTGTTGGTAAATCGGCAACATCACCCTCGGCCGGCCCACTCTGTACGAGACAAACTCCGCTGCGGCTGCGCCTACTACTACCTCTTGCGTCTGCATCTGCGTCTGCGTCTGCGCCTGCGTCTACACCTGCAACCCCCTTGGCGATGTAGTCTTCAAAGGCCTAAGTTGTGTTGGTTCAGGCCGTTTTGCGCATGATATTTCACGAACCTTGCGTCTCTTCTTGGTACTTTTCATTCCGGATGACCTCCCGGAGCTCAGAAGCAAGTGGGCAACAGGCAACACACTAGATCAGCATGCAACAGAGTCTCATCGTCACACTCTCTACGGCCCTTGGCACGAGTTCCTCCGATCTTTTCCTTAGAGCAATATTGCAATGCTCTTCGCATTCTGACCGCTTACATCTTGGTGTCGTCAGACCCTTGAACCCCGAAGAGCCGAGAGTGTTGGTGTGTCTAGTATCATCTGCGGCCCTAGGATCTTCCCGTGGGCGGCCTTTGATGCGGCCTGATTCCTTCGACGGCCCCCAAGGCTTGTAGAGCTTGAGAAACTTCGATAGGCATATTTGCACAAACTATTTGCTTAGTTTCGGTCGGTCACGGTCCGACTTGAGGTGACGACACGCAACCACTATCATGCATCTGTGTCTGCTCCTTTGAGACCCCGTAAAGGTACCCTGGCACATGGCGTATGAGTCAAGTGATTGATACTGCATTATACCTGCATTACACCTTCCAAGCTGGATGTCTCTCAGACGAGTGTAGTCGAGCTGCAGCCTTGATTAAGATCGTCCAACAGAAACCTCATCGTCTCACGATACATAACCAACAAGTTACATGCAAAGTGGCTCCGTGACTGGTTCAGTTCTCTAAAACACTCTCAATCGAGATGTAGCCGATGTAGAAGAAAGTACTCTAGCTCCAACATCCCTAATTCTCTCACTTCTCGACTCACTTCAAGGCATGGGACATGGGGCACGGGACGGCACGGATAAGACTAGCTCGAGTTGTCTTCGTTCACAAAAACTCATCACATATTACCCTTGTTTGAAGTGTTGGTTTCGCACGCTTCTTGGTACAAAGAAATTATCGCCATGCAGGTATTGATAATCACTTCTTGAGATAACTGCCTAGCAGGGGCAGCACCCACCTTCCCAAGAGTGACACTAGGTAGGTCACCACATCAAGTCAGGAGAACTCCGAAGTAACTAAATACGAGTTGCATATTCTGGTGGACCGTGCCGTGAGTACGGATGACCCAAGCCGTCAAGAAGCTGTCCGTCTTCCGAAAGTGACGGTGTGGGTGTTAGTGAGCCAGAGTTGCTGCATCGTAACTAATCTAGTCACCAACAAGAGCTTCGCCTTGCGTCGAAAACTAGTTCGGGTCACGCGAAGTGCTTCCGAGTAATTATAAGTTCCCTGCATGTTGTGGTCGTGGTGACACCGGCTAATCGACTCTGGGCTGACTGCGGTTCACACGAAGAGATATGGTCGAGCGCGCAAGAGCGCGTCTGCGCCTAGCAAATGACGTTGATTAGACAATGACAAAGCGAGTTTAAATCCATACCAAGTTCCTGGTTCTTCAGGGGTGGTAGGGTTTAGCGACAGGCTGCAACGGCGGCGCTTAGGAGTTGTCCTTATTGGTCAACTAACACTTATGCCTCAACCCTGGTCACAACCCAAAGACCTCACGCTCTGTGCAGGTCGAGATACAAAAAGAGTTCGAGGGCTGATATTTTTGAGGAAAGCAAGAGCTGAGTATGATATTGGTCTTGCAGAGTATGAATGTGGTTTGTCAGTGACAATTCTGTAGCCATTATCATGAGCAGTCAGCCTTTGTGATGAGTCTTAGCCATCGAAAGGCTGAAAGATTAGGCAGAAATTCTCATTTTATCACGACATCATATTGATTTCATTATTACCTTCTTACTTGGGACTACAGCGGGCACTGACTTCCGCTGCTTTCCATTTACAAGCGGTTCTCTCGAGCCTCATCATATGAGGCAGCGATCAACAAGAAACAGAACTAAGAACAGAGCCAACACATCCTTGACCGGAAGTCTCTTCATAGGGAAGGGAAAACTTCGTAATAATTGGATAGCGGACTTTTTACAAATTGGTATTAACCGTCTGGCTGAGGGTTTCTCCTCTTATCGTAGCTCCCTAAACGAGTGACTTGTAAGCGGGATGTGGGCGAAACCTAATCAGGCATGATATAAAGCTCGGCATGTCTCTTAACATCTCATACCTAACCAACTGTCCAATAGATTGCGTTAAATGGTCGTATTTATCCGTCCCGGGCAGATGGGGTCTAATTTATTGGCTATCTGTGCACTACTAGTAGTATGGGGTGGAGTGGACATGATGAGAAGAGATAGAAAGTGGCAGAAGTATGGAAGATGATCGTCAAGGCGCCTTTCTCGGTAGACCCCGTGGTATTTGATTCCGCTCGATCATTTTCTCTTCTGAAACCCGCCCTTACTAGGGCATTGTTAAGACCACCAACACCTTTTTTATGTGCCGAAGGAGGGCTATCAATGATGGTCAGCTCATATTTCTCAAGATCTGTGTCAAAAAGAAATGATCCCACATCGACTGAGAGATACATCAAAGACATACAGACCAAAGTCATCACACTTTCTTTGGTCTGTGACTTTCATTGCTTGGGTGTTGTAGAAAGAGAAGTGCTAAGGTCATGAGGGACATCAAGCAAGAAAACTTGGGACTTGAGAGAAGGATATTGAAATAAACTTAGTAAAAAGTCCCCTAAACTTAGGGTAGAGTTGCCCAAATAATGACATTATTTAGGATCCAGGTCCTAAGTTTAGGCTAGAGTTCCCTAAATATTTCTATCATTGAGGTTGAGGTTATAAATTTTCTTGCCTCCCGTATTCGTCAGACCTATGATCAGGATAGTTACCCGATCGTCAAACTCGAATCTTCCCTCGACTGCTTTCGTCGCTTTCAGCTTTACCACCGATTTGGGGAGAGAGACCATCAAGCCCTGATATAGACGATCGAACATAAGGGATTTAGACCCTCTAGGAAATTGCTGCTCTTCATCCTCGTAAAAAGGTGTCCTGAAGAGGCCGCCACCTGGCAAGAGTCGCGACTGACCCCACGATGTCGTGAGAACGGTTGAGCATTGGTGTACCAGTGAACATAAACAGATGTTGGTACTTCAGCGACTTGACAGAATCGAAATACAGTGACTCGTCGTTGCGGCAATCATGGGACTCATCCAGGATGAGGACGACGATGTTTCGATTGATTTAGCTGTAGTAGTTGGAATGCAGAACGAGATTTGGGCGCTCTACGTTTCCTCTGCGGATTTTCCGAGCCTCGACGGGCCCCAATGCCGGTCTGGTATTGCACATATTCTCGAATGTGACACTTTCCTTGTATCAGGACTTGAGGAAGTCGCGAGAGAAGATTACGATGTCGTAGTCCAAGAGGAGAGTCGTGTTGATCTTGGCATCGTCGGGGATGAATCACGATGGGCAGTGTTCCTTTGAGAAGATAAGTAACTGGGTGGCCAAGATAGCGATATGTTTACTCACTGGTTTGAAGTGTCGCTTTATTTCGTCTACCCATTGGAGGATGCAACCAGCTCGCGTGACGATTGCAATAAAGCCAGACCTTTTGGACATGGTCCACTTCACCTCAAGGGCGGCGACCAATGCTTGGAGACTTTTTCCTAACCTCATCGAATCGGCAAGGAAACCGCCCTTGAAAGGCGACTTCACGAGGCATACCATTTTGCTAACTCCCACCCTCTGCCAATGCTTGAGCTCCGTCTTGGGCTCATCGAAAATGCTGAGATGTATGTAAAGTTCGGTGTTGCCGAGATACTCCTATCACAACTAGTGTCAGTCGCGGCTAATATCCAGAAGCAGATACATCCACAAGCTTACCAAGTGTTTCCCGTACTCCGAAGTAGACAAGAAGCGGTACAGCGCTTCGTGGCGGCCTCCGACTAAGATATGACGCTGGATCAATTCGTCACTGGGTGCCTGTACATGACGAAGGTTTTGTGGTATGGATTCAGCGTCAGCGGGTTTGTCTCTTGCGCTGATTATGGATAATCAATCCACTGCACAGGCGCTTCTCAACACGGTCGCAGTGGGCCTTGTGCGATACCGTGGAAGTATCACTTCACACAGCATCGCTAAGTTTCTGGAATGAGGCTTCAGATAGGGCATTTAAACTGCCATGTGATGTATTGTTGTAGGCCATATTGGCCCTGTCTTAGGTAACGACTAGAAGTGAGAGAGTATGAAGATACAGGAGGAAGAAGAAGGTTGGAGGGAGAAGGGGAGAGGCTTTATACCCGGAGCATGGAAAGAGCAAAGGCCGCCGCTGCTGCCCTGGAGCACGGTGAATCAGGTCACTCACCTCGATTGTTGCCTAAGACCCTGAGGTAACAGCCTTCAGGAACCACAGTGATTCATAGAATAAGAGAGTCCGTTAAAAAATCTTGAGATGGATGCCACTGTGCTTATGAGATTGGACATGACTGTACTTTTGACACGCACGTTCGAAGAGAAGACCGCGTTCAGCAACTGATTCACAGCAAAGGCAAGAGAACCTGGGATATCAATTCTGAATAATTCAAATTTCAAGTCAAATAATCATAGATTTAACGCAGATTGGTATACTTTTTACCTAAGATTAGAGAGTTTCTCGCTAGCTGGCTACCTTACCTGGCTATCTAAGTATGAACTCTTATGTTATGACCCCTATTTTCAACAGTTGACGACACTGGCGAATTTACTGCGTCCCATAGGCCCTAAATTTCTTCTGTTTACTCTAATCTACCAGGGCTTGACTGTAACTCAGCCCAAATCGATAGTGAAACATACTGACAGTGGTCT
Organism: Fusarium subglutinans; assembly: GCF_013396075.1. Lineage (NCBI taxonomy): Eukaryota > Fungi > Ascomycota > Sordariomycetes > Hypocreales > Nectriaceae > Fusarium > Fusarium subglutinans. The sequence continues at coordinate 38,786 of NW_023502091.1, read as the reverse complement.
GAATGCACCGCTACTATGTACTACCTCCGGCTGCTCAGGATTGGAACCTGCTGGGGAATCTTGGGTAATTACATATCAGCCTAGGGGGCAACAGGCTTGCATCAACAGGTCATACTTCATTGCCATCTAATGCCATGGTCAAATCAAGTTGTGGCATACGGAGAAAGTTCTGGCTAATGGCTGGCAATTGTCATGTGGAGGTTGTCAAGCATCGAAAGAAGGCAGAATTCATCTAATTCCCAAATACAGCGCGTCATTGTGTTTCCACTTCATTGAGCAATAAACAAATTTAAAGAATGTTTGCATGAGACAATGTTAAATTAGATAGACTGGCTTACCGGATTCGTACCGCTCTCCGAGTATTCAATATCATCAGGATGGATCTTTGGCAGCTGTAATAAGTTGGCATAAGCCAGGCATCTGCCGGTGCAAATAATGAATACAGTAAAGGTGAATTTAATGATAATTATATCACAATATATCATAAAGTCATCATAAGATATTATAAAGATATTATAAACTCATCATAGGGTTTTACTTGGGTATTGCAAAATAGGTAGATTATGTCAAATGTTATAATATGGTATTCAGAGCATTGCAATATCTTGAATAGACTCGGTGGAAACTCATCAGGGGATAGCCGATAAATCACTTAGATCAACCACGTCTGAGAGTAGCGTAATCGATTCCTAACTGCGTCTATTATTATTATTATTATTATTGAAAAAAGAAAAGGGCAAGTTGCATGCAAATTCATCAAATCTTACTGCGATTATTATGGAACATCGCTATATAAGGTAAGCAAATGGCAAACAAGTACCACTTCCTTATAGTGATAGATTATACCTACTCCTCAATAGTCTTGACTCACCGTTGCTTAATTTTTAAGCTTATTACTTTTGTAATATCAGTCTCCCAGCTACATACTGCTTGTCCCTAGACTCCAATAATACTTTTATTCAAACGCCAATAACTTTAGTATCAAAAACTCAGAGAGCAACCTCGGCAAGCCTTTGCCCCCATTGAGATACAATACCGGTATGGTGTATCCTTGATAATACTCATGAGTAATAGTGGAACAACACAGGGGCAGTACCAAACACTATCATACCTCACCATGAACAGCCAAGTAATCATCATAGAACATCACAAAGCAACTTGAGGACAAATAATTAGGTAGGTAAAAAGGCATCATTCCGTATCTGCATTCTACCCTGTCTATGCTTAAATTCACAGGCTATCAACCGCTCTTGCAGGCTCTGGCCCAACAAGCCCACAACCATCCTTGGACCATTTTTCCATCAGCTCTCATTTTAGTAGTCATAGCCGCCCATGTCCTAGCGCGGCATACCCATGAAACATGCAGAACTTTTCATATGCCTTGGCTTCTCCTCGTCCAATTACCGTAAACGACAAAGGAAAATCCACCGTGGCCAGTCGTAAACCCAATCGCCCCTCGCGAGGCGTCTAGGGTGCTCGGTTCTTTGCTCCAGCATCAGTACTCCAGAATATCTACACTGCTGCAATTCCTAACAGCATTATGCATTTATCGGGAAGACATAGCCTTGGTGACAAGGCGCTTGAGAGCAAGCTCCTGCTTCTTGAGGTCCTCGGCAGAGGACTCGTTGAGCTCAAGAGCAGCCATGGCGTCGCTGATAGTGCTCTCGATCTTCTCCTTCTGGCCACGCTTAAGCTTAAGGGACAGAGTGGGGTCGGAGACGATCTCCTCAACACGGCCGATGTAGGACTCGAGTTGCTGCTTGGCCTCGAACTTCTTCTGGAAAGCGTCGTCGTTGCTCTTGAACTGCTCAGCATCGTTGACCATCTTCTCGATCTCGTCGGTGGTGAGCTTGCCGACAGAGTTGGAGATAGTGATGTTGGCGCTGCGGCCGGAGGTCTTCTCGGTAGCAGTGACCTTGAGGATACCGTTGACGTCGACCTCGAAGACACACTCGAGGACGGCCTCACCGGCACGCATGGGAGGGATAGGGGCAAGAGTGAACTCTCCGAGAGAAGTGTTATCTTCGCAGTTCACTCTCTCACCCTGAAAGACGGGGAACTGGACAGTCTGTTACAGGTTAGTGAAATGTTTTTTGGGATTAGAAAGGGTAAGAAAATTACCTGTTGGTTATCGGCAACTGTGGTGAATGTTCTAATGAATTCATCGTTAGCATATGTTCAAAAGTCATCTAAAGTTTCATAAATGCTCATAAAATTCGATGAATGATGGATGAGGTTATCGTAATGCTGAAGAGTTTTAGGGCTAAGGTTAGGATAAGGCTGGGAAATGTGGGGCTCCATATGGAGAGCATGTGGAATGTGGGTCATTTCCCACGAGGCTGGGTTTTGGCCCAAATGACAACCACCAGAAAGATATCACCAGAATTGAATTAAGAAGAAAAGAAGAAAACTTGAGAACTAGGAAATAAACATACCGCTTCTTCAGGGTTGGGCAAGTAGTACCGCGGGGAACAACGGGGGCGAAGATGTTACCCTCCATGGCAACACCCAGGGACAGGGGAACGACATCGAGGAGAAGAAGGTCGGAGGTCTCAGCAGAGGTAGCCTTTCCAGACAAAATTCCGGCTTGCACGGCGGCGCCGTAAGCTACGGCCTCATCGGGGTTGATGCTCTTCTCGAGCTTCTTGCCGTCGAAGAACTCGGAGAGAAGCTTCTGGATCTTGGGGATACGGGTGGAACCACCAACGAGGACGATCTCGTCAACGGCCTTCTTCTCGATCTGGGCGTCCTTAAGAACCTGAGCAACGGGCTCAATGGTGCCAGAGAAAGCCTTGGCGTTGAGGTCCTCGAAACGGGCACGGGTGATGGACATGGTGAAGTCCTCACCGTCGAAGAGAGAGTCGATCTCAATGGTGGCCTGGGCACCGCTGGAAAGAGTACGCTTGGCACGCTCACAAGCAGTTCGGAGACGTCGGAGGGCACGGGCATCGCCAGAGAGGTCCTTCTTGGTCTTTCGGCCGAACTCCTTCTTGCAGTGGTCGAGGAGGTTAGTATCGAAGTCCTGTCCGCCCAAATGGGTACTTAAGTGTGTTAATATCTCTTATTACGATTCCAGACGCATGTTTACTTACTCGCCAGCGGTGGCCTTGACGGTAAAGACACCTCCCTGGATGTTGAGGAGGGAGACATCGAAAGTACCACCACCGAGATCGTAGATGAGAACGTTGCGCTCCTTCTCGGACTTACCGGCACCAAGACCGTAGGCAATGGCGGCGGCAGTGGGCTCGTTGATGATACGGAGAACGTTGAGACCGGCAATGGAACCGGCGTCCTTGGTGGCCTGACGCTGGTTGTCGTTGAAGTAGGCAGGGACAGTGATGACGGCCTTCTCGACCTTCTTGCCGAGCTTGGTCTCGGCAATCTCCTTCATCTATTTGGAGGAGTCAGTAAAAATCGCACTAGTGCGGGGGTGGGGAAGTTTGTGCGTACCTTGGTGAGGACCATGGAGGAGATCTCCTGGGCAGAGAACTGCTTGTTCTCGCCGAGGTACTCGACCTCGATCTTGGGGCTGCCGTTGTCATCGACAATCTTGAAGGGCCAAGACTCGATGTCCTTCTTGACGGTAGGGTCATCGAAACGACGACCAATCAGACGCCTGAGAATATCAGTCAGAAACTGGGATTTTGTGCGTTGGAGGTGAGGACAAAACTCACTTGGCATCGAAGACAGTGTTGCGGGGGTTCATGGCAGCGTTGTTCTTGGCGGCCTCACCGATCAGACGCTCCTTATCAGTGAAGGAAACGAAAGAAGGGGTGGTGAAAGAACCCTGCTCGTTGGCGATGATCTCGACATTGGTACCCTCGTAGGTAGCAACACAGGAGTAGGTAGTACCTGTGGGAGAGCGGTGTTAGCGATTGCTTTTGGTGAGATGTTGGATGCATTGAGTGTGTTGTCTTTGAGAGTCCTCTGGTGAGGGCATCATGAAGCGAGTCGCCCGATGGCGGCGCACAAGAATAAAACATGTCGACAACAACACCAGCAGCATCGGAAGAGAAGTCAATAGACATACCCAGATCAATGCCAATGGCACCGTCATACACTTCGTCCGCCATTTTGTCTTGTCTGAAAGGTTTGTGGTGGAAAGGGAAGAAGGATGAAGAGGAGAAGAAGAAGAACGTGGGGTTTCAAGAAAGGAAAGGAAATTCTCCCACTCTGATTTTGTGAGCGGCGCTGCGTTAAAAGAATAATAAATTTTGGAGGGACCTGTGAACTTTTTCTGCGGGGCGGGGTAGGATCCCCTCCACTAAACCTATCGCGGTAAAGTCCCTCGCCTGAGTTTTTTTCAAGGCTCCATTCTTTTTTTTTTCTCCTTCGATTCTGCTGAGCAACCAAACGCACGCACTTTTGAGAGCGCGAGAAATCGGGAACGAGGTATGTAATTCTAAGCCCGGGGATAGTTATTGATAATTTTGGTATAGACTACCAGTCACCAATAGTTTGGCATCGTTATCTCATGTTCCATTTTTTTAATACATATATTGGCAGCCTGTCAGACCGCATGCATGCTGTACTTGTGTGGCTAAATAAAGTGCGAGAGCCATCTTTTGAAACATAACACTGTACTGTGAACCTTGAACCTCGAAAGAGATCTACCTTTACCTCAACAAATCATCACTCAGCTTATGGCCAGTGAGTGGCAAGGATTTAGCCGCCTCTACCTAGATCAAATTTTCATCTCCGAGTTCCTGATCCTCGGTTGCCTGAGAGGGAACCAGGTAGCTACTAAGTTACCACTGCAGCCCAACTAGTAGCTATCCCTCAAGCTTGTGTACCCAAAGCTTGACGGCAATGCCGACTCTACTATTTTTGCCGCTTTCGGAGCCGCGGCGTCTACGAATTGTTAACTTACTCGTTTGCAACCACCAGTGCTATCGTAGTATCCGTCTGACTCGCTATCTGACGAATGGCGACTCTTGGTAACCTTGAGACAACTCTTGAACCGTTCTTGTAGTGTCGGATCAACGTCGAGGCTGTTCTAGCTAGGTACCTTGTTGTCTCTGGAACTTGGCCTCAGGGAGCAAGAACACATCGAATATCGATATAGGGTGTCAAAATAAATTAAGTAAAAGGTATCCTAAACTTATGCTAAGTTACCTAAGTATTTTTATCGTTTAGGATCAAGGTCCTGAGTTTTCTTTCCTCCCCTACCTTAGTAATAACAATGGCTTTTGAGACTTAAGCATTATTTGGTTAAACCTTGAACGAGACATGAAACAATGAAGCAGTGGTCGCTGTGATGATACAGGTCAAGAGTTGAAACATGCCACAGAACAAACCTCACGTGATGCTTCGGGAGATACCTCTCAGGCCATCACAGTCGACTGTGCTAGGTCACAACGAGGATGCCAATGAAGCTGTGTTAATACGTGATGATGCATACTCGCAAACATGAGATTATGTTTGCCGGCTCAAAATAGTGGCCAACAGATAGACCTGTGGTGATAAAGTCCAATATGACACAATACAATGAGGGAGGATCAAAGCCCTGGCATCTTTTGAGAACTAGTATAGTAAGGCATTGTAAGTGTGGTGAAATTCATTCTCAAGGGCAACTCTGTTAATCGTACTAAATATTTCTGCATCAAGTCTGCGAATAGCTTCATATTTCCCAGCATAAAAGTGGTACGTCATGACATCTACGCAGACGCCATCCAGCCCACAGTCGCCAAGAAACCCTTGCCCTGAAATTCGATGCCACGTTACAATCATTAATTGTCCGTTCTGTGTCTCATTTGTACTTGGGCTTCAGATCGAGAATCTCAGCCTCCAAAGCCACAGACTCAGGAACTGTGTCTTTGAGAGACGGGGCCTTGGGCTCCCATCCCAGAAACTTCCTCGCTCTCTCTGATTCTCCCCTAGAGTTGATGGCCCACGCAATTCCAGCCTTATAGCCATTTTTCATTGCATCTTCAAATGTAACAGACTGAGTCCTAGACTCGGGTATATACCCTTGACGGTGAACCTCAGTGGCAACCCAGGTTGAGAGGTCTTTCCATTGGTGTTCACCACCACTGACAAAGTAGTAACCTTTCTTGCCCCATATCTCAGTGTCTTCTTTCTTGGAGGGATCCTGGGCCGCTTCGATAGCTTTGTTAAAAAAGTCTGCGAGATCCTCCACATGAACGTAGTCCCATTTTGCCTCTCCAGCTCCAACGAAAGGGGTGTAGCCAAGTTCAAATGTTGCTCGAGCCAAACCGGGAACTGTCATGCTAGTCTTGTTGAACAACCCGAGACCAGTTCCGTGGATAACACCAGGTGATACAATGAGGAACTTGACGATATCTGAGTCGATACTCTGGACAGCATTGTCAACATCCTTGTGGATCGCTTCAACAGGAAGGTTTAGAATGCGATCAATGTCGTTGATATCGTGGTAACTCTGCTCTGGTAGAGGTGGTTCACCATAGCGCTGGTTCCTGAGATCATACCAGGTCAGGATGCCTGCTCCCGAAAGGCGGATGTAGTATCCCGGGTTTTCCTTTGTATGGCCAGAGGCAAGACCTTTTGCGATTGCCTTTGCCGCTGGGAGTGAGTCTGCAGATTCTGCCGTATCTATTCTCAAGTGTAAGTCATGGTTCTCCACTCATTCTCGAGGTATGTTGAACTTACGAATAACCACGTCAGCTTCAGATGCCGCCTTCTCGATCACATCGGTGCTCGCAAGGTCCCCATACACGAATTTGACCTGGGGGTACTCCTTCGAGATGATCTTTGCACGATCTTCGCTACGTATATACAGGGTATAGTCATAATCCGGATGGGCATCGTGTATCTTTGAAAAGGCAGTACCTCCAACGAAGCCTGTTGTCAAGCGTCAGTTTGGACAAGTTCCGCTTGAAGGATCATTCTTACCAGTGACCCCAGTACTAGAACGACAAGTCAGTTTTTTCAGTGGCCACATACTATACAAAGTGATGTATGATTGGCACTTACAGCAAAATTTTGGGTGCCATTGCGGTGTTGACTATTGCTAAGTTGTATGACGAAGTGTTTGGTTCAGCAAATGAGTTTCTTTTAGTTTCTTATCTTTTGATAGTTATTTCAAAGTTCTACAGGAAACGAAGTAAGTTTATTGCCTTTACATATGTGTGATTCAGAAGCTTGCGGCGGTTTTAAGGAAGCGGATCGCAACACATCCTCATCATTTACAAAGCAAACATGCGGCGTCAAACTGCATTCGGAGCAAATTACATACAACAACTTAAAATTACTGCTGAAATGACCTAACTGCATAAAATCCTGCGGATGTTCGAGTAAATAGTCAATGAGGCAATCTTGTTTGTCCCTCAGATGCCGAGTTTGACTTCACAAATGTTGACTTACCCTATGCATGTTACAGACCCAGGTCAGACCGGAATTTCCGGTTTAACAGTAAGCACGCATAAACCACAAGTTTCCAGGAAAGCATTGAAGCAATGATCTCACCAAGAAACGCAACTTCTTCACAGAGTTTTCATAACCGCAGTGAAGCAAGATTCCTGCAGCTTACTCGATCCCTGTGTTGTTTGTGCTTTACTCTGTATGCTCTATATAGAACCCACATTGTCCCACACTAGCATTGTCATTCTGTTATCTTGTTTTGAGCTATTGACGCTAATTAACGAGAAACCCAATTGCTAACATCAACCAACCTAAGCCGAGCTTCCCTAGCAACTTGGACTACAAGCGGGGTTCAAGATATCCTCGCTTGTCTCTCTTTAGTAGCTGCAATAGGCAAACCACCAATGAAATCATCACAAGAGATAACTACTAGTAAACATGGATGTGAATACGGCAAGGCATGGTTTGAGACGATTCCCCCTCACTATAAAATGCTCACTTCCCCGGGACTGAAGCTCCTTTGAACTTTCGATAGCAACTCTCACAAGAACTTCGGAGTAACAAACCCATTTCATCTTCTTGTTCATCAAACGAGTAAACATGCCCAAGGACTACACCACCAAGAGCTCTGGCACCAACAGCCAGGTTAGAGTCACCATCTACACACGTATTTGTGTCACTGCTAATATCTCAGGGCAACCATTATTGCGCTCGAGACTACGGGTCTAGTGCCTCCAACTCGAACTCTTATCATTACTCCAACACGTAGGCGTGAACTGGCAAAGATGCATATCGGAAGCTAACATTCTATCCAGAGATGGCTCCTACTATTACTCCAACCCCAATGGAAGCACTTACCACAACGATGGCCAAGGTAGCTCAACCTACACATCTCCCAGTGGCTACACTCACTCGTCTGGCTCTGACAAGAAATAAATCTGAAGACGGAAAGTGGCTGTAGCATGGTGGAATCAATGTAATGGAGTGAGATGGTACTGAGGCTTGGTGCTATGAGTCTATGGGCTCTCGACCAGCCAAAGTACACTTCTCCCAGGGGAGAGGAGGAATGGCCAATCTGAGATTCCAGACGTCACGACCGTGATTCAAGAATAGAGACCCGTCATATTGCCGCACATGTCATAGGCACTACTTTCTATCTGAGTGTATAGGTGACAGATCAGGTGAAGATTCCATGGCCTCATTGTGACCCCTAAAGGCCTAAACTCATATTGATGAAAACAGCGGATGATTGGCAGCGATTCCTGACCATAAATGCTTTACTGTGCGAGTTCAACACCATGGCACGTAACTCACTAATTACCAAGGACGACTTAATGTATGCCTATATTTTGAGCAATTCCAAATTTGGTGAGATAAATTACACTTCTTTCCGATTCAACTGGTCTTCCCACGCATGTTACGTTTGGTGGATGTGAAACGGTGTAAACCATCCAGTATAGAAGCCAAAAGACCACAAAACCAGTCATGTATCAAGGCCCATGCCTGAGTCCCAATCACTTCTCATCCCACCACGCTAAGTCCATCATTGCCTTGCCAGATTCGCTGACGTTGCTTTCCCAATATATATCTAAAATCGATCCCAAAACCCACCTTGCCACGAGAGATTCCGATTCGGACTTTCAAATCGAGTAGTGCACTGAGAGGCCAATGATGATTGCGGGATAGACAACAGCCTCAACGAGAAGTTGCTGCTTGAGAGTGCCGCGTTGATCCTTGGTAAGGCATTGCATTTCTCCGTGGGTATACCATGATATAGTCGAGTTGAGTTTCCCGTAGAGCACGATAGGACCGATGAAAGGGAAGAAGAGAGTGAGGATCATGACCCACATGAACATTCGCTTTCCGCGTTGGGCGACCATGTCAGCATGTTGGCGATGGATACGAATATCCTCGCGGGCCTCTTCAATAAGGCGAGCTTCCCTCTGAGTGAAGGGGCTGTCGGCGAGGGGATCAAACTCAGACTGGCAATGACCGACGCGTCGACTATTGATGCTGGTGGAGAATGCAGGAGTATGGGCTCCAGTGCGAGAGGTGGAAATGCTTGGCTGGAAGTTTCGATACCACACACGGTGAGTGCTTGACTTTGGGTCGGTAGGAGGAGGAGTATCGAGAATAGCGGAGGATGAAACCAGCATATCAGTGACTCTGTCATTTGCTATAACCTCGTCAGTTATATCAACACATGAAAGCGTTGTAACTTACAATCACGGGGACGATGCGCCTGAGGCAGTCGATGAAGGTGAAGAATACGGGCAGGTCGCGTGACATTGTCACTCGTGGACGAAGGCCAGAAGCTTCTCTTTGGAGGAGATGGAGTTTTTGGGAGAGTAGGAGAGTTTTCAGTGCTGATCGTGTTCGACCTTCCCCTGACCCCAAAGTTGCCTGCACTCTGACTGTGATCCTCTTCACCTCTTTGTCGTTTGAACTGCTGCAACATCGCGGCCTCGGGAAGACTGACAAGAGGAAACGGAAGACGAGGAATCTTGGACAGGAAATCATCATGAGGAACGTGGGCAGGTTTGTCCGAGCTGGACTCCTGGAACCGTCTTTTGTACAGTGGCTTGTCAAAAATAGTTAGGGGGGTTTTGGGAGGATCACGACCAAGATTCTTTCGGATTCTATTCCAGCTGAAGCCAAAGTACCTTTCGCCATCCGGCGAGATCGTCTCATCGGTTTGGGCGTTTCCATGGAGAGCTGCATCGGAGTCGAGGCTCTGATAGCTGCCTCTCTTGGGAGGCAGGTCTGAGAGGAGAATGTTCTCATGGCTGGGCGTCTGCTCAGATGGCTCCCTGCGAAACAGATTGGAGAAACGAGCGGCAGATTCGGGTAATCGGGACTTGGCCTGGGGAAAATTGCGAGTCGTATTTGAGGCATAAGTTCCAGGACCTTCACCATACTGCGGGACAGATACGGGGAGTTTCGTTCCTCTGTCGGTGCGAACACGGTATGAGCCGTACTTGTTGTTACCAGGAGGATGTCGAATAATTCTGTCTCTTGAGCCATAAGAGCGAGGATGAAGTTCACGCTCCGTCACGTCGGATACATCAGCGACACTGCTTCCAGTTCCCTTTGCAATGCTGTCGTGATAGTCTTGCTGCATCGAGTCGAAGGCATGTTCGGTCGTGACAGTCTGCCAATCACCCTCCGTACCGGTGAGAGGTCGGTTCTTGACAAGAGACGCAATTTCACCTTGTAGGCGTCTATCGGGGACTGGGACACGGCGGATCGCTTTTTCCTCCCGATGAACAGGAACTTTGACCTCTTCATCGACATTCTAAGCCGAACGAATAGCCGCAGCATTGTAAAAGGATGCGACAGGAGCAACTCTCTGTGAAGCGACGGGAAAGCTCCCATCAGCAGATCGCGGGAGTGTTTCCTTTGAGGACACGGCTAAGCCGGCTTGGTGCAGCGCATTACTGACTTCTCGCTCGGCCGACGAACGTAGAAAGCCCGAGTATGCATCTGTGTCATACTTGAAAGGGTCTTCATCGCTGTCGGATGAGGCACGAGAGTACCTCCCGAGTGCGTTATGTGCATGATTGTTTGGTGTGTAGTTTTCGGGATCGCAAGGGACGCAGGTGTCTGGGTCTTTGTTGCGAGGTGATTCGCTGTAGAAGCTGGACGCGGAGTGAAACGAGTGCAAACGGGGAGCTGATCTCGGCACATTTCGCACGGACGGGTCATCAGGTGAGACGAGCTCAAAGTTGTGCGTTTGCGGTACCCAGAGATTCTGATTCGGCCGAGATTGGCTTTGCTGTTTGTTCTCAAAATTGAAGTTGCCTCGACGTTTCAGCGGCCGAGTTGAAGATTCGGCATGACTTTCAAACGCGTCCTCTCCAGCGACCGTCTCCCATTCGGAAGGGGCATGATCATCGCTTGAAGGCTCATTGATCTTTGGCACAGTGAGACCATTGTCCTCATTGTTGAGTCGTGATGGACGCTCAGCGACGAATCCAGTTGGGTCTGGGCTCATGCAGCGAGACATGACAGGACCGGGAGATGAGAAGTCGCGTAGCTGAACACCATCCCCAACCTCAATTCCAGAAGTCGCAAAGGGATCCGAATGACACGAGATGGAAGAGGAGCTGGTGTTACGCCCGTGGCGCGTATCTCGGGCCGAATTGTCGCTCTCAGTGTATGGAAGCGACTGTTGACATTAGCATTCGAGTGTTTGTAAGTGAACGAGTGTGTTACTTACATTTTCGGATAGCGGTTTCATGTTGAAGCTTGAAGTGGCTTCAAGCACCTAGAAAGTAAGAAAGCTTTGAATGAATGATGGTGCGATAAAATGAAGTGAAGCGAGACGCTGAAAAGAGAGGAGTCTGAAAGGTGTTCAACGTGCGTGATGTTATTTCAAAGTTAGCTGATATATTCTTAAACCGATCAACCAATGTCTTCAGAGCGCGCAGTTCTACTATAGCGGACTGTCTGTTTCAAGCAGCGTTGTCTTTTGGCGTGTGAGGGAAACGGTGTTTATCACGACAGGTGAGTGAGACGACTGCGTTCACTCTAGCGAGGGGATTTTCCCCGCCTGGGCTGAAGATGTTGACTGAGGCACCAAACTCGTCACGTTCGCCGCAGTGAATGAATTGGGAGGTTGGAGGGTTCAAGCTGGGAGTATGAGGTTTGGCAGCTGCAAATTTTGGTGGGAGCAGTGCCAACAGCTGCCAGGGATCAGAGTACGCTCAACGGTATTTTAGGATCTACCGAGTGTATTTTATGAGCTCCGCAGGCTTGCTTTATATGAAGAGAGATCTTTCAGTTAAAAATGATGGATAAAGTAGCCTTGGGTGTTGAAGGATGTTCTTCTTAGCCCCAACAACAGCTCAACAAGCGATATCACCACTTAAGCATAACTTATTATTTTATTACAGTTTCCAAGTCTATATCTGATTGACACATGATATAGTCTGGGCTATTTGAAGTCTGGTACCTCCAATATCCCCTATGGCGCTGGGGTGATTACAGGCGTGGTTTGGGATTGCTGGTGGGCACTTGACGCCAAGATGAAGGATTCCCCTTGTTGATGTTGGCGGCTCAAATTCTGATGCTACACAAGATGCCAATCTCTTGCATGTCAATTGTAGCAAATAGCCAATCATTTCATCCTTTAGAATTGGTGGTCGATGAGGAATATGATTATTCTTATATTATATGACAAAGTTTACCTAGATTAAGCTAGCCTACCTTACCTTGGTCTATATAAAATCTCTCCTAAGCTTATGGTACCATACATAGTATTTCTAACATTGAATGATTTGCGCATAGTTGTTGCCCATATATCGGCCGATATTCTCCTTTTATTTTTTAGCTTCTTCTGCTGGGACTGATCGAGATTGACTCCTTGAAACCCTCCAATTGGAGGCTCTTCCGTGCAGTTGACACATTTCATGGGCTGTTGGTTAAGACATTGGGGGTCAGAATAGGCGTAAGGCGCCTTTTTCTTAACTGCCGGTTCGTCCGATCGCTTATCGCGACAATCCCAGTCAATCAATGTCGAGCCAATGTCACAATGTCCATCCATCCATTGTCAATCCTTAGGTTCCAACCCCTTCGACCCGCCCGCTCGCTGCCTTTCCCATCAGATTCAACCCCGATCTTGACACAACCTCCTGTACCTGTTATTGTTAATGTCGCTGTCACGCTTGCATCGCAGCACTAACAAGAAGACTTGCTGCACTCCCCCCACTGAAGCCATCTAGGTATCTCGAGAAATACAGACAGCTCCGTCCCGTACAAGCTTTGCCAAGCTCGCTTCCCGTCTGGCCACTCCACACTTTGGTTTAGGAATCGCAAATCAGCGTGGGGATCGAGTCTAATCGATCCACGACTGACTTTACCAACCAACGGACCAACTCAACCGAAGCAGCTCTCTACTACTAGCTCTCTCTCGGTTCAACTCTACTTTATCAACAACTCTAACGTTTAGCTCATTGAGTTTCTCGAGGGTCATACTAGGACAATCAATCAATTACAATGACAATGACATTGTGCGCACAAACTTCGAGTCACTGGGACGAGCTCCCCCATGAGATCCTCCTTCAGATCTTGTGCTGTGAGTTGTACCCAGCTTACCTTGCCTTGCCTTACCTTACGCCTTACCTTAATTCTTATCCCTCAGTACCCCGCTATCGCATAGATCATACGAGCCTCTATTACCGCTCCATACCTAATCAATCTCAATTACCCTACTGACCACTTGTATTTTCACTTTATCAGACCTTGAACCTCATCAATTACCCAAACTTCAACTCGTTTCACGAAATTTTAGAGATGTTGTTCTTGATGATGAATTGTGGAAACATCACTGCTTTGAGCGCTCATCATGGTATGCCTTTCTTCGAAATCGCAGAAAGGTCTTTGCATCTCTACCCGAGTCATCTTTAAGTAATGCCACAGAAGCTGAAGACGAAAAGGGTTCTCTACTGGACCAAGATGATTCATGTCGATTTGACAAACGCCATTATCAATTCCTTCAAGATATGGCAAACTGGGATCCGGCTTTTCCTGATGAGCATGTCTCATGGTACAACGAATACATCCAGCGTCAGGGACCGCCGGCTATCAACTGGCTTGAGACGCCACGCTTGAAACAGGGCACTATGGAGCATTTCATCGAGGTCAGAGGTATGGCCCTGTTTAGCCCTAACAATGGCGATGATGGCATCGGAAGTTTGATGGCCGTCTCACCACTCGACGACGGGTCTGTGTGTCTTTGGGACGTCAATGGCACCAGGGGCAAGCGAGGAGGCATTATCGCGAGCAGTAAACCCGACATCCTATTCTTCGACGGCCGCGGAGATCAAAACACGAGGCGGTCCAAAAAGATTGACACAGGTGTCACTGAATGCGTCAGTGTCAATAACAGCAATAACAGGGCTGTCTTTGCTGTGCAGAGTCGTAAGTGCCGGAACGATAATCTACCGCCCCTCACCTCACTAATAACTGTAATTGTAGATCTCATCGAAGTCGATCTCAGCCGCCTTCAAGTTGTAAACCGGCATTCATTTGAGTGGTCAATCACAACGCTATCACAGATCCAGGATGGTATCCCAATGACTGTTGGCACCTCATTGGGTATTCATCTTCAAGACTTCAGGGCGCCATCACAGTTCCATGGAGATGTCGTGGAGAGGCTAGATATCCCGGGGCAGGAGGACAATCCTTTCAAAGGAATCTTTGACCCGAACCCATTGCCGCCGTACGCCTCATTGTCTCAGCCAACGCCAACGAGCATTCTACACCTACCAAGACCAGCCGGCGACAGTGCAGTGTCGGACGACATTTACGTGGCGGGGAGGTTCTCCAATATTCTTCATTACGATAGGCGCCACTTCCCAAAGATCGTGGGGTCCATTTACTCGGGCTCAAGGCTGTCCAGTTTAGCAGCGCTGCCTTATCCATTCTCCACGTTGGACCATGAAGTACGACGTCGTGGTGAGCTCACAGCTGAGAGAGTCCATGAGTGCAAGACAGCCAGTAGCGGGAGAACTCTCATCGCAGGCGGAGAGTACAAGACCAAAGGCTCGCTCGAGGTATATGGCCTTGACGCTGTCGACCTATCAAGTGACGGGCCAATGCAGCAGAACTCAACCATGAAGAACCGGTATACTGCAGCTTCATCCATCATCCTGTCGGTGATCAACCACGGAACAAAGGTTGCATTCTCAGATGGGGCCGGACAGATTAAGTGGTTTGAAAGGGACGGATATACGGAGTGCCGTCGAATCAAGGTTGGTCACAGCGACGTGCCCACTCAAGCTTCACTCTTCGCTTCCATGCCAGGGTCCGACGATCTCGCAAGGAAGATCTTATCCACCAAGACAAGGCAAGATCGTGACCGACCAAACGAAGACAATGTCATCTTCTGGACGGGAGATAAGCTCGGCATGGTTAGTTTCACAGGAGATGCCTTGTTCACGCCCGATGATTTCCAGGATAAGAACAAGGAGGTCGCGGCAGATGAGCGTCAGCGCCAGCAGTACTCTCAAAGGATGCGGGAAGCACTTGAGAAGCAGGCCGATGATGCTAGGTTTGTTCAAGGACTTGGGTTATAATGTAAAAAAGAGGGCGATTGGATTGGATCTGAGGGTGCGATAATAGGGAGGCTTTCGGCGACATTGCGAGATATGGCGAGGATCTGTCAAGCTACGAATTTAGGATGAAAAGGAGGCTCTAACAAAAGAAATAAGTAATCCCGGTACATAGAAAAATAACTCAATCTTTTGGCCAGGAGTGCCTTGGGTGTCGCACGATATCACCATCACGAGACATAGTGATCGTCGGTGGAGAAAGGGTCTTTTGGGGTCGAAACGTTAGTGAATACCGAATAATGAGGCGCGTGGCGAAGAATTGGTGGATATAGTAACTTAGTAAGTGGTTGAGCGGGCACTAGGAATGAATGATGGGCAAAACTAACAAGCATAAAGCTAGTAACATCGGCATACTACATAGGAAAAGGATGCTTGCATCCGGGTGCAAGATGACGAGGGCTGATTTATGCAAGCAAGACATTAGTGTTGTAGTTGTGGTCAGAATTAGGCGAAGCTGATGATGATGGAGGACAGTAATTGCCTTGATCGACCTTTATGAGAAGGCAGCCTTGAATCTGTATTTACGAGATCGACCTTATACGGTGTCACCAGAAGAAGTGGAGTGTAAACCACCGTGCGTAGAGCACGATCCAAGTCTCAAGAGTTAGGCTGAGGCTGAGAGACTAGACATACGAGACGAAACCAGAAGCACGGCAGTTCTGCGGTGTAGAGTACATAGATGAGGTCCACGATATCCCTGGCAGTCAATATCAAAGAGCCAAGCTAGTTTTGCATGGTGTGTCATGGCATGTCATATTCCAAGCTGTCACTCGCACTCACAGATCTCAAGTTGACGCCAGCGGCTTGATTTCAGAGCCCGTGCTTTGAACAGAACCCTGGCGTCTCATTAATTACCGGTTCTTCTAAAAAAAAAAAAAAAAAAAAAAAAAAAACCATGGAACGAATAGACTTCCAGAAATGCCAGGGAAAAGGAAAAGCATCAATTGACGTGAAGTTCAAAAAAACCAGGGCAACCAATCGCAGACAGGGATCTACACCCCCTGGCCAATGAGGGTCTCGGCAGAGTGAGCGCTTACGGACAGGTCAAGACGGCAGATTCTGTTGCTTATCGGGATAAGTTAGAAGGCCTCAATGCTGTATTGGGCTCTCGACAGTAGAGAAACCACGTATGAGCCTCAATGGGAATCGCCAATGGGGATAGGCAGTAAGCCCTGTGAAGGACGGATGGATCTCTGCTATAGTTACCTACCTAATAACCAATTGCTCATACACGCATGATTGCAGCCAGATCCAAAAGGGTATCCCGGCCTCGGACACTGCGGTGCTTGTCAACCCTTGACGGGAAGTGGACTTGGTTAGTGGAGATAACCATGGTGCGTTGTCAGCTTGACAGTCCGTGAGACTGTGAGAGAGTGAGTGCCTGGTGTTCAAGTTCGCCTTGCTGAGGAGCCAGGTCTTGGTTCTTAAGCTCATGTGCCGTTGTCTATCATGCCAAGAGCCAGAGATTATTGGAGAAGAGGCCTCGAGTAATTGACAGTGGCGGATCTGCTGCTGCCCTGGATTCGGAAATTCAATGGGGAAATCCCTGAAGACCAGAGTCAGTGACTGTTAGTCCGACTGTTTCGGCCGGGTTTTCCTTTTTATAGAAAATACGGGCGCACTTCGTCCGACTGAAGAAAAAGGGGCTTAATCAATGGGTACTTGGTGTGAGAAACTACCGATGTAAGTATCGTGACACAGTGACTGTAGTGTAGAGAAAACAAGAAATATCGGCGAATACAATTACACCGCTATATAGAAATAGAAATACAACACAGACACAGACACAGACAGCCAAGGTGTAGAAGACGCCATGCCAGTTGAGGGTTGGCGACGGAACGGAAGATGGAAGCAATCTCAAGCAACAAGGCAGGGTTCCTCAGTCTAACCGCAAGTAATTGATGGCTGTAGTCAACTTGATAATGTCAATAGACCTCATAAACGCTCAACTCAAGTTGTATTCTGTCTGCAATCATCCAGTAGTTAAAGTGAGGCGCCTCTAAAATCCACCGCAGAACGGTCTCATTTCACAGTTGTCATGTCATTGTCATCCATTCTCGAATCAATCTGAATGTCCTACAGCGCCTCACAAACCACCAGAGACAAGGATTCCCCAGCGCAAAAGACACTGGCTGTGGGCTGTGATGAGGTCGACAGGGGTGCGTGGCCCCCCTGGACTGCTAGGCCCTGTCAGTTGGCGACCGACGTTTAACAGCGACGGGACTAAAACCAACTAATCGATCGCCCTGAAAACGAGATAAGTTAGTTAGTGGATAGGGTCCATTCCATCATCATATTTGGTCCTGGCTCGTCCCGTGCGATTGCAGCAGCTGAACTGAGGTTGTGCTGTGCTGTGCTCTGCTGTAACTATAACTTGACTGTCTTGTATCAGACGTCAGGTTACTAGAGAGAACTTACGGTCAAGCTTTGGGTCTGAGACCATCGAATTTCTCGATCCTTGAATGCATTTCTTAACATAGACTTCTTATTATTATTATCGTCTCTTCTGTTTCTAGTTTGTTTTATCTTTTATCTTTCTCTCTCTCCTCTCCATTCTTCGGATCCAATTCCTACCCGACCGCCCCCCGTCCGTCTCCTCATTAACTGGGCTCCTCGGGCTGCTACTACGACTGTGACAGCGCTGCAACTGGACTGACTGCTCACGCGTCGTCTCCTTCTCGTCTCGTCATATCCGCCACCCCAAGACCTTCCATCGGACTCACCGACATCGATCCCTCAACTCAAACTCTCTTCTTTCACCAGCAAAAATCACCTCCAAATCGTCCAAGCTTCTCCGAGAATCACATACTGTAACCCCCTATGTGATCCTCTCTATCTACGCTTATCAATTCCCAACAAAAAACCGCCCACCCCCCGGCTCAGGTCGATGAGCATGTCCCATGGCCTTTTGGGTGGTTGACGGGGGTCGTCCGCTTGGTGTTACCGCTACTGTTGCCGCTACCGCTACCGCTACTGGCCGGGGTCCCTACTATGTGGGTGGTAAAAGGCGAGTGAGCGTCTCCGAAGGCGGCGATGGCTTCACTTTTGATACCAAAAGAACCAGGTTCGCCGATGAGCTTCCCTACGACCCCTACGACAATGCGCCTATCTCTGTAGCCGTAGCTGCAGCTGCAACTGCACCAAATGGTTATGCTTTGTCAGATCATGTATCGCCTTATTACCCACAACCACAACCGGCATTCCATTCTGGAGTTCACATCATCAACAAGGCATATCCGCACAATCACGCCTCTGATAATGAGCACGAATTCTTCTTCAACGGAGCCATTGAAAACTATCCCCCATTGATCCACCGTCCCGACTCTGCTCCCGTCAAAAACCTCTCATTTCTCGTCATTCGCGAACGTTCACCAACTCCAGAAGGACCCGAATTCCCCTCTATCGATGCCGCCTTCGGTCCTGCTCCCGAATCCCGGCCGGGATCTGTATTCGGCCCTTCCGGTCCTGCTCCGGCACCCGCTCCGGGGCCCGCTCCCGTCGCCGATGCATGCGCCATGGAACGCACAGCATCTGGTCTCTCCATCTCCTCCGATACTACTCAACCATCACTCGCCAGTCTATCACCCGCCGCCGACGAAAATGACCCAGGATTGTTGAGTGACCTCGCTGCCGCACGACTAGTCCGTGATCACGTTGCCAACTTTGGTTCCAGTCGTCGAAGGCATCGAACCACCGACTCGCGCCACGGCCGTATTCTCAGAGCGCTCATCAACCCAAAGTCTCGCGCAGCAGAATTCCCCCTGGACAACGACGCATTACGCAGCATCTTCTCCGCCGCAAACGAGCTCTTTTTCTGTAACCGTCTTGCTGGTCGTGTTGCATGGGACTGGAGTCACCCTGCAAGTGCGCAATATCAGGCGCATATTGTTGGCACCACAGCGGTACGACGTTCCCGTGACGGAGGTTACGAGACACTCATTGTACTCTCATCGCCTATCCTCCAGGACACAAAGTATAACCGGCGGCTTCTCATCTCGACATTCTTACACGAGATGATCCACAGCTATCTCTTTGTGGTATGTGGTCTCAAAGCCCGCCACGAGGGTGGTCATACCGAGGGTTTCCGCCAGATTGCAGATACCATCGACCGCTGGGTTGGGCACAGCTACCTGCGACTCAGTGAGATGGACGCTGATCTGGAACATTTCCGTGAGCATCCCTCCTGTGTACATGATCAACACCAAGTGCGCAGTCGAAGTGCAGACGAGCACCACAGGGTACCATGGCGCAGTGAGAGATGGGAGGATGGAGAGCGGGATGCTCACTATCCAACCGAGCTTCATCCACAACCGCATCCCAATCTTCAGGGTTGGGAGCGACATGGGCGAGAGGGGTACAGAGCCCCCGATGTCCGGAGAGGAATCTCACCATACGTTTACTAAGCGTGGAAGTGACCCTCGAAGGTCGCCCACGTATTGTTCGTTTAGCTGATCAGGTATGCGGCTCAAATGACCGCAATGCTGATATTATATGTCATGACGATCATGACTATCCATTCTTCACCACACATTACAAGCATTTACATCAAAACTAACCGCGGGAGGCTGCTTATTTCTTTTTAATCTCAAGATTATCTCATGGGCTTGCTTGGTCTTTTACAATATGATTCCCCCTTTTTTACAGCGCGGCAGTGGGCATTACATGGGCGTTGATAACGGAAGCATCATCACGGGCAGGGCAAGGGAACATCATATAACGTCGAGCAGTGATATAGGCGCTGCGAGGCTTCTTTTTCGAACGTGTGGGAAAAGCATCAAATTATCATCATTATACCAAAGGCTGGGGGATTTTCTTTGTGCAGGATGGGACATCAATAACTACATCATGGTGGCAAAGATTGAAAAGGTGGCATCGTGATGAAAGACTTATATAAACTACAATTTGGTAGCAATATGAAGAAAGATTCAACGCTTTTATTAACCACTGCCTCTAACATTATATGTGGAACGTTATGAGCCTCTTCATTCTAGTGTTCTCATCAATCATTATTTATAACCATTGCCTTACGAGAACCTAGCAAACTTTATACATATACGGAGTACCTGTTTACCCGTCATTGTGTGCTGTGTCTGTTTTCTGCCTTATACCCTTGGCAACCCCGGAAACAAAATCAGAAAGATTATAATCCCATGTAATACCCTCTAAACTGCAGTCAATTAGTTGTCTTTCTTGGACAGCTCCTTTGTTATAGCATCAAATCCGTCCTTTCCTTTCTTTCCGAGTTCTGCCATGCCCTGTGTGATGGCCTGCTCTAATTTGTTGAATCTGTCTTCCATTTGTGTGGCTATTCCATGGACTGACATGCTGATAGTGGCTGGATTGGTGTGATTGGCCTGGTCTGCTGCTACTTCCCAGCTCCTGACCCTGTCTTGTAAGTTTATGATCTGTTGCTGGAGATTCTGTTCATTCCCGCGGGACTTCTCGAGTTGGGAAACAGTGTTTTTGAGTTCAAGCTCAGTAGCCTTCTGCATAGACTTGGCATTGTTAAGTTGGGAAATGGCGTCCTCCTGTTTAGAAGTGGCGTCCTCCAGAGCAATCAAATTGCTGTCGTATTTGAGCTTGATGTCCTGAAGCTTGGCCTTCGTCTCCCTATACTTGGCCTTGTTTTTGGATACAGCAACCTCCTGCTTCTGGAACTCGCTTTTGAACTGTTTGATAACTTCAGACTTCTTCAAGTTGTCGGCTTCAAACTCTTTGTTTTCTCTCTTTATGGCAGCAATATCCTTTTGGACAGTGGCCTGCAACTCGTTGTTCTCCTTGGCCAATCTCTTTTTGTCTTTGGTTTCCGCTCTCAACCTGCCTCTCAACTGTGCTTTTTCCGCTGTGCCTTCAAGAGTTGTGTCTTCATTTCCTCGGGGTCTATTGTTTTGATGTCGGGCTCACTCTCGTCGTCGGACACGATGGTGATAGCTTTGCTGCAATTTTTCTGTTTTTTGGGTATAGAATTCTCATCGGCTTCCTCAAGAAGGCTCGCTTTTCGCTTCTGTTCATTCTCGTCCGTATCACTGTTGTCAGATTCTTCGTCGTCTTCGTCGTCAGACTCTTCGTTGTCTTCGTTGTCATACGCTTCGCTCTCGTCGCCCTCTTCATATTCAGAATCTTGGTCGTCTCCCTCTTTCTTGCCGTTCTTTCTTACAACAGGCTCAAGAACATTCCCGTCCCATTTGTCTTCAATAGTCTCATCGGACAGACTAGGCGGGAACCATGGTCTCGTTCCAGGGAACTGTACCCCCCAGTTCTTGGACATAGCACGCGCAAGCGCAATGACAACGGGGATCTTGGGCCAGATGGCCGAAAC
Organism: Fusarium subglutinans; assembly: GCF_013396075.1. Classification (NCBI taxonomy): domain Eukaryota; kingdom Fungi; phylum Ascomycota; class Sordariomycetes; order Hypocreales; family Nectriaceae; genus Fusarium; species Fusarium subglutinans. Next base: position 17,012 of record NW_023502091.1, on the reverse strand, counting down.
AACCATCCACATACCAAAATGAAGCTTCTGGTGTTTACGTCCATGGCCCTTCATGATTTTATATAGTCGATACTGGCTTGGCTTGGTCACAGATGTTATCCAGTTTTCTGTTGACAGAAAATCGGCAAGCTTGTCCAGAGCAAGCTGGGGCATGCTGTTTTTCATCTTGTTGTAATGTTCAAGGACACGTTTGACGTTGTTCTTAGCCTTGCGCTTGCTTTCGGTGTTGTTGATCTCTTCCTGGAAATCCTTCACCCCGAAGACAGGATGGTTTTGGGTGGCATGGTTTCTGTTAACTAAGGTATTATGAAGTTAGTCAGTAGAAATGGGTCAGAAGTAAATGGGCTAATGTGGAGTAGAGAGGAGAGTTGGAATATCTCTGAGGAGACTCCAGGTAAGGAATCTATAGATGTGTCGCATTACTACAAACCTTGATAAAAGAAACCAAAAAAGGAGCATTATATAGCTCATACTTACCAGAGTGTTCTGAAGCTATTTAATAGCCTTTACGATGTGTGACTGCGGTGTAAAGTGCTGTGAAGTAACTATATGCTGGTGGTGGTAATGATGAGGAAGGAAAGTGGCTCACGATCTGAAATTTCTGGGGTTTTATAGTAATTTTCCGGTAGTATGCAGCTTGCCCCTATACTTTTTACTATATGCCTCTTTACTATATCTTCTAAATAAATAAGCTATAATTAATTATAGCTAATAATTTTAAATGGATTTTGAGGATAATGGGACAAGACAGGATAAGACAGGATAAGACAGGACAAGGCAGGATAAGACAGGACAAGACAGGACAAGATAGGATAAGATAGGACAAGACAGGATAAGATACGATAGGACAGGATAGGACAGGAGGAGGGCCTGATTTCTATACTAATTCTAATCAGAAAAGGGATATAATATTTCCTAAAAACATGCCATGAACACGCTATATTGTATGAGAAGTCTTTGGAACCTTGAAAGGAAGTCACCGAAGTGCTATATGTGATTACCCCCCAATACCTTACTTCCGTCCCGTTATAGTTCCGTAGCTTTGCTCTACAGACCTTGACTTAGTCTTGGTCAAAGGGAGCTCCTCTTCCTCTTCCTCTTCCTCTTCAAACTCAATCGCGGAATCTTCAGGCAACAATATCGTACTCGATGAAGACGAAGCCTCGTCGTTTTCCGTGTCACTATTCTCTGCTGAGCTCAAAGCGGAAGCGGAAGGGCCCTCTCCTTCTTCAACGAGGTAAGCCGGGATAGCACCTAGGATAGCAATAAACATGAGGAAGAACCATGCAGTTACAACGTAGCCATGATCGGCACCCCAGGTGAAAAGAGCGCCTGTCGAAGCTGGACCAAGTGCACGACCTAGACCACTGAAGGTTGTGGCATAACCATTCAGCGTGCCAAGTACACGAAGAGAAGTGCAGGAGTTTGTCAGAAGGATAGTGACAGATGGAAATGCGACAATGATTCCAGCAGCTTTGATGAACATAACACCCATCAGAGCGATCATGCGGCCCTTGTGTGTCGGGAAGAGAACACAGTAAGGGGTGAGGAAATAAGCAAGTGGCATGAGAAGACCTAGAAGCTGTTAGAGCTAAGCAGTTCGATAACGATGGCTTGCAACTTACAGCAGACTCTAAAGCAACGCAAAACACCGAAGCGAGCAACAATTGAAGGGTAGACCAGGAACTGGACAGCGCAACATACGATGCCATAGATGGTGTATATGGTACCGACCTCACTGTGCTTCATGCCAAATCCCCCTGAAAAGTAGAATGGAAATGAAGTATTCTCAGGAGTGTGCTTTTCAACTGGGTGTCTGAGGAAGACACTGAGGATCTGATCGTAAGCCACAGAATGGAATGCAAGAAGTGTGTAGATCAAGAGGTTCATGGCTGTCGCACGGGTAAGGACGCGTTCTTTCTTAACATGTTCTGAAGCTTCGTGAGTCCTCTTCTTTGGTACTATCTTGTTAGGAAGAAGCGGTGAAGTAGCTTCGCCATCTACAAACGAAGCTCGGCGAGTAGAGGGTGCTGGGCGAGTGGTCTTGAAAGAGCGTGTGATACGCTCGCCCACCAGGAGACCCCAATCCCGGTGTCCTCGCTTGCTAGGCAGTGTTTCCTAGGTTTGTTAGTGATGATGTGCAGTCAAGCCATTACACAGACTTACATGGAGAAACAGGGCTGCAATGGTAGCTGAGAATAGAAAGAAAACCATGAGGATCAGATTCGGTAGCGCAAAGGGAAAGCGCTTAAAGAACTCGATATGGCCAAAGATTTGGGGATATTGTTCTGCAGGTTCAGCGAAGAGACCTCCGAAACTAGGTCCGATGATAGAACCCAGACTCCAAACAATAGGCATAATGGAGAATGCTCTTGGTTGAAGTTCCCTTTCTGGTACCAGCTCAGCAACCACTGTTCTGATGATGCCGACTAGAGAATATTAGTGAGGAGTTCCGTCTAGCTCTCGTCTTACACACCATTTCCGTTTCCACCTCCCATGATAGCCCGGACAATGATAGCCATAGGTAAATTCGTAGACAACCCCCATACTATGAAGCATATCATTGAACTCATAAGGCCAAAGATGATTATCGGTTTCCGGCCATAAATGTCGGAAGCCTTTCCCCAAGCCACTGCAGTGGTACTTTGTGCTATAGAGAAGACACCAGATGTGAGTCCTACCCAGCTTCCAACCTTGTTGGTAGGAACACCAAAACTGCTAACCATGCTGGGCAGATATGGGAAGACTGAGCTGTAGGCCATGGGTTCGGCAATTCTGGCCATGGCTATTGATAGGTCAGCGGAGATCGGATGGAGCGGGATACCTGGACTGGACCATGATGTCTCTATGGGTTATGTGTGTAGTCATGTTATAGTGCCTCTGTTGTTGATGAGAAACGCTCTATCAAGATATCTATATGGGAGCACACTTTCGCACGGGAATAATGGGGAACGAGCATGACTCGGTATTGGGTTGAGGCTCATGGTTTGGACCGTGAACCATGTTCGTAGGTTGACATCTTGATACTGAAAACACAACAAGGGTATTCTAAGGTCCTTTACAGGTATGTATCCATGAAATAATGAAATACTAAAAACTTACCCAGAATCGCCAGTTGCTGCTTGGGCAGCTTTGGACCGTCCTTGGTCGTCATCGCGAGGAACGATTGCGCAAAGAGTAAGGTAACAGTGGGGAGGGGATGTTCGAAGTAATAAATTTTCTTATTTCTAACAAAGACCAACGAGTATCATGTACAACGAGACGGTGACACGAAGGATGATTAATCTGGGATATATGATACACACGATCAACTCATCAATATCTCGACTCTTGCACCAAACAATAAGGGAGGGAAAACAAGAAGAAGTTTTGGTTCACAGTCACAGTTACAGAGCAGTAGTAGAGGTCAGTCAAGCCAAGCAAGCCACCAGAAAAGATAATTATGGATCATTGAGGCCAGAAACGGTTTGGTCGGCACAGGCAGGGTAGTGTAGTGTAGTGCAGAAAAGGGTTCCGATCCACTGCTCCAACCTCCAAAGGACGAACCCGAGCAGGGGTGTTTTGGACAATTTTGCGGTCAGGAGCCTGATAATTGGAAGAAACTGCCCCCAACTTTTCCAAAATGGCCCGCAGATTTAAAGCCCGTGGGTGTGAATGCCTGGTGAAGGATGGGGTCACAGGAGCACTTTGTAGTGCATGTTCGCCCGGGGGGGGGGGGTTTGCTGCCATCGTTTGCTTTCCGCGGGAAGATTCTTTCCGTGAGACATCGGTGAGATATCATGACGCACAGGATAACTTACTTGTACGGTAGGTAGTGGTGAACAGTACGGCAAGGTAACGTCAGTATAGTGAATGAAAGTCTTACTCTGTACTCCGTGGGCGAGAATCATTTGACATTGGCTAGCTTGGGTAAGGCGAACTCGGCTTGTCTGGGTTGCAACCATTATTACTTGATTATCTCGATTAGTCCGGGGTCAACCATCATCTATCTTGTCGCTTGTCTCTGCCGCCCCCCGAAAGCGGCGCCGAGCGCGCCCTAACAAAGCGCTTCAGTCATCCCGTCCTGCAAGCCTCCGGATGTTCCCCGCTTTGTCTCCGCCCTATTGCCGTGCCGAGCACTTGGCTCTGCTGGCGGCGGATCAATCTTTAAAGATCTCTGTGAGTCTTGTTTATTTATAACATGACCCATAAACGAGGTTCACTCTTCTGGTAGGCCAGTTCAATATCCTTCTATTGTATTTTATCAAGTCCTGTTTAAGCAGCTGTGGCTTGGAGTCCCGGAGGTGAAAAAGAGACAGCTCCAGCTGTGAGATGAAAGATACTTACTTTGTGACCAGATTTTATAAAACTACTCTAAATCTTAGGACTAACATGGTCAAAGTCATGCTAAGTTTAGGCCTCTAGTACCTAAGATATTCTAATATTATTATCCGAAATGTAAATATTTTCTCTTCAGTCACTCTTTCTTTAACTCTGAATGGATGATAAATACCGATTTCATCATCTTCAGCCGAGGCTGGGGGTGGCGGCGCCACTGCATGACAGCATTGACCAATCATTTCTGCGGATATGTTTCGTCATCAATATCGCCTATCACATCACATTACAACTTCCTGTTACAACTTGGGTTCCTTTCACGTTTCAACCTTCACCAACATCATTATTCAGGTTCCCATTACATGAGTAAATAAATCTAAAAAGCCCCTGGAGCTGCCAAGACGCCTTCATCATGAGTCGGATGTGAGTTCAACACCTACAGGACCTTGACCATTATCTCCCTCCACTTTCCGGGCATCGTCATCCAACCTGGACCAAATCCACCATCGACGCTTGAGACTTATACTAAACCACAATACTCAGTAACTCCTCCCACCAGGAGCAGGAGAAAATGCCAGACGAGAATACGCCCCTCATCCAAACCGTTCGGGTCGGCCCTCCCCGGAGGAGGTATCCTCACCAGACCTGGCGTCGATTCTTCACTCTGATTTGCTCCGTGATTCTTTTCGGCGGTTTTGGCTTATTCGTGTTCCAAACTTTCTTCATTGGACCTCGTCATCATCACGGCCATCCTGGCTCTTGGTTACCCGGCAAGAGCCGTCTAAGCTATGAGGAACTTGAACGCATCCTCTTTGATACGCCGGACCCCAAGAAGGCTGAGGAATGGAGCCGTTACTATACAGCGGGCCCCCATCTGGCCGGTGCCAACTACTCACAGGTAAGGACTCATAATAGATAGCCCGTTCTCAGTATTAAGCTCATCTCCTCCAGGCCGAGTGGACCAGGGATCGATGGGAGGAATTTGGTGTCAAGTCTGAGATCGTGGCTTATGACGCCTACCTCAACTACCCCGTCGATTCCAGTGTTTCCATTCTTAAGAAATCGAAGAACGGAAAAGACTGGGATACCACCTTTAAAGCTTCTCTCGAGGAAGATGTTATCGACGAAGACCCCACAACGTCCCTCCCAAACCGGGTGCCCATCTTTCACGGCTACTCGGCGAGTGGAAATGTCACTGCTTCCTTCGTCTACGTCAATTATGGTACTTATCAAGACTATCAAGATCTTGTTGATGCCAAAATTGATATCAAGGGCAAGATTGCTATTGCTCGATATGGAGGAATCTTCCGAGGCCTAAAGGTCAAACGTGCACAAGAACTCGGTTTCGTTGGCATCCTGATCTACAGTGATCCTGGCGACGATGGAGAAAGAACCGAGGAGAACGGATACAAGGCTTACCCTGAAGGACCTGCACGTAACCCCAGTTCTGTTCAACGCGGAAGCGCAGAGTTCCTGAGCATTCGACCTGGTGATCCGTATGTCCCTATAAACCCGCAAAGAAAAGACTTCGCTGACCTTCTAGATCTACCCCTGGATATCCTTCCAAGCCTGGTGTTCCCCGAGCACCAGTCGATGATGCAACCCCTTCTATCCCCTCCATTCCTATATCATACCGTGATGCCCTTCCTATCCTCAAAGCTCTAAATGGTCACGGCCCAAAATCCACCCACTTTAACAAGTACTGGAACAGGAATCTCGGCTTGAAGTACAAGGGCATCAAATACAACATCGGCCCCACTCCGGATGATGTTGTTATCAATCTTTATAACGAACAGAAATATGTCACTACTCCCATCTGGGACGTTATCGGTGTCGTCAATGGTACTATCCCCAATGAAGTTATCGTTATTGGAAACCACCGAGACGCTTGGATTGCTGGCGGGGCTGGTGATCCCAACAGTGGCTCTGCAGTCATCAACGAAGTCATCCGAGGAGTTGGAAAGGCTGTCGAGGCTGGTTGGAAGCCTCTTCGAACTATAGTTTTCGCAAGCTGGGATGGCGAGGAATACTCACTCATCGGTAGCACTGAATGGGTTGAGGAATATCTCCCCTGGCTCTCAGAAGCAAACGTCGCCTACGTCAATGTCGACGTAGGCGTCTCGGGCCCCGAGTTTAGTGTTTCTGCAGCTCCTCTTCTCAATCAGATCATCCGCGACGTTACAAGCGCTGTCCCCTCGCCTAATCAGACTATCCCTGGTCAGACAGTCAAGGACCTCTGGTCCGGCAGGATTGCTACCATGGGCAGCGGCAGTGATTTTACCGCATTCCAGGACCATGCAGGTATTCCCTGTGTTGACTTTGGTTTCAAGGAGAGAGGTAACAGCGCTGTATATCACTACCACAGTAACTATGACAGCTTTTACTGGATGAAGGAGTACGGTGATGTTGGATTCAAGTACCACCGAACGATGGCTCAAATCCTGGGTCTCACCATTGCCAAACTTGCTGGGGCCGTGATTATTCCCTTCAGTGCTACCGAGTACGCTGATGCTTTGGAGGGCTATCTTGGTCAGGTTGAGGCTAAGTTAGAGCCTACTAAGGATACTCTCACTGAGGTGGAGGTCTTCAATATCCGTGGTGCCGTCTCGTCGAACAAGCCGATCGGCAACGAGGACGATTTCAAGACAAGCCTCAAGGATATTCGTAGCCTCATTGAACACTTCCACCTGAAGGCTAGTGAGCTCGACGCTGAAGCCGAGATCGCTAAACATCAGCTCGAGCAAGGTATTCCATGGTGGAACATTGTTGAAAAGATTCGCCTTGGCTATACCATCGTCAGGGTCAACAGGAGGTATAAGTTGCTCGAAAGGAGTTTCCTCTACGAAGGGGGCTTGGATGGTCGAGACTGGTTTAAGCATGTTGTGTTTGCACCCGGTATTTGGACGGGCTATTCTGGAGGTAAGTCTTAACCCAATTGAACACATTACTCAGATGCTGACGATGATATAGCTGTTTTCCCTGGTTGGGTTGAGAGCATCGACGCCAAGGACTACATCAACGGTCTCAAGTGGTCCGCCATCATCGGACGCTCCATCAGCAATGCTATTGATAGCCTGTCGGATTAGGCTGCTTCCGTTCTAATACTAGGATCTATTCAGCTATTTATGCTCAAATGCAAAACCGATAGGCAAGTTTTTCATGTCATTTCATCCAGAGATTGTGATGAGTGTTTCTATCGGGATACAGTCAACTATCTATCTACCGGGCATTGATCTATTTTTCTTCTTCTTTATTTTTAGAATATCTAAGAAGTATGGCATCATAAGTTTGGAGCTCTTGTCATAGGATTACTAAGCCTTATGGCAAGAACGTTAATCTTATCATAAGTCTTAGGGTCGGTATCATGAGACTTAGGCATAAACATAGACTGTCCTTACGCTTGCATGCCAAGACCTTTTCCCTAGTTTTAAGAGCCGTCATAACAGATACATGAGTTTGCGTGGCATTAACTGGCCAATACACAAATCGAAATGAAGGTAGATTTATCAATTCTAGACGGCATCCCGTCGTCTATATCGCTTCTATAGCAGATCTTACACTGTTCTCTTTATGCTTTGTCGCCATCATTCAATTCTATCATTACATGCGCATCATTCGCTTAGAACTTGTACACTTGGTCTTCCTTGTAGCCAAGCTCCTTAAGGGCACCGGTCAGCTCACCCTGGTTCTTGGGGCTGACCTTGTTTCCGGAGATGGCGTTCATGAGGCCGGGAGGGCCGCAGACAAACAGCTTGATGTTCTCGTTCTTGGGCTCAGGGAGAACAGTCTTGAGGAGCTCCTTGGAGATGTAGCCGCTGTTGCCGGCCCACTCCTTGGGGGGGTTGTCGAGGACATAGAAAGCACGGAAACGCTGGGGAAAGGTGTTCTCGAGGTGCGCAAACTCCTTCTTCAGAAGAATGTCCTGCTCGGAGACGTTGCCAAAGATAAGGGTGACCTTGGTCTTATCGTTGGGGTTGTTGAAAATAGCGCGAGCGAGCTGGTACATGGGGGTGATGCCGGTACCGCCGGCAATGAGGGCAATGTGGTCGTGCTTGTTCTCCTCCCAGGTGTACTTAGGCAGAGGACCCTTGATGTCGAGGCGTTGGCCGGGGACAAGGTTGTGGAGGTGTGTGCTCATAGGACCATTGGGGTACTTCTTAACGAGCAGGTCGATGAAACCCTTCTCGCCTGCAATCGTCAGTCAGCTGTGACAAAGAGATCTAATTCGGCTACATACTTTCATCGCTGATAGGGGTGTAGGGGCGGAGAGTAGCCTTCTCGTCCTCGGGGCCCTTGTACTTTGTAAGAATGGCGCTGGCAACGTGCAGACCAGAGACTTGATCGGGCTCGGGGAGCTCAAAGCGTAGACGCTTGGTGTTGTGGTTGACAAGCTCGACATCTGAAAGCTTGAGGGAAACGAAACCCTGGTCACCGCCAGTAAAGGCCTTCTTGGGCTCAACACCAACGGCCTGCTTCACATCAGCAGCAGCAGCCGCAGCAGAGGGAGCTCCGCCCTTGCTGAAGTACCAGTAACCAGCACCTCCGAAGGCAGCAGCTCCAGCGGCATAGAGGAGAGCATTGGATCCTCCAGCACCTCCAGCCTCGGTGGCATATCGACGAACAGACTAGAAAGTAAGTTAGTTAAGCTTCGCGACAAGCAATTGAGAACGATGTAGTTCTGATTGATAATCCAAGACAGAAACCATGATGGGGGGCGCAAATGCGCGTGACGAGGAAAAACGTACCCTCAAAGGCTGAGCAGCGCGGAATGCAGATCGGGCGAACATCTTGACTTGATTATGAGGTCAATTGAAGGTCAATTGGCCAGAAGTAGAGAATGAGAGGTTGTTGCTGGTGTCGTCTGAAGAGCTAGGTAGACAGAAGTGGGCATATCCAGGTATTCCGAAATCGCGACGGAACGAGAGATGACGTTATGAGTCACGTGATATCCCGGACAAAGCACGTCAACTAGTTAGGTACGGGAAGCCGGCCGTAGATAGCTTCGCTCGCTTGTTGTAGGTATGATGTGATATAGCGAGCTTGGCTATAGACGAGCGCTAGGTTTTGCTCTGACAATGATGGCGTGATGGCTTGTCTCGGGGGATGTAGTACAAGTAGCTTGACAATAAGCAATCTCCAATAAGCCTACATCATGTCCTTTTCTCCATCTTCCAAGCTTTTTAGCTTCGGTAATACGATTCAGGTTATTAAAAAGAATATTTAGGTTAACAAGGGGAACTCGGTTATCTTATGATAGGTGCATTAGGATATACTAAGACATCTTAATGAGTTCATATATAGATTACCGAAACATCGGCCTTTCACTACGGCAATATAGCACTAACCCCGTCCAACACCACCCCATCTTCTCTGAATCTCTCGGTAGTCCCCCCTGGAACTCCTTTTCTCATTACCTAGCTCAACAAAACTCTGTATTCATTGATCTCTGCCCTCCGTCATAACTCCATACATCCAATCTAGATAACTTTTGCCCTTTCACAAGACTGAGAACATGGCCGTCTCCCATCATGCCAACATGGCATATTTGTACATAATCTCAAGTCGCCTGTTGACGGCGGTCGGAGTTTGCTGTGGTATTATTGGTATATTTGCCCGCTCCATTAGAAGAATACATTGAATCGTGAACGTCTCTTCAAGCATGGCATACAATTCGTTATTAATCAATCACCGTATCACCTTTCCTCTCCCCTCGCTTCCTCACTGCCCCCTGGCTCGACCAACTCCATTGATGGCTTCGTCTGTACTGGCGTAACATTCGAGTCCCTCTTTGTTCCACCGTCGTGGCTCTCCCTCCTCAAAATACCAGTATCATGAGGTTGAGCAATCGTCGGTGTGTTTGCTTGACTACCTCCCCGTTGCCCGTGATAGTGAATAACTTGGGGAGGCGGTTGTCCGGAGTGAAGGCCCAGCTGCTCAGTGGGATACGGGTCAAGGTCTTTGCTCGAGGTCGAGAACATCGACACGATTGGCTGATGGTACCCGTTAGTCGCATTGCTGGAAGATGGAGTATGGCCATATTGACCGCTATGCTCCGCTTGAGTAGGTGTGCCCACATCAGGGGAGCCAGTTCCCTCCACAAGGTGACCAGCCAAGCTGTTGATTCCCCCCTCGATATCGCGAAGTAGTCGGACATACTCCTCGGGCACCAGGCCGCTTTCCTGCGTCTTCGGATCTTCAGCCACCAGCCAGCCTTGCCCGTGCCGGTACGACACCCAGATAATCTGGCCCTCAACTAGAGGCAGTTCGTTCTCGTTTTCCCGCTCGAAATCGAACAGGGCGACGGCTTTGCCGTGGAACTCCTCGTCCGGCGACGTAATAGTAAACTGGTAATCTCGTGAATAGCGAGACTGGTCCTCGTCATTGTAGCCTGGAGACGATGGGGAACTGTCAGACTCGGGCTGATAGTACTCACCGCCCTCGGCAGCCCGGGGTTGCTGGGCAATGTGATATGCCCGACTGTGTCTTGCCTGCTCTGGAGGATATGTAACAAAATCTCCACCAGGGCCGTTGGCCTCGCTGCCGTTATTGACATAATATGTTTCGCTACCATCTCCGCTAGTTCCCATATAGTAACCCCGCTCATGATCATAGTTGGAAGAATGCATATCAAGATCGCGACCTGTCCTCCCCCTCAGCGTTGTCGCTGCCGAGGTTGACTTGTGCTTGCGGTGGCGTGTAGCTACAACAGGGCTTTGCAGATCCTCGTCTTCGCTATATGGGGGCCCACCGTCGAATTGGATGGGGGCCAAATCATGGCCACGGTTGAATCCATCTGTACCCCACGACTCCCAGGGCATACGTGTTTCCCAAGACACTGGGGGGTCTGATAACCTACGATGCTCGCTTGCGGGAGTTGTCATACCGGAAGGCGGTCCCGAAGGTTCTGGCGGCGGCCCATAGTGCAGAGGATGAGTAGCAGGGTACGCAAAGTCCCGCACTTGGGTATATGAAAGAGTCGAGGGGAACATCGGAAACATATGTGAGGTCGGACGGGATCTCGTAGGCAGAGAGCCCGTCGAGTATTGGGAGAGTCGGCTTCTGGAAACGTGGGACATTGGTCGCGATTGCATGCTTCGGCGCGAAGGCGGAGAGGTGATTAGAGGTGGCAGCGCGGGGTGACTAGGGTTCGGAGAAGAGGATGCGGCTGCTGAAGGAGAGGTCACTGGAGAAGAAGTCGTAGACATAACTGCCGTTGTCGACATGCCTTTTAGGAAAAGACCTAGCGACAGTCGTGCGATCTGGCGCACGCGGCCGCGCAAACGCCGAAGGATGAGCGTGCAGCAGAGAAGGTCTCGCGGGGCTGCAGTAAGACTGGCAGTTAGACGGGTGCGCTAGAACAACTAGGTATCGACAGCGAGATTGAAGCGGCAAAAATGGTGAACAAAAGCGATCTCTGCACTGGAGAGCTCGAAGCGATATTTTGATTTGCGTTTCGTAATGCTCGACGCTCCAAGTTGGTCTCGTTCGAGTCGAGCTGTTGAGGCGACGGACGTCAAGTCAGCCGTAGCGCTAAGGCGTGAGCCAGCAAGGGCTCCAGTCGAGTTCCAAGTATAATAGTCAACGCTGAGCCAAGCCCTAATGCAGATAATGCCAGACGACCAGTCGTCAGGCGACAAAGCACGAGATGAGTCGGTTACAAGTGTGGAGTGGGAGTGCGAAGGAGCGTAGAGAAGCAGAAGCAAAAGTAGAAGTAATAGCAACTGGACAGAAACAGAAACAGAAACAAGAACAGAAGAGAAAACAATGCCCTGGTCTTGCTGCCGGTGCTCAGGAACAAGGGCACCACGCTGTAGAGTAGCTGTCGGGTCTGGTCAAAAATGCCTGCGCTTGCGCTCTAGGCGAGGCGAGAAACCAAAAGAGGGCCTGGCCTGGGCTGAACGGAACTGGACTGGGGTAGGATGTGATCCCAAGACGGATTGTGATGAGGGTGAGGTGAAGTTGGGTTAGAGAAGCGAGCGAGGAAGGCCATCAAGCAATCGATGGATTGCCCACCTTAGCAATCCTCGCGAGAAGTGACCTGGGGGAGACAGTACTGTACCCGGTAAGGTCGCCCGTTGGCACGTCCGGGCCCGGGAGCTGGAGGCTGTAGTGGCTAGTGGGGCGCAATTGGGCGCAATAGTGCACCACACCACTGAAGCAAGCGCCCTACGCACCAATCCGACTGGTCAGGGGTCTTAGATCAAGCGAGTCAGCGCCTGTAAGTCGGAGAGAAGGAGCCCAATGAGACTCGAATATGAATGAAATGTTTCTGTCAGTTTGTCGCCGCTTGCTTCCTGGGCGCTAGCAAGCAGGAGACTGTTGTGGGATGATGTTAGTAACGAGTTGATATGCAAGTGAGAAGAGATATCAGGGTAATGGAAGAGACCTCCTGTAGGTTGGCTCAATGTGACATCCAACGGTCGGGTAGTTCCCAAATGAGGGGTATGCTTGACTAAATTTCCAGCATTTATTAGACCTAAATTTAGGATCAAAGATCAAAGATCAAAGTCGTTAACAACTTTCCATGATGGCAGTACAATGATACCCTGTTCTACGTGCTTAGTGGTAATTATGAGGGGTTATAGTTATTATGCCAACCTCAGGTTAATAACTTCGTCACATATATCTCTTGGACAAAGCATGTGCTTGCCTCCATCCCAACCAACCCTGGAGGAGCCGCATCTCATCAGGCCCATCTGATTAATTTAAATTCGGGTTGTAACAACCAAAGGCGCCACACAATCATTCGCACTTGTCTTTAAACCCTCTACCCTGCTTCAACCCCTCTGAAGCCATGATCCTTTCTCGCCCTCCCTCGTGTTCATCCCGGAAAGATGACCGTCATCGTCTTGCATGCGCATGCGCATGCGCATACGCACACGCACACACAATACGGTAAACCCAACAAGACAAGACGCGACAACTCTGAGCGAGGGTCTCCCTGTATACCCACCCGGGCCGTTGGAACCTCAATCTGGAAAGGTGACCATGTTCGTCTCTTCTTGGTATGGCTGGATACAGGAAAGTAAACTCAGCTGGCAGATGGATCAGGCCGGGCTGCCACGATGTAATCTCCGGTGTTTGCATCGTTGCTGTCGCAATGAAATAATCCTCTCTGTTTATTCAGGCCTTTCTGGAAATTACTATCATCATGGTGTGCAGGATCATGAAACCAGACCCCGAAGGTTGTATGGCAGGGGCATCTAGATCGATGTTGGTTACGTAGCGAGCTGGCAGCAAGGCAAAAACGAACAGGGTCGTCCTGTCATGTAGTGATCCTCTTGCTAGGTATACACGCGTATGTAAAGTTTTTTTAACTGTTTACGGTGCCTTGATGATCTCGCTCTAGATCCTTTACTTGGGTCACGATCCGCGATCTCCTCCCAGCGGCCGAGGTTTTGATGACTTCTGAGTCCCGCCCACAAACTCGTTCAGAACGGAACCAATTCTGCATCTGGTGCCAAGTTGGTGTTGTGCAATTGAGTCTGCAGGGTTATCACACAGGTGAAAGAGAGATGCAGTCTGCCTAGGCAGTATAGCAGCCACCTGGTCTTTACATACTAACCAGGTATGAGGCTCAAAATGTCAACATAGTCTATTTGGCCCAATTTCAAAATTAAGAGTTAGATTAAACAACTCAAGACAAACCCCAGTTTTCTTCTTTCTTCTTCTATGACCTAGCTCTCTTATACGGAGTATAATGTGAACAGAACAGCCCAGACGGTACCTTGGGTGACCGGTGAGGTTTCTATTCTGGGCTAAATTTGGTGTCTTCGCTGATTGGCTACACCAAAGCGTCGTTTGTTTCAGGTTATGCGGGCGTTTAGAAGCCAATAGCCTTTGCAGATCAAATTCGCTGGTGGAGATCTCTCTGTTGGTCGCTTCAGGAATCACAAGGATTCGATATCAAACTGTCTGATTACGGAGTACACCTAGCTTTAAGCCCTCCACCCCTCAATGTCAACAGCCGTAACAATGGCAAAGCAAAGCAATTGTTCTTGTATGTATGTACTACGGTACTGAGAGCCACACGTGACCTTCTATTATTGGCTGATAAGTGACGGCTAATATGATCTCCTTTGTTCAACACAAACTGTGATAATGTTGCAACGAACTTGATGGTCAGACAGCCTCATGATCTTAACATATAAACATCAGAACTAACGTTACAACTACGTACTTAGAGCATTGCTTCATTTACACGTGTTGGCATGAGCTCAATGAAAGCCGAATGGAGATAGTTTGCTGACTCATTGGCCTGTACCGGGATTTAGCCGAAAGCTAGCGTCAGCTCGCCCTAGCTTAACTTTCCCAACTTCACAACAATTCAAAACTCAACCTCTTCCTTCAATAAACGCCACCAGACTGCATCGCGTACCTAACGAACGGGACAACGATGACATGAAGGGGTTATTGGTGTGCCACCTTGAGACTTAATTAGTTGGGTAAGTAGGAAAACGCGTGATTTCCTTTTCTTTCATGATGAGTTTAACATATTGGAGCTGTCTGAATTTCTTTGCTGAAAAGACACTTTATACGCTTTTTTATCTGATGATGAACCTGCACTTCTCCTGTAACTTGCGTCTTCTTGAATGCAATACACTAATGCAGTGCCGCACAGTCTATCGTCCTGTCTCTCCAAAGCATGCCACGCGCCTTGCCGCCCGTCAACAACCTCGTTTTCTCGCCCGGCTAGGAACTCGAAACTATGGAGGTTGCCAACGGTGGCTCTTCGGCTCAGAGCCAGAATGGCTCATCTGAAAGCAACGGCGGATACAAACTCAAGTTTTGCACTGTCTGTGCCAGTAACAACAATCGGTTCGTAGATGCGTATCTCATTTCTGACAGCTTTGTGCTAATGTTCATCCTGAAGCTCCATGGAAGCTCATTTACGGCTATCACAGGCTGACTATCCAGTCATCTCCTTCGGCACCGGTTCTCTCGTCCGCCTGCCCGGGCCTACCGCCACCCAGCCTAACGTGTACCACTTTAACAAAACTTCTTATGACAGTATGTTCAGGGAGCTTGAATCCAAGGATGCTCGGCTGTATACGAACAACGGCATCCTTAACATGTTAAACCGTAACCGTGGCGTCAAATGGGGCCCAGAACGCTGGCAAGACTGGCAAGTTGGTGTACCTCGCCTGCAACATGCTAAGGACCGTGGCAGCGAGGGTACTGAAGGTGGTCTAGTCGATGTTGTCATCACCTGTGAAGAGCGATGCTGGGATGCTGTTGTCGATGATCTCCTTAATAGGGGTTCACCGCTGAACCGACCTGTCCATGTCATCAACGTTGAGATTAAGGATAACCACGAAGAGGCCGCCATTGGTGGGCAGGGTATCTTGGATCTTGCAAACTCTCTCAACGCGGCTGCTCGTGAAGAGCGTGACGCTGTTGGTGCTTCGTCCTTTGACAGTGGTTCTGCTTCAAGCAGAGCCTCCTTTGATGAGCGAGTGCCTGATATTCTGGCTTCATGGCAGGAAAGATGGCCTAAACTGCCAGCGACCTGGACCGTGGCTTGGTTCTAATCCGCGTAAAACCACAATTATACTACACACCTTGTGACGCGACTGCAATACTATACGACCAAGGCCTTGAGTGCTGAAGTATAACAGCAACTCGGGTAGGCTGTATACGCAAGTTTCCAAAGATTTAGATCTATCCCCAGGATGGATCGTACGATGAATATGAGCGGCTTGTGAGGGGATATTCGTTCCTAGATTTCATTCGTAGATGCCCGAACCCCGCCATAGTCGGAGTTGAAGATTCACTGCACCTAGGAGGGCTCAACCCTTCACCACTATTATGACAAATCCATGGACAGCTGAATAATACCGGTACCTCGTCACCTAAACCTCGCATTGCCGGCCATTCCGTTACTATCCCCGAAGGAGTTTCGCGATCAAGGAGATTAAGAGACCCCCACAGTGTATTCGGCGCATACCTTTTATAGGCAGATAAGAAGTGTCGATCACAAACCGGCTTCAAAATTATATGAGGATTGTCCTGACTGCATAAGCAGCGAATGTTTCAGGGAAGACTGATCAAGATTGATCTCGACCAAATCGGACAGGGTTTTGAACTCGATCACACAAGAGACGGCGCTGGCGATCATTTTAGCACAGCCCACTTGAACGATTCATGTAAATCAGCATTTGGAATTGTTGTATCGATGCTGATGTGGTAATTCTGCTACAATTGGCCAATCGATAGGTTCCTAACGACAAGCATATCATGAGGGGTTCTACGGAGGTTCGTCTCAAAAGTCTTTGCCGGCCAAGAGGGATCAGCAATAACCCCTACAAAGGCTAACAGGGTATCCCTGCTAAATTTATTAGTTATCTTCTATAAGCAATTTCTATACTATTCTTTCCCTTTTTAACTAATAAAAATAATAGTATATATAGATATTATAACCCAGGCTTTAGTAATAATACTAAAGGTACTTAATAAAAAAGTAAAAACTACTACTTAAATCTAGCTAATTACAGGCCTTACTAAATATATACTAAATATATAATTAATAAAATATATTTTTATATAATTAAGTAAGGATTTAAACCTAATAAAAGTCCTTTTTAACTTATTAATACTTAGCTTAAAAATGTAGCTTACTTAAAGTAGCCTTTAAAAAATAATAATAAAAATTATAACTTAATTATTATTAAAGTTAATATAAATTACTTTAGCAG